>NC_134871.1:14059000-14383750 GCF_049852395.1 Peromyscus maniculatus bairdii
ATGGCTACACTGGTAAAGCCTATCAACCAAGTAAGCAAGAAAGGTTGAAAGAGTCATATGTAAAGGAAATATCCATCGAGAAGCTCTTGGCCACATTTATGAAGTGCTACAGTGAGGACTGGCATTCTAGTTTGAGAGTGGTCTCAAACTCTTACAAACATCTTTTTATAGGCCCTCATATGCTGGAAAAACAGCCGTGAATCACCACATCAGCCTCTGATTTCTTGAGAAAATAGTGTTCTCAAGTGAATTTACATTACTTTTCAGAGCATTGCAAACATTGGGTCAAATTTTACTGATGGTCCTACTTTATTCATCAGCCCAAGACCTCGTGAGAAAAGGATTAGGAAACAGATTCCCAGCTAGTTAAATCAGGATTCCCCTAACACCACAGCAGAAACCTATTCCACAATTAATGACAGTTTTAGAAACTTTGTTTAAATATATGATGAGAACAGAAAAACCTTTTAATCTTTTCTGACACCATCTTACCAATTAACAACTTTATCCCATCTTTCAAAGCAGTTTAACATAGTTGTCTTGTCTAAGAACAAAATTTGCAAAAAGTTTAATATTCTGTTCCTAGTCTTGGTGAGCAGTTTGTTAAACCTTGTCAATGACATTCTCTCATCTCTGTGATCTTAGTTCATAAAGGGAAACCCAGTGCAGAATGCTTTATCAGCTAATCCTCACATTTTACTTTCACACCCATGGGAGACATTCTCATTTTAGCTGACAGCTGTAAATTTTTATAATCACCAAGTGATATCTAGTGCTTGCAGTTTGCCGGCCACTTTGTCAGCTCTATTGACATTTGATAGCCAGGCTATACCTAAAAGGACTTTTCAGGGAGAACGGTACTTTTTTCTTCCCCCTGTTGACATGTAGCAACACTCTGATAGGACACACATTTTCTGCAGAGGAAGCAGACATAGACCTGTCAAGAACAGTGGCGCTGCAATCAATGACACTAGTCAAGGAGGACATTGGGCTATAACACCCTTATGGCAAGCAACACTCATGATTTTCATAGGAGGGTTGTGTTAAACAATTTCCCCATGAAACAAGAATCCTCAAAATAATTTTTTTCTTAATTAGAAATACCCAATCTGCTGTTCTCCTTGCATTTCATAATAATATGACCTCTGTGATACTGAAGTAGAAAGAGAAAGCCCAGATGTCATCTTTCCAGTTTCTCCTGGTAGGCAATAGCAAGCATATTGTAGGTCATATATATTTAGGGACATCTTAACTTTTTTTTTTTTTATTAAATTTTCATTTTATTTTACATAGCCACCAAAGTTTCCCTCCTCCTTCCTCTCCTCCCGTTACCTTCCCCTCTCATCCCATCTATCCCTCCCTCCATCCACCCTCATCCCATCTACCCCTCCCCCCATCCACTCCTCCACGGTTCAGAAAAGGGCAGACCTACCATGGGCATAAACAAAGCATGGCATACCAAGTTGAGGCAGGACCAAGCTCCTCCCCCTGCATCAAGGCTGGGCAAAGCAACAGCATGGTGAATAGGTTCCCAAAACCCAGCTCAAGCACCAAGGACAGGTTCTGATCCCACTACTAGGAGTCCCACAAACTGATCAAGCTACACAACTGTCATCCACCCACAGAGGACCTAGGTCCCATGCAGCTCCCTAGCTGTCGGTCCAGAGTCCCTGAGATCCCACCAGCTCAGCTCAGCTGTCTCTTTGGGTTCCTCTGTCATGACCTTGACCCCCCACCCCTGGCTCCTACAATCCCTTCTCCCTGTTCCACACCAGAGTGCTTCCATCAGTTACTGGATGAAGGCTTTCTGATGACAATTAGGAATGTCACCAATCGGATTACAGGAGAAGGCCAATTCAGACACCGTCTCCACTATTGCTAGGAGTTTTAGCTGGGATCGTCGTTGTGGATTCCTGGGAGTTTCCCTGGCAACAGGTTTCTCCCCGGCCCCTGTCACATCAAGACCTCTCTTTCCTTACTCTCCCTCTCCTTCCAGCCTCCAACCAGCCCAACTTGATTCCTCAAGTCGCCACTCGCCTCCCTCCCCTCCCCCACCCCTATTTAACCAGGAGATCTCTTTTATTTCCCCTTCTAAGGGAAATGCATGCATCCCTCTTTGGCCTCTCCTGGCTACCTAGCCTCTCTACAGCTGTGGATTGGAGCCTGGTTGTTCTTTTATAGATCAAGCAAGAGGAAAGCATATAAAAGTCATTCCATTAAATCTTAGAATCTTTCATAAATATATTTTATATATTTTATATATATTTTACATATATTTATCTACCTAATAATGTTTTTCCAAAAGACAAAATTGTGTAACTTTCCAAAGTTATAATACCTTAACTTATTTTATGTGAAATAAGATTTCTTGTATCATATTTGAAATGTTTCTAAAATTCTGCAGATTTTCTATTTTTCAATTTTATTCAAAAAGATATTTAAGTTTCTATTTAAGTACATGAATAATTTTCAATTAATTTTTGAATATATGAGATTTGTGTGAAGAGTATTTTCTTTTGGTAAAATTGTATATATCTGATTGACTCAGAAGAATTTGTTACACATCTCTTATTTGAATAACTTTTGCACTTTTTTATAATTATTTATTTTATGTATATGATTGACCTGTCTTCATGTACTCCAGAAGAGGGAATCAAATCCCATTATAGATAGTTGTAAGTCAGCATGTACTTGCTGGGAATTGAACTCAGGACTTGAAGAGCCGCCAATGCTCCTAACCACTGAGCCATTTCTCCAGCCCAACTTTTGCACTTTTGCTAGTGATGCATATTACATAAATCTATTACTGAGTTCTCTCTTCTGTCATTTTGATCTCTGTATCTATTGTTCTATAACTGTCTCTCACTGTCTGTTATCAAGAGTATTGAAAAACTCTCTAGACCCATTTTAAGACAATTATAATCCAGTAAAAACTAAAAAAATAAAGTATAAAGTATATTTACCAAAAAGAATGAAACTGAAGGGTCCATGAAGAAATTATTCCACAGCAATAATCTTTGTAGAAACACTAAAGAGAATTAAAAATCTATATAGGTTATTAAAATGATATATAAAAATATGGAGAACTCTGGTGATGATAAGCATATGAAAAATATAACTTCTTTTATGTCAGTAATCAGAATATCAAACAGAACACTCATTATTAAAAATGTCCAGCATTCTCTTAAAGACTTACAAAATAATAATAATAATAATAATAATAATAATAATAATAAATACATTTTTGCCTGAGGACAGGGCTCTGTGAGTAATATGCTTGCCACTTGTGCTGGGCAGTTTTATGTCAAATTGAAACAGGTTGGAGTCATTTGGGGCCTGTGGTGGATTCATTTGATGATTGATTGGGAGGGTCTAGCTCACTGTTGGGGGTACTCCTACTGAAGAACAAGCTAATAATCTCTCCATAAACTCCAGCTGTAAATTTCCTGTATTGAGTTCCTGCTCAGACATCCTTGGATCGTGGATATAAATGTAAGATGAAATAAATCCTCTACTCCCAGAGTTTATTGTAATCATAGCATTACAATAGAAATCTTAACCAAGACACTGATCCAGCATGATAACTTGATTTTTACACAACTCATGTAAAAAGCCAAGTGTGGCTGTATGTTTTCATAACTCTAGCAATGGGTAATGGGTAAACAGGAGGATCTCCCAGTGAAGCTCAATCATACAGCTCTGGGAATAGTGAGAGAACTTGCGCAATAAAATAAGGTGGGTAAGAAATTGTGGAAAACTGCTCAAAGTCAGTCTCTGGTCTAAATATGAGGGAAGATGCTGAAAATGTATACATACATAGTATGTACACACACACAGAGAGAGAGAGAGAGAGAGAGAGAGAGAGAGAGAGAGAGAGAGAGAGAAAAGAAATGAAGAAACAAACAAACAAAAAACCACAATTATTGCAAATGGCCATACACTATCATTGAATAATGGAAATCTTAGACATTAAAACTGCTCCAAATGAGAACCTATACTCACATTAGTAGCCACTTATTTACTCTTATGCTTTAATGAATAGTTAAATAATGTTATACCCATATAATATAATACTTCTGTTTTAGAAGGAAAACATTTAATTGGAATTGGCTTGCAGTTTCAGAGGTTAAGTCCATTATCATCATGGCAGGAAGCATGGCAGCACGCAGGCAGTCGTGGTGCTAGAGAAGGAAATGAGAGTTCTATATCCAGATTGGCAAGAGGCTGGAAGTGAACTGGCTTGAGCTTCTGAGACCTCAAAGCCTACCCACAATGTCATACTTCCTCCAACAAGATCACACCTCCTCCAAAAGGCCACACCTCCTAATAGTGCCACTCCAGATGGGCCAAGCATTCAAACAAATGATTCTATGGGGGCTATTCCCGTGTAAATGACCATCACTTCTCATCAAAAACCAAGTACAATGGTGTCATATATTTTGATAAATATAAAAGGAATATTTTGCCTATAAAGTCAACTTCAAAGGCACACACTGTATAATTTTCTTTTGTCAAGTTCTTGAATTATAAAAATTAAAGGAATGATGACTAGATTGTTTTTCAAAGTGTAGGCATGTATGAATATGGCTATAAAACAGCACAAGGCACTCTTGTACTCTAAATTTCCATCTCATTGTGGTTTCATTGATAGATGATACTTGATAGATTTTTGTGGAATAAATTGATTCCTTGGAGAATTAGTCCTGAATAATATCACATAAGCTGCATAATGAAGAGTTATTCATTTCTTAATTAATTGAAAATGCAATGTTAATGTGTCAGAACACATGGGTACCACACAGGGTTTGTTGAATTGTTTCCTTAGGTTGTTATGACTCAGATCTCTAGAGCTGTAGGAATTTCACACACTCTCAAAATATTCCTCAGCCATATTTACAGCAATATGGAAACCACAGCATGAAACTCTTGGAGTAATGATGGATATGTTAAGTACTTTTTTTAAATAAAGGAATAAAATTTTAGCATGCAATTTCTTGGTTATAAAAACACTTCACAACTTTATAGTTTCTTATTAACTACAACGTATACCTAATGTATGTGGGCACTGATCTAAAATAGGTTTTATTTAAATAAAATTTTGGGTTTGGGGTGTTTATAAGACTTCCTTTAATATAATTTAGTAGTTTAACTTCCTGTGTGGTCTTCAGGAAGCATCTCATTTTTTCCTTAAGGTACTTAAAAACTCAGCTCTCGGGTGTCATTATTTGTCCCTTATCCAATACATAAGATTGGTTGGATATGTGAACTTCTGCCCATGGATTTATAAATAAAGGACATTATTTCTCATATCCTTTGTGGGATTTTAAATTTTGTAATCATATAATACAGTAGGTCCCTTCATTGTTGTGAATTTTTTCTCGCTTCCTTTCTCTCCCTTGACAAAAAGTAAAATAAGTTAAAATGTAAAGTTTTGTGTTTTTTTTAAAATTGGACAGAATGAAAGTAAATATTCTTTACCATCCACATGCATTTAAAAACTGAGAATAAATGTATCTCATTGGTATTTTTGTGCTATATTATATTAAAATTAAATTAATATTAAAATACTAAAATATCTGTATCTGATTAGAAATATATTATGTTTGGAGTACCCATAGAACTGTGATTAATTGTAATGGAAGAACATCTGTAAAATTGTCTTCTATCATAAAAGAAATAAATAGCAAGGGGATCAAATGAATGTTTCTTCCTTTCAGACCATGAGCTATGTAAATTGGCTTGTCTATTTTTCTGTATTGTATTTTCACTTTCCAAGCTATTAGGTATACAGAAATGAGTGATAAGTGGCGCTGGTTAGCGGCGGAAAGGTCACGGTCACAACAGAACCTTGTTGCTTAGTAGAGGAGAGCTTTATTAGGAGGAAGGGGAGCAGGGATAAAAGGACCAGGCCTGTGGAGGAAAGAGAGAGAAAGATGGTGGGGTGGGAGGAGAGAGAGAGCAGAGCAGAGAGAGAGGGTGGGGTCTGCATCCAGATTTTAAGGGCTCCCGGTGAAGCAGCGTGTGCTGATTGCGTGACCACGCCGCAAGTGCACATATTGGCCAGTTCACACTGATGTGAGACGCAAGGCCCTGAACTGCGCATGTGTAGCTGGAGTAAGGGCAGAATTCTAACAAGCACAAAATCAAAACCTGTTGTAAATGGTTTTTTACACTGTAGCATGCACTTAAATTCACAAAAGTAAAGGCAAAACTATGAATACTTAACATGTATTCATTTCACATTTTATTTATCTCGTTTTTGAAAAGACATCATAGGACATTTTTTTTATTTGAGTGCGATGCCTTTTGTAATGGCAGCAGAAGTTTCTGCTGGTGGAGCAGCCATAGCATTCTCTTCTGGCTTTGGTCCCCAGTGCCCCGTTTCCCCATACACACACTTCCTTTCTCTCCTCCTCCTTCCCCTCCCCCACCTTTTCTACTCATTCTTACTCCTTTCCTTCCGCTCTCCTCATCACTCCCTGTTTCTCCTCATCCTCCCCGTCCACACCACTGTCTTCTGCTTCTTTTTATTCTCAAACGTGCATCTCATCTGTTACTAGAGAACTACCCTTCCTGCAGCTTAGCGAGTTTCTACACGTTGACTTTGGTTTATTTCATGACGATGTCATGACACACGGGCTTTTCGTTGCTTGTCTCATTGTATCTAATTGCATACATGCAGATATTGAGTTTAGGCATGGATATTATTCCTCCTGCAGTATAAATTACTACTGTCTGCTCAGTAAAATCTCAATTCTTAAATCCCTTTCATAATCACCTTTCTGTCAGAGGGAAGTTCAGAAAAACAATTTGTGCTGTTATCGCTTTCTCCCTTGTATACCTGTGACCACTAGGTTGCTGCTTTTGAGAGACTGACATAATCTCAAAGCATCAACAATCATTCAAAGCCACTCCCTGTTTCAAGGACTATGTATTCTATATGACATCAAATTAAAAAAAAAACAAGTATCAATGTCTCCTTTCATCCACCTTAAAAGTTGAAAAATTTGGAAGAATTTCTCATAACGTGAACTGTGATATCATCAAATAAAAACTGGGTGTAAAATATACTTTACAGGGTTATTATGAGAATCAAACTTTCTGATCATAGTTTTGATGCCCAAAAGTGCTCTGTAAATAAAAAAATAATTCTCATACTTCTTTATTAGAAACCTTCTCTACCCCCAAACACAATATCAAGATCTATCTCTTGTTAGAAATTCTGATTTATAAATAAACAATACTTTATTAAATCATTGGCTAACATTTCTGCCTTTAAATTGCTATATCAAAAGTTCTTTTCTTTTCTTTTTTTTTTTTTTTTTTTTGACCAATAGAAAAAAATGGTTTCATTTATTTTTTTTTTCCGGTGTCCTGGAATTTCCCCGCTCAACCCACTCCCTCCCAAAAAAATTTTAAGCACACTGTTTAACAGTCTCCTAAAAGAACATAAGTATGAAAATGACAAATTTTACATAGTACCATTAACATATTTAGACAGTATAATTTAAAAACTATATTTAAAAAGCTTGATTTCTGCTACAGAAACTCCTTTACCCTTCCACTACCAGTATTTAAACATGTTAGTGCTCCTGAGATAGTTCTGTTGCATGCTCTCCCTTTGCAGTCAATTGGCCAAATTGTGTTCTTTAATGAAAGTAATGCATCAGAATTGATGTCCTCAGAACTTTAAAAGAACATAATAACATACAGCTGACCATCCAGTATTGGAAGCAATTGCTGTGGTCTTCCCAGAGGCAGACCATTTTCTAGCTCTCAGTGTTCCATTTCTTGATTGCCTGATGTTCTTGGTGGGAGTTGAGGCCTCCGGGGCATTCCACCATCCATGTTAACATGTTTATTGTTTTGTCTCTTTTCAGCTCATGTTAAGGTTGGCATGTTGGATGCAGTCTCACAGCAAACTCCCTTATCCTTTGGTTCTTATAACTTTTCCACCCCCTCTTCTACAATGGTCCTTGAAGCTTAGTTGCAAAGTTTCTACATTACATGTATCAGTTGGGATTGGGCTCCACTCTGCATTTTGATTGGTTGTAAAGTATTGTTTATTTGTAGCACTTAAGACATGATATATTGGTACAGGGTATTTCTATGTAACTCTGGCTAGTCTTACAACTGGCTTTTTTAGACCAGGCTGGCCATAAACTCACAGAGATCCACCTGCTTCTACTTCTTAAGTTCTGGGATTAAAGGTGTGTGGCACTGTTGTGCCCAGATCTTGACCCCCAGAGAGACCACCAAAGACGAGCATGCCGGAATGCAAAAGCAAGGTTTAATTCTGGATATCCAAAAGCAATACAAGCCTAGGCAGGGACTTCGTCCAATACATCCAACGCA
The DNA here is from genome assembly GCF_049852395.1 of Peromyscus maniculatus bairdii. NCBI lineage: Eukaryota > Metazoa > Chordata > Mammalia > Rodentia > Cricetidae > Peromyscus > Peromyscus maniculatus. The sequence continues at coordinate 14,067,356 of NC_134871.1, forward strand.
GTGGAGGCTGGAGGAAGTGCCCACCTGTCTGCAAGCTCAGCTTTTAAAGGGAAAAATCACAAGATTACATCATTTAGGGCTGCTAATACGGGTACAATTCTGATTGGCTCGCTTCTAGGGACTTCTAGAAATTACTTCTAAGGGAGTGGTTGCCCACCAACATTTCTCATTGGCTGCCCTCAATTGGGGGCATTTCTGGGGTCAGTTACCCTGGAAACCAGGGAGAGGACATTCCATAGTCTGGCAGGCATTACCTCGTGACTATCTTGTGACTCTGTACTTTTACACTTCTTGGTTTCTGGAATCTGAACTGACTGGTTTCAGTAACTAATGGCCTGTTCCCAAAAGGAGAAATCTTAGGCCTTAGTTTTTGGGTGAAAGCATTTCTAAGATGGCTCATTTTGGTCTCACATTTCCCCCTTCTCATGTGCCTAATGGAACCCAATCATGGGTTTTGGACAGTTAGCTCATAAGTATCCCTCTCTAATAATGGCCACGTATAGTTAGCCATCTTGTCTCTATGCCAGGGTGTAGTGGGTAGCCATTCCAGCTTGGATCTGGAAGTTCCAACCCCCATTGAGACTCTGGCAACTGTCACGCCTATGAGGCAGGGCGAGGGGGGGCGCCTGGAGACCCAAGAGCTGGATGGGCCAGCGCTCTCTCTGTGCCGGGACACTGAACGGTGAAGGTGGACTGTGCAGAGCTCAGGAGAACACCGCTGGACTGCGTTACACCTTCCCCAGACCCTGCGACCTACCTATTACTTAATTTGTGAGTTACGCCACTAAATAAATATCCTTTTAACCACATGGAGTGGACAAAATAATTTCTCCAATATCTGGTGCCCAATGTGGGGCAAACTCCAAAGGCCTAGGCAGCTCCCACCCTCTCCTCCCTAGCTGGCAGGTACCTAAATCCACATGCAAAGTTCCATATAACCAGGGAACACCTACACGGTTCCATTCCTGAAAAAGGGAGCAGCTAGTCCGATCTCAATTCCCTAGCTTAGCCCCAGACCAGCGAAAGAGGCAGGGGAGTGCTAGCTCCAATTTCCGCCATCTCTGCCATTTCTGCCATCTCCCACCTACTTCCTGCCTGGCAACCTATTTCTTCTTGGAGAAATTATTTTTCTTCTTTTTTTAAAAAAAGAAGAAAAGGGGAAGTGCTGTGGATATCACTCTATATAAATAAAACACTGATGGCCAGTGACCAGGCAGGAAGTATAGGTGGGAGAAGGAGAGAGGAGAATTGTGGAATCAGGAAGAAGGGGGGAGAGAGACTGCAGCCACCGCCAGGAGAAGCAGCATGTAAAGATGCCGGTAAGCCACCAGCCACATAGCAAGGTATAGATTTATAAAAATGGGTTAATTTAAGATAAAAGAACAGTTAGCAAGAAGCCTGCCATGGCCATACAGTTTATAAGTGTTATAAGCGTCTGAGTGATTATTTTATAAGTGGATTGTGGGACTGCAGGGCTTGGGGAACCTGGAGAGAAGCCCTCCAGCAACAAATGGTGCCCAACAGCTCAGGTTTCCACCTTAAACCTGAGAATATTTAATAACCAATTCTAAACAGAGCCAAAAACAGGTTCCTGCTTCATTTCTCATATGGGCAGCTAGATGCCGCAAAACGCAGGTTTGAACACTGGCGGTTTCCTGGCGTGTGCGTTTGACCGGCAGTATGGCAGGAATGAGGCGTCTGCCTGCGGCACATTACGCTGTGTGGTAGATTTAGTTTTTACTAGAATTTTTTTTTTTAAAAAGAGGTTTCTGGGCTACACGCTGCTTTGATAAAAGCGTAGACCCACTATTTCTGAGACTTGATGACTCCCAGAGCTGGCGGAAAACGTACCACCGCCATGTTGAAAAGCTGAAGTGGGCAGAGCCAACAGCCACAGTGCCTTTTCAGGCTTAGAAGGCTACAGTTTAAAGCAATAAGTTCGCAATAAGAATGATTCAGATGAAATAGTTTATAATACAAGTAAAAATATACGTAGGCTTAAAAGACTATATATATATATATATATATATATATATATATATATATATATATATATATATATATACCATTATATAAACAAATAGTATCTAAAAATAAATTGTTTTAAAAAAACAGTAAAGGTAATAAGCCACATAAAGATGGCTATCACACAGAAAATCTGGATTATGTTGTCTTTGATATTCGTAACTAAAGAAAAACATTTGATTGTAAAAGCTGTTCAGTTATGCCAAAATGTAAATTTTAAAGGTACCTTGACTTCAAAATTTGGATATAAGGATATGTTACTTTGGAAAAGAGGTTCTGCTTTTGTTTTCACAGAAAGCCAGAGGCTATGGATTTGTTCCAGATTAAGATACATCAGGTTTGACCAGCCAAGACCCCCTGAAAGGTCTCCGATGACACCATGGCCCAGATGATCTAACATCCAGAGCGGTTTCAAGGCAACTGGTTCACACAATACAGCCTCACAGACTACCCCATAGACCTAAAATTTTCTTTGCGTCCCTATAAGATACAGCAGGAAGTAGTAAGAGATGCTACGCCCAAATTCCCAAATATACCAAGCTGACTTTAGAGGTGGAAATGGCTCACTCCTCCTCTAAACCCAGACATATTGCTTTAAAAAAAATGGTTAAGAGAATCTTCTGTCCCAAATCAGAAGAGCCCTCTGGTGTGGGACAGAGAAAAACCAATATTTTTATTTAAAACAGTTGATTATAAATGTGATCTCTTTCTAAAAAACAAAAGGGGATATGATATAGCTATATAAGAGGATATAGAGATGATAAGATAAAAGGGTAGATTAATGAACCTACTTTTAAAGAACAACTTGTTTAAAATGTTTTACATTGGTATAGATTTTAGTTTATGTTTAAAATGTTTTACATTGGTATAAATTTTAGTTTATTGACACAAACTTGAAGTTAATTTTGTTATACCATATATATATATATATACATATATATATATATATATATATGTATATATATATATATTTGTTTTTATTCTTGTTTGAGGTATTATGTTTAACTCATTTAAAATTGTAATGGATAATTAAAAATAGATTAATAATTAGTCATCTATGATAATCATATTTGTAGCCATGTTAGTTAAGTCTTCTAGGTATACATAGATATATTTCAGATAGATAGGTAATCTTCAAACACTTCATAGACCTAGAGAATATGGCATTTAAATAACTTAGAATTCTGTTGACGTGAGACACAATTGCTCCTGGCTGCACCAATTTGATCTGAGAGAATGTTGGGCTTCTAAGACATTTCCATTTGGAAGTTTGTCTTTTTGGCACAAAATGGCCTACTGGGCAAAGAACTGCCCTTGCCTTGACGGCTGACAGTACAAATGCAATGCTGTCCTTTCTGGACAAGCAGGACACAAGGAAAGTGACCACTGTACTCTGCCAAGACAGAGTAGGATGGTCTTTCAGAATTCCTGCTTCTGAAAATGGTCTGTCAGATACTCTAGGCCTGTAGCCAATTTAAATGCACCAACAATGCTGAGAAACATTAGGTGACTGTCCAGGCTGCCAGATGTCTTGGTCTACTTTTGCAAGATTCCCGAAAGTTGCTTGCATCCATCTACCATTTCTCAGGTACCATTATGTTCCTTCTCAGGTCTTTGATGTGGTGGAAAACTAGATAGTTGTAATTTCCTCAGTTATGATAAAAGATAAGTTAGATATAAAACCATAAATTCACAAATATAAGATAGATAGGACATCTTCTTTAATATTGTAACTGTAATTCCTCGATAATTGTTTTGTTATATGTAATTTTACTATGTTAAAGTTAAAACCTTCCTTTTTAAAAAAAAAAAGAAGAAAAGGGGAAGTGCTGTGGATATCACTCTATATAAATAAAACACTGATGGCCAGTGACCAGGCAGGAAGTATAGGTGGGATAAGGAGAGAGGAGAATTGTGGAAACAGGAAGAAGGGGGGAGAGAGACTGCAGCCACCGCCAGGAGAAGCAGCATATAAAGACGCCGGTAAGCCACCAGCCACGTGGCAAGGTATAGATTCATAAAAATGGGTTAATTTAAGATAAAAGAACAGTTAGCAAGAAGCCTGCCACGGCCATACAGTTTATAAGTGATATAAGCGTCTGAGTGATTATTTTATAAGTGGATTGTGGGACTGCGGGGCTTGGGGAAGCTGGAGAGAAGCCCTCCAGCAACACCAGGGAGTTTCATTTTGACCCAGCATTTCAACCTTTTTTGAACAGGGAACATGGGTGATGTATTCTCTTCTGGAACTGCTTCGAGCTGGCATTGGGGTGCTGTTGTCAGGGGCCCCCAAAAGGCTGAAAAGCTAGTCAAAGACTGGGCAAGGGGGCATTTGTCAGAAGCATGTAGCTGTCTGACCCCATAGGGACAGGGAAGAATCATATTAGCTGGGCTAGTCCACATCAGCTTTTAGCAAGTCTGGAGCTCACAGTCGTCTGGAGCAGTGAACTCAATGACTGAAACCTGGAGGTGACTGCCAGCTGAGTAGAAATCTGTTGAGACAAATTTAAACTAGGAACAGAAGTTAAAATTTATGAACTTATTTGGTACCCTCAGGTCCATACCCTTAGCAATGGGAAAAGCAGTAGTCCCAAGATCAGGAGAGAGGAAAAATACCATCTTTAGGAATACTTATCTGGGGTCCTTTTGACCTCTGTGAAGTGGGTCTAGGTTTTTATGACTCTTTTGATCCTTTGAGGCCTACTTACAAAGTGACATAAAAATTTACTGAAAAACAGCAGAAGTGGACTCATACCTTTGAGTCCCAACAAGAACTACAGATTTGGGTTAAGCTTGTGCATTTTCCTTCTGTCCAGAAAGCCAGGTACAAATTGGACAGAGATTTTTGACCTGATGAGAAGCACTTTTACGTTTACATTTAGACATATTTAGATGACATCTAAAACAAATCCAAAATGTTGAGCTTGTGACTGAATAGTAAGTAGTCATTGCTCTACCAGCTCATCAGGGCTCCTAAATGTTAAGCTCTGAACCATAGAACAGGAGAGTAATCTGAAACATATCTCATTTTAGACTCATATCTGAACCTTTATGACTTACTTAAACTTTTATATCTTAGAACATATTCCTAAAAATGAGCTAACAAGCTAGCTATGGCCTTGCAGAAGGATCTGGTTGATGCTGTCATGCTGACAAAGTTAGAGCTAGCCTAGCCATCAGTACTATCAGAGATCTGAGAAGGATAAACTGTATCTGAGTGCAGACCAAGAAGCTTCCAATCCTATAAATTACAGGGACCAATCCCTACCCAGGTCTCCATAGCGTTGGAGGCATCAGTCAGAACAGCAACAATCTTCTTCCACCATCAGGTCCATAAGGCAGAGTATTTTTCCTGTGAAATAGGGACACGGAAGACTGACCTTGATCAGGCAAAAGGGTGCAATCAATTCCAGTGTCCTACTGCTTGTCCACAGTCTGGGCTGGGTCCTGGCAGCAGGCGTTGCATTGGGGCATCTTGCCCCGTGGTCAGTGTTGTCATATTTCAGGCAAGCCATTTATTGTAAATATTTGGTGCTATCCAGCCTTTAATAGTTCAGCTGTCTTCTACTATGAAATTCTTGCATGTCCAAATATTCTCAGACCTGCTGAACTTCTAAGTAACTTCCCTGCTGGAGCCTGTACTTAAATAAGGTCACATAGACAAAAACAAGCTGGATGGAGATGCACAGCTTTGTTTCTTGTGCAAATGAAGCTCAGATCATCTCCTGGCCTTGAGGCCAAAAGGCTCTCCAGAGCAACTGACTGAAAACAATAGAAGTTTTTACATATCAAGGTAAGAGGTAGAATAACATTCCTGAGGAGGAGAAAAACATGTACCCAGAAAAAGAAAGGGCAGGTGTTTTTCTGTAGAAACAAACAGAATGGCATGGCAAGAGAGAAGATAGGAAGACAGAGGTTCCATAGAGGGTAAGAGGATCTCAGGTAGAGTTTTCTGAGAGCCAGGAGTAGAAAGTAGCAGAGATGGAGAAAGAGGATACAGAGGACAAGATGAGGCTGGAAGCACAAGAGTTTAGTCATTAGCAGAACTATGTGCTAGTGAACTGGATGGAACTGAAGTTATGGAAACAGGATTTCATGCCAGAGAAATAAAGTAGACAGATATAGAGCTTGATGTATCTAGTGTTATTCCTGCCATGAATGCCTGACTGAGTTATACCTGTATTGGTAGAATTTTGTCTTAAAGGAATAAAGTTAACAGACATAAAAGCATAGTGTACATAGATTTCCCCCCCCTCAGATATCCCACGCCAGATGTAGCTAAACCCCTGGGCCCCTGGGTAGTCAATAAATGTTCAGGGTAATCTTATGATGGAAAAAATATGCAAATAAATGGCAGTGCCAGGACATCAAAAGAGAGAGACTATGAATTCAGGATAGTTTACACCAAAACACTTGACATAAATGTGAAGTGTAGATGGATTTTTCTTTGGGCTGCCAGCTTACAAATAATGACATGAAAACTTATTATTAATTATGAAAGCTTGTCCTTAGCTTAGGCTAGTCCCACTAACTTATAACTTAAAAGAATCCACTTATTTTATTCTACATTCTGTCCCCTCTGATACCATACAATATGTCGACATCTTTAGAGTCCCCTGTTGTCTCTCAGGTGCTTAGATTCATCTCCTACTTCCTCTCTCCCTCTGCCCATTAGTCTTGTCTATATCTTCTGCTCAGCTATTGGCCATTCAGCTTTTTATTACACCAATCACAGCAATACATTTTCACACAACCTACAAATGTCCCACAACAGTGAAGTTTAGCCTCATAGATTTTTTGGGTATGTCTCGGCAGTGGCACAGAATCTTTTTTAAATTTGAGGTAAGGAATAGAGACATGGGGTTTTCTTTGGAATCTCATTATAATGGCACGATGTTCAAAATCAGTTTTCAAGACTAATAGGCAGTCATTTCTCACAGATTGGCAGGAATGAGGCCAAAATTGGAACTGTCCAGGTGTTGAGGTTCTGAGAAAGACATGCTTCCTGAGTTGTAGCACAGAGATTCCTTCTACATGGCAAAAAGAGACCAAAGAGTTGTTTAGGTTGTTTCTTAAGGGCAGTAATCTCAGTCATTCAGGATTCTACTATGGTGACCTAATTATGTTGCAGGATATTTGCTCACACTAACACTCCAAGACCGATAATAAAGTTAACCTTGATTCAGGGGATGCAGTCAGCAACTAGCTGACTGGAATCAACCATGAAGGTACACAGGACCCATGGAGCTGGACAGAGAGATGTACAGGAAGTAGTAGAGAGGGACTTGGAGATTTCATGGGCCTTTTTGATCTGGGAATCATGGAGAGGTAGGGTCATCTGATTGTTCCTCCATTGCTCTTTGGATCTATCAGGTTTTTACCCAATATCTGACTTCTCAAGTTTTTATTAATAATAGGACAATGTAAATAAATGCATCCTAATTATTTCTGTGATTTTGTACCTCCAAACAAAATGACATTGGAGGTTAAGACTACAGGATACAAATTTAGGAGAAACACAAAAACTCAAGAGCATAGCACCCACCCTGACACAGATGCAGTTGTTCTCTGTTTTCCAAAAAGATTAACATTTGCACTGTATTTGTATTTCACTGTAATGTCAAATGTTTTCATTTCATACTAGAAATTTTTGTGTGCTGTATTTGTGTGTGTGTGTGCTTGCACGTGCACATGTGTGTCTTACATACTGTTCTATTATTGTGCTAAGATACTATGACCAAGGCAACTTATAGAATAAACAGTTTATTCATAGCTTACAGTTTCATCGAATTAAGTCCACGAACATCATGTTGGGAGGGTGGTATCAGGAAGGTAGGCATGTGATGGAGCAGTACCTTAAAGTGTCCATACTGGGGAATAGCATGGGCTTTCATGCATTTTGACATTTGTTTTCATTAAGTAACATCAAGCTCAGCATCTTTTTTGCACCTGTTATAAAAATGCATTTCTGAGTTTTATAAGAAGTAAAATAGAACATGTGATGCTTTGTGAGTTCCTATGAGAGACCTCTGTGTTCAAACACACAAGAGGCTTCACCTTCAGAACCCACATCATGTGAACTGAACTTGACATTGCTTTGTATGTATGTTCATATTTTAATGGATTTTCTAAGAAGTGTAGAACTTCATCACCTTTCATAAAAGGCTCAAAATCTTGAGCCTGTGTTTACCATTTCAAAATGGGAACAGTTCAGGCATAGTCAGAAAAAATACGGAGAAAGAGAAACCACAATGAAACCTTTGCAAGCTTTGTTATAAAATATTGATTTTGTGTAATGTTGTTTGAAACTGGACAATAAAAGTATTCCATCATGGTTTTTTTTATACTTTCTGTCTTCTAAAAAAAGACACATTCATTTTCTCAAAAAAAAAAACAAAAAACAAAAACTTAACTATGCCTGTTTCTTCTTATACAGATGCCTTCCTCCTTACTAATTATCTCACATTAGTATCTCATTTTTAATATTTCACATTAAAAATGTTCATGGTAACTCTGTTATATATATCAGTAATGCAGTTTCCTTATAAATAAAATGAAGTATGTAAGAGCCACTTATATTTTTTTCAACAAATCTGTTCTACACTTTCAATATTTATGTTTGTATTTATGTATTTCAGAGATATTGTGAGACAGATTATAAAGGCAAAATGCTCTCATGAGGCAAGGCTACACATCTGACCCATGTTTTCTTGCTATAGATGTAGCTTATAATAAATCTTTTACTGTATATCATATTTTTAGTCAGCAGAATTAGAATTAAATTTGAGTTGATGCCCAGCTTCAGTGATTCATTTGGTGGTGGGGGGGGGGTGGTCATTGGAGGAACCACTGAACTAAGAAGAAAGAAAATGGAAATGTTTACTCTCAGTCACTATTTATATTCTCATGAGTTAAGTACATAAATACCTTATTCGCTTCTGTTACTGACACACCCTTTACATTCATTTTCTATATCTTTTTGTTATTTCCTCTTTTTTATATCTGTCTCATTCCCTTTTGTTAAAATCCTGAATGTTTTGTTGAAATGTGTGTTTGAAGGTTGTAGAAGGTGTTTTGTAGAGGAATTGACAATACTGAAAATGCAATAATATTGAAGGTAAAAGTAAGAAAAGAATACTAAGAATGCTTTAATGAATTGTCTGTTCACAGATTTTTTTGCTGCTGCTGTTGTTGTTACTTTGGCTATATTTTTTGTTTGTTTCTTTGTTAGTTTGCTTTGCTTTGCTTTGCTTTTTGTTTTTGTTTTTGCTGGTTTTAAAAATTCTGGACCCAGACCAACTTGACTCACTGCAGTAATGCAAATTATGTTTAATGGTTGGTTTTTGAAATGGATATTGCTGGGACTAAAACCATAGGAATCTTCAACAATGTCATGACACGTTATAGAAAGCTAACTGCAATCATATTATTAGAGTTTAATCTTATATGGGCCACTGCCAATGGTAGCAATAACTCTATTAAAAAGAACATTTCCTTGTAACGATGTTTGTTAAAACAGTTGCGGGGGTGGGGGGGGAGTGCATTCTTACATATTCATGTGCTTATTTAGTTCTTGGTCACTTTTGATGACAGAGTGCTGCACCCATTTCGTGAAACCCCCAGAGACCACCAAGGAGCCGGTTTCCGATGCAAGCACATAAGGGTCCTTTTATTCAGGTTCAACCTAGGCCACTGCATGGCAAATGGAAGGAAATGTGGTGGCAGCCGTAGGCCCAGGTGTAGAGAATTTTTATAGGGAAAAACCACAAGCTGAGAATTGGGAATTTAGGATCTGGTGGAAGGGATATGGGCCAAGGTGATTTTTTGAAACTATTGGTCTAGACTTTGGGTGCAAAACCACATTTGAAACCATTGGCATAGTCTTTTGGCAGGGAACTACAACCCACTGAACAGGATTATCTGGATTGCTCAGCAGGGTTATCTAGATATCTTCAACGGCCATAAACCGCAGACAGAATATCTGTGTGAGGATACTGCTCTGTATCTGTTTGAGTTGTCATGGCACATTCCTGAGGTCCCTCCTGGAACTGAGTACAGCAGGTAGTCTAAGATGGTGCCCCTACCCTAAGATGGGGTCTGTATTGCCCTCACAAGAGTTCCTACATCTAAGATCATGGTGAGCTAAATGATGTGTTTAAATTGTTTGATTTTTGTTCAAGCAGTTTTTAAAGATGAAAGTAATGGACAAATATAATTGATAAAAGTGGCAATGTTTATGATAACAAAGAAAGATAAATAGAAATTTCAAAACAGGACCACTAACTGACCTCATCAATGGTATATAATATATCAGAAATCAGAAAACTATATGATTTTGTCTACATTAGAGGCCAAATTATGATGTATAAAATTTTCCTAATTAAACATTATGTCGGTTTTTTTTAAAAGGGCTACTGTTTTCCCAAAAATCTCAAAACTCAGTATTTATACTTATATGTTTGTTCCATAGAGCTTCTTGAGAAAGTAAATCAACTGAATGAGTTAAGATAAGAGACACGCTTTCTCACACAGATCAGGAGGCTCTGCTCTGGGATGACAGTGCTGCCCCTGAAAACTTGAATCATGTCAAATGTTTAAGACAGTCAGTAGACTAGAGACACAATGCTGACTAATGTTCCTTTTATTAGGCTATTCTGTGTTGTTCAATACAGGCTGATTAGCTTGCAGGCTGGACAACTAATGGCAGCTGAATCTCTACATTATATATAAAGGTAAATGCATATATTCTTGAAAACATAGCTTCTCCAAGCTTGTGAAACCACATGGACAGGGGAAGAAGAATTAGCTGCAATTTCTTAGGGACACATCAGAAAATCTTAGCAGCAAGGTGGACAAATGCTAAGAATTGAAAAAGGTATGGATTTAGTCATTGACTCCGTGATATACAAATGAAGCTGAATGCAGCTCCAAGGGAACCCATAAAAGATACAAGGATCCTGGGTTAAAGGCCCATGGCTTCGTTCTGCAACTAGGGCAGTAGCCAGTGTATTAGCATTTTCTTCTACCCATTTCCTGAGTGACAAATCATTGGGGCCATCACAAAAGAAATGTATGGTAACATGATCCCAAAGTAAGTGTCACTGCTACCAAGCAAGGGAAGGAAAGAATTGAAGGGATCTGCATTTTTAAATAGGAAGCAATGTATGCCTTCCCAGGGAAGAAAACATTGCGCCTAAATTCCATACAGCATCCAAAGGAAAGGCTGTGGACTCAGAAGCCAACACGGCAGATCAGCACTGAATTTTGCCAGGCAGCATATGTGAGTATTCTGGATTTAGACTGAATAAACACAATTTTAAAATCTTATCTTTATGATTTTTTGTGTACAAACTGTTCATTTTAAGCATAATTTTTTACAAACTGTATTTCTGTCTCACTTTCTGATATATCCAAATGCAGAATTCTGCAAAACAACTTCAGTTTATATTCTTAGGAATGGTCATTTTTGGTCATTAATGACGCATGTCATAGTCAGCCATAAGTTAGTGTTTGGATTTCATTCATTATTCCACATTTTTGTGCTTAAAAATAGAGGTAGATGTTTTTCATTCTGCCTTAAATTTTCCAAATGTTCTGACTCACATCTGGATCAAATCCCGATTCTTCAATAGCCTACACAGATCTACTTGATTTTCTGATGTCTATCATCTTTCTGATTATGTATTTTGCAACTTCTCATCTCCTTAGTAACAGTACAGCTCCAATTTCTTCATGGAGCCAGCCATGAATCTTTGCAATTTTGTGATGCTCTTAAGATCCTATTTTCAACATTTCCACAGGAAAGTAGCCTCTACATTGCCTTCAGAAATTTGCTTTGATGTCATCTTTCTAGGAACTATGTAGAAATTGCAAAATCAACCCTTTGCCATGAATTCCTTATATGTCCCCTTTTTTAATTATTTGATTTTTTTCTCTGTAGCACTTATGTACATCTGCTTCCTATATACAGTATCCTGTGTGAATGTTTACAAATTTTATTGATATTAACTCATAGTAGAACTAGTGGCTTAACACTCACATTTCTTTATGAGAGACCACACCAAGGGCAGTGCAAACAAATTACTCACAACAGCACAGCAACCTCTAAAGAGAGCCTATGCTAGCTTTTCCTCTATTCTGTATCATGACTGCACTGCACTCTTCTAATGCTCTGTAGTGATATTATAGAAAATATTTGAAAGAAAGTTTTTTAATTCAGAGTCTGCCTCTTGGTTTGTATAGTCTTATACTTACTGTGGCAGTTTTGAACATTCCAATTTAGTAAAGCAATGTGGTCACTTTTGTTAATGACATTTGAATGAAAACTCTCAGTTTGTTTTGCTAACTTTTTTCTCACAAAAGACAAATGGAGCATTAATCTAAGTATTCTTTGTCAATAACAATTCAGGAGTCAGACATCAGGGTAAGACCCTGAAGGATCTGAGAAGCAGAGAAGCCACCAGTCCTCTCCCACCTGCTCTGTTCCTACATTCAAAAAATCCAAGATCCCTCTCTGCCCCGTCTTACTACTTCCTGTCCTACCTGCTACAGTCCTCCAAAACCTCTGTGGTTAATTTTGGTCAGCTGATAGCTAGCTCCACCCTCTGACTCTAAGCAAGCCTTATTTGTCAGAGCATGATTAAAATATCACACAGCATTCACATTTTTTGTCTAAAAAAAAAAGGAAGATTTTTAACTAACATGTGAAACTGTATACAATCAGTACAATAACTAAATACAAATATATACAGGTAAGAGTTACATTAACAATGTTGACTCCTTTTGCATTTCACAAATTCTGAGAAAATATTCTATTATCTATCCTCTTTGGGTGAGTCCATTTCACCACAGTGAGTCTAATTCACTTTCTATCCTAACTTGTATAACCAACCCTAAACTATATTGTTACATCTCTCAAGCTTATACAACTTATGCCTCTTTTATGTGTTTCTTTTCTGAATTTGGTAACAAGGAAAATGATAATTATAACTATCTAGTCTTCAACTCCACCAGAGACCCGAGAAGGATATAATGTTGTCTGGGTAAATAAGCAGTGCCAAACAAACAACTTCCAAAGCTATAGAAATGACAAAGACATCAGGCTGCCTGGACAGTCATCCAAGGTTCATCTATAATGTTGGGGCATCCGTCTTTGGCCTGCAGACCTAGAATATTTGACAGACCTTTCTGTGAATTTTGACGGATTGTCCTGCCTTGTCATGGCAAAGTCTGGCAATCACTTTCTTTTTTGTCCTGCTTGTCAATTTGGACACCATACTATCAGTAGTTGAGGTAAGGGCAGTTTCTTACCTAGTGGCTAACTTTTGCCACAAAGAAAGTAAACTCCATATGGAGTTTCTTCATTGCCTATTACCTTCTCTGCAGTAGATTCATGCTCCCAGGGGTAGACATGTCTCATTGCCATAAAAAACCTTATGTCATATTCTATTAATCTCTAAAGTATTTAAAGACCACCTGTCTACCTAAAATATACTTCATTTGACCTTGAAAATATACCTTACATGACTACAAGTTTGACTGAATAAGTGACTAACTACTAACCTGCATTCCTTTATTATTCTAAATAGTTTGTAATAATAACTTTCAAGGACTAGAAATTCACATTACATTATTGAATGAGTTGTATAGGTACAATACCTTAAACAAGAGTATAAAAGTAGGTACCATAGGTTCTAACAAAAATAACCTTAAATTTGTACCAAATACAAAAATATATTAAAAAGGGTAGAAATTATATATATATATATATATATATATATATATATATATACATATATAATTTATATATATACATATATATAACAAAATTAACCTCAAATTTGTATCAATATACAAAAATCCACATCAATATAAAATATTTAAGACTAATTGTTGCTTTTTTTGGTTTAAATGTAGATTCAATAATCTACCCTTTTATCCTATCATTTTTGTATTCCCCTTTTCCTTTTTAAAATGAAATCCCTGACTCTAACCTTTGTTCAGCTTTTGTTCTGACCATTACTGATAACAACTTGCCACCAACCCCCTGAAAGGATGGCAAATATTCATAACCCACTGAATAACCAATAACCAACCTTGTCACCTCCTGAGAATGTAAGCATCATGCTCTTAAAATTACTTCCTGTGGTCTGAGGGTGACAGTATCTTAAGGGGACCCTGAAAAAAAATTGGGATACTTGTCAAGTCCTGGGAGAGCTAGTTGTATTATTTGTTGTCAGGTCTCTGTATAATGAGAAAGTACAGGTCTCATCTCAAGTCCTGGCTAGAGTGTGAGACTGGACCATCTCAACTAGCCTCTTTGAAATTGTCCTCAGCAGTTTGTAGTCCAAAGTCAACCTTTGTGTAGTGTTTGTTGGCTTGGTGGCATTACCACAATATAATGGGAAATATAATAAATTTTACAGGCATACAGGGGACAGCTGAGGTTAAAGCAGGGGAATCAGGTGAGAGGGGATTGGTTGGAGGGAGATTGCACAGAGAGAGTGAGCTGGAATTGATGGATTTATGGTGCAGTGGAAATTTTCTGGAATGTATAAAAGTGATCCAAATGAGGACTCCTAATAATGGGAATACAAATCTCAATTGGATATCTCTTGTAGCCAGGCTAGGTTTCCAGTGATGGGATTGGGTTTCATTCAATTGAGTGTTGGCCAATGGGGCCCTGTGGAAATCCACCAAAACCCAGGCAGTTGCTAAGATATAGGGTTGCTCTCCATAATTTGACTATAAGTATCTTTGATGAAGACAACAGACAATTCATTGTACATGGAGAAATCAAGCTGGTTCCCACATATAGCCTTCACCCCTACATTCTATTGTCTTTTGTGTAGAAAGGGACACTGCCAGATCTCTAAATAGAAACATGGACATGAACCCATACATAAAACCTTTGACCTACATTCTCTTCTACCTGAGAAATATGATAGAGCAATGGTGGCATATCACTTTGGGGAGCAGCCAACCATTGTTTGATTTGCAGTAAAAAACCATTGTTTGATTTGATCTAAAAAAAAAAGAAGAAGAAGAAGAAAGAAAATATTGATAAAATCACTCAATTATCTGTTACATTCATAGATCAGATCAGTGCCTTCTCCAGATATCATCAGAGAGATTCCCTCTAGCAGCAAATGGGAACAGATGCAGAGATCCACAGCCATTTATTATGTGGGAAGAGAGTGGAAATTGGAGGTCCTCATCAAATCCCTCCCTTCAGAGCTCATAGAATCCTTCAGAGGAGGAGGCAGAAAGATTGCCAGAGCCAGAGGAGGTGGAGAATACCAGGAGAACAATGCCATCTAAATCAACAAAGCAAGATGCTCACAAAGATTGAAGCAGGAAGTACAGAGCCTACACAGGTCTACACTGGGTCCTCTATTTATATATTATGACTTGTGGTAGGATAGGCTCACAAGCCTAGGTTGGGGAAATAGGCTCAAACCAGTTGCCAAGGCATGCACATCCTTATGAACCAACCTGGAGTCTGCCCAAGGGCCTAGCACCAGGCACTGTCAGAGTTCCTGGTTGCTCTTAGAGTTCTTAATAATGCGGGGTCTTCCTGAGGGCCTAGTAACAGGTGCTGTCAGAGGTCCTGATTGTGCCCAGCCAATGAGGGGCAACCACACAATGCCAACAGATTGGGAAACAGCTTGGGTGCTGGAAGAAAGGTATATAAGGCTTTCCTTATTATGGAATAAAGGAGTTTGCTGTTTGCCTTCAACTAACTCCTGGTGTCTGTGTCCTTGATGCTGCACCTTCTAACCCCCTCACCTGAGGGAGCCCTTAGGATCCAGCGACAATGATTTTTAGCTTGGTATTTTTATGGCAGTCTTGACTGTGAGAACAAGTGGGTCTCTGACTCTTGTGCTTGCTCTTGGACTCTTTTCTCCTGTTGGTTTGTCCTCTCTGACTTCGATAAAATGGTTTTGCTTCATCTCATATTTTATTTTGTCATGTTTGGTTGCTAAATACTCTAAGCCTGTTCTTTTTAATAAGATACAGTAAGGAAGTAGATCTCAAGGGGAGGGGAGGTGGGGAGAAACTGGGAAGAATAGAGAGAGGAGAAACTCTAATCAGGATATATTGTATGATAAAAGAATCCATTTCCAATAAAAAGAAAAACAACAGGAAAAATGGAAAATAAACAAGAAACAAAAAATATACAGATATGTAGTTTCATAGATAGAGTTATAACTGAGTAAGTAGTTTCTGAACATACTGTGCATCCAGGTTCTGAGTAGGAGTCTAGTTGAACGTATTTATTTCTAATGTGTGAGGTTTGGAGTTTGTTAGCTATTATTAAGAAAGTAAAATTTTAATACTATTCTTACTACAGTATAACAATGATGGCTTTCCCAGTCTGGAAAACATCAAGGTTTTGCATTCGAAATATGAAACTACAGTTACTGAGACCATGTTTTAGGTTTATCATGTGAGCATTCATGAGTGCACTTTTACTGCCTAAGATAAATGCTTTCTTTTTAAAAATGCTACCAAATTTTCCACAAACTCTTTTATGCATGCCATATAAAATTTGTGTTAAGTCAGATCCTGAACACTGTGCCCTATAATTATGTTCAGCACTGTACAAAAAAACCTGCCTACTCATTTTCACACATAGAAGTACTTAACAAATATTATGTTGCATGTAAAATGACAAAAGCCCACAGAAAGTAGATCATAGTTTATCAAAGCAGAGAGAGTTAGTTTACAGTTTGCAAAGCATAATTTTAGATCGTTTACTTGGAAATTAAATATGAGGTAAGAATGAGAGTTCATATTAAAATTGCCATGTGTACAATTATAGAAATAATCTTAATAATATTACTGTATTTTAATAGAATAAATTTAACATGAAGATCAAGGAAAGTAACTGAGAAAAAAATTACAGAAACCCACAAAGTATCCTCTATTTCTAACATTGCTCACAAATATTTCTTTATCTCACTCTTCCTTTCATGATCATCTTGATTGACCAGTTATTAGTCTTACATAAGTTAAAATTATCCATCCATTTCTCAGGTCCCCAACTTAAATCTGCTGATAATAAGAAAGAAGAGGTGGGGATAGAGAGATAGCAAAAGCTAGAGGAACAGGGAGAGGAAGGGAGCAAGGGAGGAGAGGACCGATTAGTTAGACCACAAAATTTAACTATAAATAGCAAAAGGAAAAACAACTTTTTGATGGTAGAATGGGAAGAATCCAGTTTCAAATTGATAGCCATGTAAGAACCTGTGTGCTTGCTCTCTACAATGGGAAAAAGAAACAGTAACTGAGGAAAGGGCATATCAAGACTATAGAGAGGATTCACTATAAGTTTCTGGGAGCATACCAATCTAGGAATGAGAGGAAACAAATGAAACAGAGATTGAATAGCACTAAAGCTATAGACAGAACCAAGAGTGAGCATTAGAAAGTCAATGGAGTAGTTTGTTTCCAAAGGCTAAGTGTGAGCATCCTGATAGGCATCTAGAATGAAAATAGAATTAATTACAGCAAAGGTTCCATTAAAGTGAGGCTGACTTGATGTTGGATTAAAAGATTTTATTAGAGAGTGTCAGGATAAAGGGGGAGCCCTGAGAACAGAACAGATTGAAGAATGTTGGAGTTCAAAATTCAGTAGGAGGGAAGCTTAATAGTACCCATACTATCCTTAACCCTGTCTTCTTTTGTGAGTGGGAAGAGAAAACATAGTATCTCATGGAAGGATAACTAGCTAGTAAGTGGAATGTAATATACTTATGTGTTTGTCTGTTTATTTCTGATGACCACTTATAAAGGCTATTATAAACTGTTATTTAAACAAAAGAAATGTTGTTTAAACATCTTTAAAGTACAAATGAGTTTATCTTTCACTATACACATTTAAAATCATATACATATATGTTATACATTATTCACTTTGATTTTTACATGCTTTAATATACATTTCAGGCTAAACCATAAAATTATTATCTATATAACTGAACCCATATTTATAGATAAGGTAATGCAGGCAAATGAGTCTAGGTGATTTGTTTAGGGTACTTGATTGTGGATAGCTAACAGGAATATAACTAAATATCTTCAATCATAATCCAATTTTCATTCTTTAGGACAAAAACCAAAAGTAATTCTAAGCAATAAAAATATTAATGGATTTGTGATGAGTGTCCTCCTCAAGCGCTTCTGCAAATGGAGATGTATTATGCTCTTCCAACCACCAATTTTAGCTCTAATGGAAAGAACATTGGATCTGAATTCAAACAGGATGGAAC
Source organism: Peromyscus maniculatus bairdii (assembly GCF_049852395.1). Lineage (NCBI taxonomy): Eukaryota > Metazoa > Chordata > Mammalia > Rodentia > Cricetidae > Peromyscus > Peromyscus maniculatus. The sequence goes on from NC_134871.1 coordinate 14,085,655, forward strand.
TTTTCCACTTCTGTGCAAGTACCCACTCCATCAGAGCATATTGTGTGTGTCAACTTTGGTTTGTTTATCTCTAAAGTAGAATGTAGAAGCTTAATCTCCCAAGAAACAGAGAGAACATCACATGTATAGTAGATAATAAATATGTATTGTTGAACTGAGTAGAAAGAAAGATAGCCCAAACAGGATGGTTTCTCTCAAGCACTAACTATATTGAAGGATCACTGATTTTAAAATGAATTGATTGATTTAAACATATGAAATGTGAAAATGATGAGGAATGAAATTTCTACTATTTTTAATTGCTTTACTGTATCCTATTCTGCAGGTAATGCTGTAAACATGGTGTAGGTGTTTCTTTTAATATAGACAAATAAAGTAGGAGTTAATTGTATATCTCTGTGTAGAATGCAAAGCTCTAAGATTTACCATTTAAGCAAAGCTTAAAATAGTATTTAAAGAAGGATAGTAGGAACTGCTCAATGCTATGGAAACTGAAAGCACAGAGAAAATCAAGATTGCAATGTAGAGATGGGATGAAATCCTCATTGAGAACCCACAAAATTCATCAAAAGGCACATCTGTGAAACTTCATTATGTTTAATGCTTCAATGTCTTTATTTCTTTCACCTGCAAAATTATTATCCTCATCTTTGCTGTTGTGGCTTTTAGGTACATATTTTTTTAAAAAATGTTCCTTTGGAAATACATATTATTGATATATTATTGATGATGATCTCACAGCAGTATAATAAACAAAGGAGAAAATAAAACTACTTAGCAGCAAGAATAATGAAAAAGAATCAAGAATCTCCCAAGCATGAGGCATAAGTTATAAACAATATTTTGATTTATGATCATTATGGGTAAATTTACCATTATGATTATAACACAACACATAAATGTCTTGGCTTCAATAGTATCTTTCTCTTGTACATGTGCCCAGAACAACATTAACATATCATTCTCTACCTGATTGGTTTATTTTGTCATCATTCATTTTCCTCTAATTTGATTATGAAAAATTGATGCCATGTTTGAGGACTTCTGTGTACATTTGCAACAATCTTCAATGTGGGTGACAATGAGGTAAAAAAACTATGCACACAGCTTCCGCATATATGACATACATAAGTTAAAATTACAATCTATGCATATTAATAGAAAGCAAATAATTATAACACTACAATATTAAGATATTACAAACTGTTATAGAATCTTAAATAGGAGCATTCTATAGAATTTAACCTGTGCTTTTTAACTACATGAAATATGGAGTGGTATATCATAAAACCTATTGGCATTTTATCAATAAGTTGAGAAATTTGAGTGGTTAGTCAGTCACATTTATAAAACTGATTTTCAAAACGGGGTCCAATATTCTCTCTAATTGCTATTGATAGGAAAGACTAGAGGAAGAAACCACTCCCAGGAACTCAGCTCTCAAGGATTGAATCCCAACTAGGAAAAGGAAGCAGGGAACTAAGATTTCCAAAAGGGGGAAAAATCCTTAAGAATCAAAATAAAGAATGAATGAAGGTATTTCTTTTATTCTTTTTGCTAGTAAACATTACTGGAACTTATTAATTAGGGGTTGTCAAATTTCACTCAGGATTTTTGAGTCAGCGTATGTAAACACCACTCCTCCACACTACTTGTTATAAAATAACTATAAGTTTAATGAAAGAAGAAAAAAATGGGAAAGCTTAGGAAAAAGTAGAAAATGTCCTGTTGGCTTTTCCTTTCTTTTTATTCTTGTTAATTTGTGCTCAATAAACTGATTGTAGATTTTATTTAAGCACATTCCATGTGAATTTTGTATTGTACATTTTAGAAATTAATAGTGTAAATTTAGTAATATTATTTCAAAATAATATGCACACCTTTCTTTCTCATATACCCTGGAAAATATCAATTCACACTCAGCTGACAAAATTAAATGGCTCTTAGGAATGCCTGCGTCCCTTTTAACAAAAGTAAACACAGAAGTCACCTGAATGCAATTTCACACAGCACACTGATACCCACAGACTCACAGCGTGACCACTTTCTTTCCAGGGCACTCTTTGCTTGTCTACCTTTCTCTTGTCTGCAAATTCTGCAAGGCTGCGCCTCTGAATCTTTGTCATAATTCTGTCATTAAACCACTGATTCTATCTTATCTTTCTATACGAATCTCCTCTGACATGAGGAGACTGGTTTGATAATTCTGTCAGATCTTTTAATCTTAATGTTTCTTTTTCAAACTGGCTAATGGAATCATGTACAGCACAGACTATTTACATCCATTTTGGTATTGCTGTTAAAATACTGAGTGTGATAAAGAAGCAACAATGATGATGTAAAGAAGGTCCTTTTTTAAAAGTGAGCATACACTTCCATCATTGATATGATAAAATACCATGTTTAAAAGTGCCTAGGGAGGGAGGGAAGAATATAGTTCTATGTACAGTTTCAAAAAGAGAATCCAAATTGTGAGGAGGCACAGCAGCTGGCAACCAGGAAAGGAAGCTGAGAGATCACATCTTTAACCACATTCAGAGAGGCAAGAGTGAACTGGAAGTGGGGTGAGACTATAAACCCTAAAAGCATTTGGGGTGATGTGAATAGAAATGGCTCCAATAGGCTCACAGATTCGAATGATTGGTCACCAGGCAGTAGTAATATTAGGAGTTGTGGCCTTTTTTGGAGGAAGTGTATCCCTGGGGGTGGGGTTTGAGGTTCCAAATGACCAAGCCAGACAGAGTATCTCCTTCTTCCTGCCTGATGCAGGAACTATGTGGATCCAGATGTAGAACTAACTCTAAGTTTCTCTTCAGCACCTGTGTGTCACCATGCTTCCTGACAAGATGATAATGGACTAAATCTCTGAATGTAAGGAGCATCAATTAAATGTTTTTCTTTATAAGAGTTGCCATGGTCATGGTGACTCTTCTCAGCAATAGAAACCCTAACTAAGACAGCCCTCATCTAGTGGTAGTGCTTTCTTTGGCAATGTTCTACCTACATGAAGTTCTGTACCCTCCTCAAGTATCACTACCAACCAGGAACCAAGTGTTCCAACATTTCAGCTCATGGAAGACATTTCTCATTCAAACCACAAAGCACAATTCAGATCAAGGTGAACATGATAGTAACTGTTTTAATGATACGCATCTATAGATATAGCTATTAGTTAAATATAGAGATAGACATCACTAATATATATGTGTGTGGGTGTGGCCAAAATACCAAAATTAAAACAAATCTGGGAATGTTTAATAATTCTAGAAGTCATTATTTTAAAGTAGTTTATTTTTTTCCATTTTATGATTATTTATTTGATATTTCAACAAGACTAACTGTTACCGTTTTTTATTTTATTTTATAATACAATTCAGTTCTACATATCAGCCATGGATTCCCTTGTTCTCCCCCCTCCCGCCTCCCTCCCCTTTCCCCCAGTCTACCCCCCATTCCCACCTCCTCCAGGGCAAAACCTCCCCTGAGGACTGAGATCAACCTGGTAGACTCAGTTCAGGCAGGTCCAGTCCCCTCCTCCCAGGCCGAGCCAAGCGTCCCTGCATAAGCCCCAGGTTTCAAACAGCCAACTGATGCAATGAGCACAGGACCTGGTCCCACTGCCTGGATGCCTCTCAAACAGATCAAGCCAATCAACTGTCTCACCCATTCAGAGGGCCATAGATTTTCATTGTGTAATATCATAAATTACATTCAAAAGATGGTCCAAAAAATTACAAAAGAGTGAAGATATCTATGACTATTCATATTCTGCAGGCCAGGCAAATTGTTCAAAATACTTAAATAATTGAAATTGTAGTATAATATACAAAAGAGTTGAATAACAAGTTTATAGTTTATAGTATAACTCTTAGCATACTTTTAACAAGTTTATAGTTTATAGTATAACTGTTAGCATACTTTTGTTTATTAAATTGATAGTATATAATAGCATTTGTTAAGTTTCATGTGTATACATTTCAAATCTAAGTGTGGTATTAAATTGTCCATTTGAAAAGTGTGACAAAAAATCAGTATGCCAGTTATATTATATATCATAGTACTGTTCTGGCCATGCTGTAATATTTCAGTAGGATTCTCAAAGGGGATTTGCTGTGGATATCACACTGTATAAATAAAATGCTGATTGGCCAATAGCCACTCAGGAAATATAGGTGGGACAAGGAGAGAGGAGAATTCTGGGAAGTGGAAGGCTGAGTTCAAGGAGACAGCAGCCAGCTGCCGCCATGAGTACCAACATATAACATACTGGTAAGCCATGAGCCATGTGGCAAGGTATAGATTTATAGAAATGGGTTAATTTAAGATAGAAGAACTAGATAACAAGAAGCCTGCAACAGCCATACAGTTTGTGAGCAATATCAGTCTCTATGTGTTTATTCTGGTGGGTCTGAGTGGCTGCGGGACTGGCGGGTAAGAGAGATTTATCCTGACTGTGAGCCAGGCAGGACTGGAGAAAACTCTAACTACAGGGATTGGAAGTTGAGAACATGGACTCAGACTTTATTACATCTCATCTAAAACTCATTGCAGAAGCTGGAATTCGATTGAGTGGTTAAGAGTACCTACTGTTTTTGCAAAGGGCCAAAACTCCAATTTCAGTGCCCAGCACCCGCTTTGGGCTACTCACAACTACCTAGAAATCTGACTCCTCTTGAGAGAGTGTACCCCTGCATGAATGAGCATATGTGACATGAGTAAGAACATGTGAAGGACCCAAATGTCTCAGACCCATGTGGATGACAAATCTTCCCTGACCTGAGTATAGACATTCGCAGAGTGAAGAAATGATCAGCTGTAGCTTCCTCCTCCAAAATGACTGCAGTCTGAGACCTCGCTGCCATAGAGATTCCATGTCTAGATTACCTCACAGACCTCCTTGTCAGGTATATATAATAAATGTGCTTCATTTCAGGGCTGCTGGTATGTTTCGTTAGAGTATGTTGTCTACCTGACAGATTTTTCTGTACATGTGTCCATTGTTTCTTCATTCTCCATCATCCTGGTCAGGTCAATCACAAAGCCACTCAGGCCAAGACAGATGCCTTCTGGATGCCACTGGAACCAGAAATCACATGTACACCGCCCCCAGGTACATACATATGTGCATAACAAAAACTAAAATAGTAATAAAATCTTACTCTGTACATGCTAAAGACTTTATGTAAAGCCAAGCCATATAATTTCTAAGTTGTGCTACTGTAGAAATATTTAGGTTATTTACTTGTGTATCATGCATTAACATATAGGTATATATGTGTGTATACACACACACATACATATGATTCATGGAACATAAAGCTTATTGAACAATGTTCAAGGCCACAAAAGTTTTCATTATCTCTGAAACATTTTAATATTGTTCCTGAGATTTACTGGTGTCACTTCCAATAAAATATTATTTGATAAACTCAACTGCATTACTATCATGATTGAAAAGAGTCAAAATAACTTAGTGCTTAAATGACAGCTTTTGTTGGACTATGCTGTCCAATTACTTAAAATTCTTTGCAATTATTCAATGATAATTCATTAAACTTGTTTTACCCAAAAGACACAAATCTGATGTGCTGCTCTCAGTTAGCAGTATATATAGCAGAGTTAAAGAATGTGTTTCCACAATTATTCCAGTTGTAATTAGCCTTTCTTTAAATTTTGAGTCTATATTGTGCTTTTTTTTTTCTTTATTTGAGGCAGGGTTTCTCTGTGTAGCTTTGACTGTTCTCGAATTCACTTTGGAGACCAGATACCAGCCTAGCCACAAACTTACAGAGATCTGCCTACCTCTGCCTCCCACGTGCATTGTGTTTCATCAAAACACCATTTTTTAAATATCCTTCAAAATCCTAACATTTACAAAACCACAATATTTTCCTGATATTATCCTAGGTGTCTTTAAATCTAATGTCTGCAGTTGCCCACATGGAAGCCAAAAGGTGATTTTGTTTATGTAATATGTTAAGATGTAGCCTATATATTTTAGTAAATGTTCATATTTAATGCATTATACACATATTTCAGTGAATGATATATTTACTGAAATATGTGCTTTTGGGGGGGGGGCTTTTCAAAAGTACACCGGTTATATGTAAGTATTTTTTATTCTGAGGAAAACTTTTTTTTGTAAATTGAATTGTATAAATCCTAAGTCTACTATTTTATGTGTTCTGACAAATGTAAAAATACATGGAATAAACTTGAAAATCAAAACATAGAAACAGTTTAGTAACTCAGCACAGTAGAAAGTTACCTCCTGGCATCCTCAGCTGGTTCCTTCTGGGGAGAGAAGTGCCTCATTCTGTCAACACAGATCTCTTCCCTGAAGACTGACATAAGTAAAGACACATTCTGTGCCACTGTGTCTGACTTCCTTCTTTCTGCATGATGTTACATACTCGAGTGCTCTGATTAGTGGTTTATACATTAAAAATATATATTAGTTGGTTTTATATTATTTCATTCTATGAACAGCCTATAGAAAATCTCCTGTTTAAAATATCATTTACAGATTAGGGCATTATGAAGCAAGAAAACATTATTGTAGACTAATTTTTGGCTTGTCAATCCCCTGGATAATTGCTGAGGATAGACAGGTCATGTCAGAGATACCATGATACATGCAACTTTATAATTAACAACCTGAAAATTCCCAAGTTGTTCATGTCATAGTGTGTTTCTATATTTCTGTGGTTTAGACATTAAATAAACTCAGAAATCCAGGTGCTGAAGCTCCCCACCATGCCCCTTAGCAAGAAACAATAGAATATGACTCTTCTGAAGTGATGAAGTCATTTGTGGACTCATAGCTTAATGGGCTGTTGGTTGGTAACAGAAACTATAAAAACTGGAGCTTAGGAGAAGGAACTTGATCCTTTGGAGGCAAGTCCTTGAAAAGCATATTTTGTTCTTAAGCTTTTCATTTTTTCTGTCTTTGTATTTCCTGGAAGCTATGAGGTGAGAATGTATCACATATTCCAGAAGGTGGTCCTGCCTCAGCATAAACTCAGAAAGAAGACCAAGTAACATTAAATTTAACACTGAAACCAAAAACAACACACACACACACACACACACACACACACACACACACACACACACCACAAACAAGCAAACAACAACAAAAACCCAACAAGTTCCAAAATTCTTCCTTTAAGTGGTTTCTTTCATGTATTTTGTCACAGAGACAGAAAATGAATGAAATAGCAACACATGCTATTGTTAGTCTTCTGACTTTGGCTGGTTGGGTGTAGGAAAATAGTGATTACCAAACAATTTTTAGTTGAATTGCTCATTTGCCTAGTGATGTAGAGCATGTCATGAAAGGGAATGAATATTATGTAGTGGTATTGTGTTCCCCAAAATATTGTGTACCTTAATAAACTTATCTGGGGTCAGAGAATAGAAAAGCCACTAGTTAGGCAGTGATAGCACACACCTTTTATCCTAGCATTCCAGAGGCAGAAATCCATCTGGGATCTCTGTGAGTTCAAGGCCACATTGGAAACAGCCAGGCATGGTGACTCACCATGCCTTTAATCCCAGGAAACAAGCCTTTAATCCTAGGGAGTGATGGTAGAAAGCAGAAAGATATATAAGGAGTGAGGACCAGAAACTAGAAGCATTTGGCTGGTTAAGCATGTGGCTGGTTAAGCATGTGGCTGGTTAAGCATGTGGCTGGTTAAGCATGTGGCTGGTTAAGCTTTCAGGCTTTGAAGCAGCACAGTTCAGCTGAGATTCATTCTGGATGAGGACTCAGAGGCTTCCAGTCTGAGGAAACAGGACCAGCTGAGGAACTGGCAAGGTGAGATAGGTGTGGCTTGTTCTGTCTCTCTGACCTTCCAGTATTCACCCCAATAACTGGCCTCGGGTTTGATTTTATTAATAAGAACTTTTAAGATTCCTGCTACAATATTATGCAATTGAAATTCAATATTAAAAATAATTTAGAGAAAAATGGTTACTCTCTAGTAAAATTGTTTGAGGTGGAAGTTGACTATGAAATTTACATTGTACATTATTCATCTTTTAATATATATTTTTAACTGTCTACTGTCAGATGTCAGGGCAAACATATATAATATACATGCATTTTAGTTTTGTGGAATGGCAATCCTTGTATAAGTTACTCCACCAAAATAGGGAATAAATTTTTCTTCTCTCATTTTAAATTGAATCATTCTGAAACAACTTTGCATAAATGGCATGCTAAATTAATTCTAATTGTATTTGCTTATACAATGATAAATGTTTGATAAATTTTTGGATTGATTTGTACAAAAACATGAGGGTTGGATGTCATGAGAAAATTTCATTTTAAAAAGTTCTTTGTTGATTCAAGAAAGCTCTAATTCTAACATAATTACTATAAAATAAGTTGCTACTTTACAGAATGTCAGTGTGAGTGCTGTGATTAGATAGACAAAAAATTAAATGTGTACTGAAAATATGAGTGTATTCTCAAATTCTCAGGTTATCAAAAATGGAAGTTTTATGAATGACAACAGATCTGTGCATGTGTTGTATTCTCAATAAATAATATTATTGCTCCTTTTTTCATTGTAGCTTTTTAATAGTGAATAAGTCCTATAATATTTTAAATCTGCCTGAATCTATCTATACATTACATAAACACATTATGTGTGTATATATATGCATACTATGTATGTATGTATTTGTGTATGATGAATATGCTTCTGATTATTATCTGAGAAATTTAAACTTTCATTACCTATTAGCAGAAAGCAGAAGAGTAAAACCAAAAGTTAACAATATTAGAATTTTGGAAAAGCAATCTCACCCTTATAACTGTAATAATTAAATGTTAATCATTCCTCATTTTTGTAATGTAAATGTCCTCTTACACAATCTAGATTTGCCCAATAAGTCAAAGTTATTCTGAGCCACTTTATATTGAAGTCACATGGTGTGAGGTTATTTCACTCACTGTAATATTTCACATGAAATCATTTTTCATTAAGTGGTAACAGTGAATTTTATTTAATAAACTAGAAATTTTCTCTTAACACTTTCATGATTTCAGCAATTCTATTTACACTCTGGTTCATTCTCAACAAGGATAATAAAAAGTAACAATTGTTTAATGTTTCTCTGTTGCTCCATTTTTAATTCTGGATAAATGCCTAAAATTGACTAAACTGTATTCAGCAGGATTTGCAATTGAAAAAGATCTGTTTCTTGTTAATTCCATTCTACTCCCTTTTTTGAGTGTTCAATATGGGCAAGCCGATGAGCTTAATTCTTAGCTATAAGATGTAGGAGAGAAAATCTGCAGACTCGTAATGCTTATACAGTAAGTGGGTACTAGTGTGCACATATTTTTGGAATTCAATCATTAAGACGATGTAAAAATGTTCAGCCGGCCTAGTGCATAAAATTTTTCATATAATACATTGAGCAAAGTTATTTCACAAATATTAATGCTACAGCTTTTCATTTATTACCTTCAAGAAATACAAACATTTGATTTCTTTTGTTTTCATCAACTCATTAGCTCATGTCTATTAACAATAGTACTGACTGTTTAACACCCAGAAAGGCAGTTTCCAGAATTTGTGAAGCATAAATTCTTCAAATAGCCTATGTTTTGATGCTGTCATGTTCCGCATAGCTTGCTTTTGACTCCTATGGTTCTCTGGAGCACTGTCACTGGTTACTACTAGACAGGACCTCACCTCCATTCATCCCAAAATTAGCATGCCAATTGTAGCATATGCTTGCCTAAGATAAAGGAAACTCTTTAGCTACTTGTTATAAATGCGGGGTAACCACATAGATTTTTAGCATTCTAATAACAAAAGAAAAATGGGTCTTTGAAATAAAGACTTCATGATGATATTTCTGATCTCTTGGGTTCAAACAAAAAGACAAAGCCAGAGCATCATTCTCTATATCCTTCGTCTTCTTCTTTTTTTTTTTTTTTTTTTTTTATAAATTCCTGTCACTAAAATTTAGAGTCCACTCTCTCCCTGTTTTTAAAATTTGGGAATCCAAAAAGAATACAAATGAATATCACATAATGCTTACTCTGCCAAGACATCAAATTATAAAGTAAATAACAGGAGATAAATACATTTTAATAAGTCAGAATTTCCTAGATTTTAAATTAAGAGGAGGACATTGGTGGATTTTCTGACATAACTAAAGCTCTTACATCTTGAAGTAGGAAACAGATTTTTAGCCTTTGGGTAGGCATGCAGTTGCATACCACAATTGCAATGCCACACTGCCACATTTTATCTAGGAATACTTATTATAAGTAATTGTAGTCAGTGAAATGATTAGCTGTCTTACTTTTGTTAGCATAGCTCTCTGAGCATCTGTAAGATCAGTATTTAGATTTATTTATGTCACCTTGTATTATTTTAGAATGTTTATCTTCTTTAGATACTACTGTGTTGCATGAATCTTCTGTAGGTAGAGGATGAGACTCTTAACTTCAAGGTCATGGGTTCAGACCCCACATTGGGTGCCAGATGTTGCATGAATCCTAAATGGTCCTATAATAAAAACCCAGAGTCAAATATCAGTGTGAAAGCTGAAAGATCAGAGAAGCAGAGCAAGCCACAGCCACCACCTCTTACCTCACCAGCTCCTCAGCCTCTAAGAGCTTGAGATCCTATCTCCTACTGACTTGTATTCCTATATCTGCCCAGCCATATCACTTACTGTCTCAACCTTCCTAGGGCTGGGATTAAAAGTGTATGATCCCAAGTGCTGGAGTTAAAGGTGTGTACCACTACTGCCTGGCTCTGTTTCTCTTTAGACTGGATTAATCTCGTGTAGCCCAACATGGAGCATGGTCTTGAAAACACAGAGATCCAGATGGAGCTCTGCCTCTAGAGTGCTAAGATTAAAAGTGTGTGCCACCACTGACTGACCTCTATGGCTAACTCTGTGCTTAGCTCTGTACTCTGATCTTCAGGCAAGCTTTATTTCTTAGATTACAAATGTATCACCACACTATCATACTATTTTCATAGGTTCTTTAAAGATTTCATTCTGTTATTACTAATTCTTAGTTTATGGGATTATTTTATATTTAGTTTAAGATTGTTTACATTACTATCTTACCAGTAATGTGTATGTGTGTGTGTTGCAAATATTCCAGTTCTAACATACTGAACTGTTTTATTTTAATGAGAAGTAAAAGTTGTAAGTAATATCATTTTTTCTTTTTCTAAATTAAGCAAATCTATCATAGCATAAAAGACATACACCTGATTTTTACAAAAAATATTTTATTGAGTTACTAAACCTTTTAAACCCTAGTTTTATGGTAATATATTTTTAGTAATCATGATTGAAATATTTATTTCAAAATAAATTAATAATATATTCTTACTAAATGAGTTTAAACTATTTGAATTGTTCCATTGTATTAAAAACAATATATTTTATATGCTGTGATTTAATGTTCTTCCTACAACTGAAAAAAATGAAAGATTTTCCTTATATTTCTTTACATTTTCATACAAAGCATTTAAAATTTATAATTCCATAGAAAGTGATCAAATGAAAAGTAAATAACAGAGGTACTTCTGTATTTGAAGCACTGAAGCCTTGCACTCATGATATACACAAGTCTAAGATGAAAAGAAAAAAGAATGGTTTATAAATCTATCTTTTAAAAAATGTTTATGGCCTGGCAGTAGTGGTGCACAACTTTAATCCCAGCTCTCGGAAGCAGAGGCAGGTGCATCTCCATGAGTTTGAGAACAGCCTGGGCTACAGAGTGAGTTCTAGGAAAGGCTTCAAAGATACACAGAGAAACCCTGTCTCAAAAAAAAAAATATGACATTTCCAAAAGTCAAAATGTATTTCCTCCTGAACCTTTAAACATGTTGGAATGATAGTTTTATCAGACAAGACAAATGAACTCCATCCTTAGTTCTGTATTAAGAAGTGTTTCTCTCAAATGTGATGTGAAATTAATACATTTTTATATTTATGAGATCTATAAAATGTCCTATAAACTGATGATGTTCAATTCGAAAGTTGTCACTTTAGAAAACGAATGCATCTTGTGTGTTATTCAGGAACCATGAAGTATTATCCCACAGAAATCCACTGCAGGTCTGTTGATGTAAAACATGCTTACAATGATCATGTCTTTATATAACAAGGAAGTAGTAGCGATCAAGGAAGATTTGTAACTAAAAGATTACAACTAGGGCTCTATTTCACCTCCTTCAGTTTCATTGCCTACTCCTTCATTGTTATTATTGTCACATAAAATGTGTGTTTCATATGTGTTTGCTTTGCATGTATTTGTTTGATTTCAAAGTTTTACCTAGTCTTTCTTTCACTAAAATGTCCATTTGTGTTTTCTCTTATCCAAATGTATACAGCCTGACTTATACATATAAGTGTATGATTTACTGGGTGAAACTCTCTATCCTTATAGAGCTTATACATTTATGAGGAGTGACACAAAAGTGAGGAGTTTACACATTTATGAGGTGAAAAGTCAGACCTTCCTCTGCTGAAGGCATGTTAACTTTTTTGTTCACCATCCATACCTGTCTGCATCTACCAAGTACTAGTTAGTTTATCAGATACTATTCGGTATTTTGATGGTTTTTCCCCCCATCCATATCAATTGCATTTTTAAAATTTGATTTTTAAAGTAATCTTCACATTAATGCCATTGGCCCTCTCACTAGGCAGTGAGGTTCTAAACATGTTTATTCATTGCCTTTCCCCTAGTGCTTGGAATATGCCTGCTATATGAGAGATGATTAAAATATTTTAAGCTGTATGAGTGGAGGAGATGGCTCAAGGTGCTAGATAATGTTCAGCCTATTTATATCAGGAGCTTCTACACTGAGGAAAGCTCTGTGTCCTCATGTTCCTCAATGTCTCTATCCTATCTCTAGATCTTTTTATGCCTGTGAAAATTCTCTCCAAACCTTTAAAAATACCCTCAGCAGAATCAAATCTAAATGATACTTTTCACTGAAAAGCCTGATTCTATCTATCCAGCATCACTATCCATTCCAGGAGCTCCTATCTCGGTCAGAGACTACCTCTGTGATAGAAGAGAAAGCATGATATATAAAAATTTAATAAGGAAAAAGAAGTTCATGAGAGAATAATGGAACAGAATGTCTTCTGTCAAGGATGCCAGACCTGGTCAGAATATTAAGATGACAGACTAGTTCATATTTCTTATTTATTTCTTTCTAGTGGAAAAAATGGCTAAATATTATTTCTAAGTAACAATGGGCTATAAATGCAGTAACCTATCCAAAATGCTACATACTTATTTAATTAAAACAATTAATATACTTAGTAGGAACTATCATTAGGCTTATCAGAAGTGCTTTGTGACTGATGAGGATTCTAAGACAGGACAATTATGTTGGAATTCAGAGGAAGCCACTTCATATTTCAGGTACTGTGGTTCTTTAATTTCAAAATTTATTTACTCTGAGGGAACCACAAATTATGTCCTAGCTTACTATCATTTATCCAAATGAGTAGTATGTGGAGTTTAAAAGTTTGTTATCACTGGTTTTTAAAAATGTATCCATAACATAAGGAACATTTTTTTTTTTTTTTTTTTTTTTTTTTTTTTTTTTTTTTGGTTTTTCAAGACAGGGTTTCTCTGTGTAGCTTTGCGCCTTTCCTGGAACTCACTTGGTAGCCCAGGCTGGCCTCGAACTCACAGAGATCCGCCTGCCTCTGCCTCCCGAGTGCTGGGATTAAAGGCGTGCGCCGCCGCCACCACCACCCGGCTAGGAACATTTTTAGTATGTGTGAAATGCATGATTCAAAATGAACACTGACCAAGATTGATCTTTTAATCTTTTAGATTGGTTTTTAGCTGATAAGAGCAATTTTACAAAATTCTAAATTAACTCAAATGATTTGACTTACATTTGGCAGTATTTTATTTTGATATGGAAATATAGACGATAGATATGATAGGATAAAAGGATGGACTGTTAGACCTACTTTTAAAGAGCAACTTGTTTAAAATGTTTTGCATTGGTATAGATTTTAGTTTATTGATACAAATTTAAAGTTAATTTTGTTATACTTTATGTATATTTCTACTCTTATTTATGTATTATGTTAGTGCAGCTCATTTAAATTATAATGGATAATTAAGAAATACAGATTAATAATTAGTCTTCTATGATAGTCAAACTTATAGTCACATTAAGTTTTCTAGGTATACATAAATATAATTCAATTAGGTAGATAATCTTCAAACACTTCAAAGTCCTACAGAATATGGCATTCAAAATGTTTTAAAAACTTGGACTTTCTGGACAGTGAGACATGTTTGCTCCTGGCAGCACCGATTTACTACAAAGAGAAAGATGGGCACCAAAGATACTCCATATGGAGTTTATCTTCTTCTTGACAAAAATAGCCACTTGGGCAAGACACTGTTCTTGCCTGGACTGCGGGACAAAATATTGTATTGACTGGACATATAGGACCCATATAAGTTGACCACTGTGCTGTGGATATTGCTCTATATAAATAAAACACTGATGGCCAGTGACCAGGCAGGAAGTAGGTTGCCAGGCAGGAAGTAGGTGGGACAAGGAGAGAGGAGAATTCTGGGAAGTGGAAGGAGGGGAGAGACACTGCAGCCACCGCCAGGACAAGCAGCATGTAATGACGCCAGTAAGCCACCAGCCACGTGGCAAGGTATAGATTTATAAAAATGGGTTAATTTAAGATAAAAGAACAGTTAGCAAGAAGCCTGCCACGGCCATACAGTTTATAAGTGATATAAGCGTCTGAGTGATTATTTTATAAGTGGATTGTGGGACTGCGGGGCTTGGGGAACCTGGAGAGAAGCCCTCCAGCAACAAATGGTGCCCAACGTCTCAAGTTTCCACCTTAAACCTGAGACTATTTAATAACCAATTCTAAACAGAGGCAAAACCAGGTTCCTGCTTCTTGTCTCATACGGGCAGCTAGACACTGCAAAACGCAGGTTTGAACACTGGCGGGTTCCTGGCATGTGCGTTTGACCGGCAGTATGGCAGAAATGAGGCGTCTGCCAGCGGCACATTAAGCTGTGTGGTAGATTTAGTCTTTACTAGTATTTAAAAAAAAAAAAAAAAAAAAAGAGGCTTCTGGGCTACACGCTGCTTTGATAAAAGCTTAGACCCACTATTTCTGAGACTTGACTCCCAGAGCTGGTGGAAAACGTACCACTGCCATGTTGGGAAGCTGAAGTGGGCGGAGCCAGCAGCCACAGCACCTTTTCAGTCTTAGAATGGTGCAGTTTAAAGCAATAGGCTCAAGGTAATATAAAAAATAAGCCACGTAAAAATGGCTACCACACAGAGAATCTGGATTATGTTCTCTTTGATATTCGTAACTGAAGAAAAACATTTGATTGCAAAAGCTGTTGAGTTATGCCAAAATGTATATTTTAAAGGTACCTTGACTTCAAAATTTGGATTTAAGGATATGTTGCTTTGAAAAAGAGGTTCTGCTTTTGTTTCCACAGAAAGTCAGAGGCTGTGGATTTGTTCCAGATTAAGATACATCAGGTTTCACCAGCCAAGACCCCCTGAAAGGTCTCCGATGACACCATGGCCCAGATGATCCAACATCCAGAGCAGTTTCAAGGCAACTGGTTCACACAATACAGCCTCACGGACTACCCCATAGGCCTAAAATTTTCTTTACGTCCCCATAAGATACAGCGTCCCCCTCCAGCAGGAAGTAGTAAGAGATGCTACGCCCAAATTCCCAAATACACCAAGCTGGCTTTAGAGGTGGAATTGGCTCACTCCCCCTCTAAACCCAGACATATTGCTTTAAAAAAAAAATGGTTAAGAGATTCTTGTGTCACAAATCAGAAGAGCGAGCCATCTGGTGTGGGACAGAAAAAAAAAAAACAACAATATTTTTATTTAAAACAGGTTGATTATAAATGTGATCTCTTTCTAAAAAAGAAAAGGCGATATGATATAGATATATAGGAGGATATGGAGATGATAAGATAAAAAGGTAGATTAATGAAACTACTTTTAAAGAACAACTTGTTTAAAATGTTTTACATTGGTATAGATTTTAGTTTATGTTTAAAATGTTTTACATTGTTATAAATTTTAGTTTATTGATACAAACTTGAAGTTAATTTTGTTATACTGTATATATATATTTCTATTCTTGTTTGAGGTATTATGTTTATGTAACTCATTTAAAATTGTAATGGATAATTAAAAAAATAGATTAATAATTAGTCATCTATGATAATCATATCTGTAGTCATGTTAGTTAAGTCTTCTAGGTATACATAGATATATTTCAGATAGGTGATCTTCAAACACTTCATAGACCTAGAGAATATGGCATTTAAATAACTTAAAATTCTGTTGACGTGAGACACAATTGCTCCTGGCTACACCAATTGATCCCGAGAGAATGTTGGGCTTCTAAGACATTTCCATTTGCAAGTTTGTCTTTTTGGCACAAAATGGCCTACTGGGCAAAGAACTGCCCTTGCCTTGATGGCTGACAGTACAAATATAATGCTGTCCTTTCTGGACAAGTGGGACACAAGGAAAGTGACCACTGTACTCTGCCAAGACAGGGTAAGATGGTCTCTCAGAATTCCTGCTTCTAAAAATGGTCTGTCAGATACTCTAGGCCTGTAGCCAATTTAAATGTACCAACAATGCTGAGAAACATTAGGTAACTGTCCAGGCTGCCATCTGTCTTGGTCTACTTTTGCAAGATTCCCAAAAGTTGCTTGCATCCATCTACCATTTCTCAGGTACCATTATGTTCCTTCTCAGGTCTTTAATGGGTTAAAAACTAGATAGTTGTAATTTCCTCAGTTATGATAAAAAGATAATTAGATATAAAACCTTAAACTCACAAATATAAGATAGATACGACATCTTCTTTAATATTGTAACTATAATTCTTGCTCGGTAATTGTTTTGTTATATGTAATTTTACCATGTTAAAGTTAAAAACCTTCCTTTTTCAAAAAAGAAAAAAAGGGGAAGTACTGTGGATATTGCTCTATATAAATAAAACACTGATGGCCAGTGTCCAGGCAGGAAGTAGGTTGCCAGGCAGGAAGTAGGTGGGACAAGGAGAGAGGAGAATTCTGGGAAGTGGAAGGCTGAGGGGGGAGACACTGCAGCCACCGCCAGGACAAGCAGCATGTAAAGACGCCGGTAAGCCACCAGCCACGTGGCAAGGTATAGATTTATAAAAATGGGTTAATTTAAGATAAAAGAACAGTTAGCAAGAAGCCTGTCACGGCCATACAGTTTATAAGTGATATAAGCGTCTGAGTGATTATTTTATAAGTGGATTGTGGGACTGCGGGGCTTGGGGAACCTGGAGAGAAGCCCTCCAGCAACACCACTGAACTTTATAAGGCAAACTGGTCCTTCAGGTTTCTGCTTCACAGAAGAAACTGCCAGACATTCTACAGGACACAGAAAAATGACTGAGGGACTCTAAGCCTATTGGCTAAAAATGGATGCCCCAACACTACAAAAGAACTTTAGGTGACTGTCCAGGCAAAGAGTTGTCTCTGTCATTCTAGATTTTTGGAAGTTGCTTACAAAGCTTCCTGTTTACTTAAGTAATAATATATCCTTCTGAGGTCTTTGATGTACTTGAAGACTAGATGATTATAATTATGGATTTGTTTGGTTATGACAAGAGATAAGGTAGATATGAAACATTAGACTCACAAATATAGGATAGATAGAATATCTTCTTTAATTTTACCAAATACAAACAGACTAGATATTATAACTAATTTTTGCTTGATATATGTAATTTTACTAGGTTAAAGTTAAAACCTTCCTATTGGTTAGAAAGAAAAGGGAAGTGATGGGGGAATGTCTTTCTGTATGCTGTGAAAATGTGTTGCTCTGGTTGGTTGAAAAATAAAGTTGTTTGGCCAATGGTGAGGCAGAATAAAGTTAGGTTTGACATTCTAAAGAGAGAGAGAGAGGAAGAAAGAAAACAGAGCAGGGGAGATGCTGCTAGCTACCGCCAGAAGAAGCAAGATGTAAAGGTTCTGGTAAGCCACAAGCCACATGGCAAAGTATAGATTTATAGAAATGGGTTAGTTTAAGATATGAGAACTAGATAACAAGAAACCTGACATGGCCATAGTTTAAAAACAATATTAGCCTGTATGTTTATTTGGGTCCCAGTGGCTGTGGAACTGGAAGATAAGAGAGATTTGTCCTGACTGCAGGCCAAGTGGGACACAGGAAAACTTCCAGCTACATTATTTCTTTGAGTTTTCATATATAAAAATGTAAGAACCTATTTATTCTACATATCCATAGGGTTCATTGTGATTTTTCCATAATGAAGTCTGATTTTAAATGTGTACATATCAGAAATGATATTTTATTAATATATACAACAGATTATAGTTTTCATGGAATCTTAAATGTAACATCTTTTTTCCTCAAAATTAAAAATGAACAAAACTAAAACAAAAGACAAAATATTAACCATTGGCTTTTAAGAATATGCTGCCTTACAGCAAACCCAAATGCTATTATGTTCACTGACTTTTAAAAAACCTAGTCCACATCATTGTTCCATGCAAATAGCAATAACTATACAAAAACATCAATGATACACTGTTTCTTTTTGAAGACTGACTTTCATAGGTCATTCATTGTCTTTAAGATACAGTCTTGTCAATGCTCACTACCCTGATAAATGAGTCACCAGAAATCCATATGCTATTGGGCAAACTTTTAACTATCCTAATTATTCTGTCTAATACTCTTATCCTCAAGTTTCAGGATATTTTCCTGATTCTGAACTGCATTTGCCAGTCTTAACTTCATTACTGTCTTCTCTCATGTACACATGGGTTTATTTCTTTAACTCACTGCTGATGTACTTTTGAACTACTCCTGTAATATCTCAACTCTTAAAATGCAGGCACTTTATTGATTTTGTCATCCTGTTCTTTAATGCCTCATGCTTCAAGCTGAATTCAGGTCAATAGCCTCCTGAAATCAACTCTATTTGGTTTCTCCCTTGAGTTTTAAAATTTTAATTTAATGAATGACTGTGGCAAGGTCCTGTGCTGTTGTTCCCTTTTGGGGGAGGGGGCCAAGTAGGCACAGAGTCAATGACACAGACATGTTGAAACAACAAGCTCAGATTATTCATGAAGAGGCAAGCCTTATATAACCTCCACTCTACCCCAGGGGAAGGTGTGATGAATATGCATCTGCTGGTGTGACATGGTTGCCTCTCATTGGTCCAGATCATCTCTAAATCATGTCTCAGCTGCTGTTGCTAAGGCCCTTAGGCAGACCCAGGTTGGCTCTCAAAAAGTATCTTATTACTGGTTTTGGCCAGCTGGGCCTCAAGCCTGTTAGAGATGAGTTATCCCACATTTCCACCCCTTTTTATTATTTTATGGGACATGCTTAGTGGGAGCTTGTGTGCATTACCCTAACCTTGTTGACCCCACCTTAAGAAAGCTCAGCATAATGGGCCGTGCCTGACTTACGTTAGCTTGCCAAACAAGCCCATACCCACCTTTGACTACCAGCCCTTGAAGAACATCAATCCTGGAGAGCTGTCCAGGTGGTGGGCTTTAGGCAGTAGCCTTCTGTATCTCAATGAGCCATGCATGCATTATATTTCTAGAAGGACTTTGATCTTGGTGTATGAGAGCCAATAAAATCTGTAGGATCATCTTTGTGGCTGCCTTCTATTGGTGAACCTGTTGTAGAAGACATTTGAACAGAAGAAGGATTAGTCAAAATTTCAGTCTCAAGGACATAGATGGGACCCTAGTCATATTTATATGAAATGTGCCAATTGAAGTCTTTCTGGTGATGCATTAGCAACCTTGTAGGGGGTGAGACAATTGCTTGATATCTAGGGTCATATGCCAGCAATGACATGACCCTTACTAATGCCTCAGTTGTGTGCAGCTGGAGTTTTTTTTTATCAACCAATCAGAGCAACACATATTCACAGCATACAGAGTGACATCATGCATCAGTAGTGGGGCAAATTATACATTACCCCTCTGGAGCTTCTTCTTTGGCCACAGTTTCTCAGTCTGTTGCTGGATGCACATCTCTGGAGGGTATCCATATTGGCACAGTGGTATTTTGTGGAAAAACGCAAGCATATCCTTGCCACTAGGTTAATAGGGGAGCAGGGGTTTGCCATTGAAGGGTGTTGGGATCCCTCCAATTACCCAAGGCAGGTAAATAAGCATGTTGTCCAATTTGGACTTATGTGACAGGGATAACATATGGTCCTTGAACTGTGAGCATCTCAAGAGAAACAGCAATGTTGTAATGTATATTAAAAGGAGCCTGAGCCTCAGCCAGGTCATCATAGGCAGTGTGCCAGTTAAGGAAGACCACAGGCTCCAATACAGCCTTCATCAAATGGTACTAGCAAATTTAAGTCTATAAATTCATTGCCCATTGCCATAGGACTTGCTCAACATACGTCGAGTCAGGAACTGATTCATTAGTGGCCTTACGGACCAAGGGCAGTTCTGCAAGAGGGATAGGTATCTATGGCTAGTAGGTCACACTAGAGCCCATGGAATGCTATGGTAGGCACATGTGGCACCATGGTTGGAATAGGCTGGGAGGTATGTGGAGCAGTTAACTCAGCAGGCAGACATCACTCTGTGGATTCTGCATTGGGGTGGGTAGGCACTCAAAGTGTGGGGGTGTAGATGTATCCAACCATCTTATTAAATAAGAAACATGAACCAATATAAAAGAGAAAGCCAAGAGGTCAGAGCTCAGAGCTAAAATCTTACCCTTCCTCCTGCGAGCTCCTAGCTTCCCAAAAGAGACCTATTTGCTGTGTGTAACTCTTTTCATAGTCTTTTGTTCTGCCTTCTCATTGGTTGTAAACCCAAACACGTGACTGCCTCATCTCTGTCTGTATGTACAGCCCCCCAGGTCTTAAAGGCATATGTCTCCAATGCTGGCTGTATCCCTGAACACACAGAGATCACCCTAGCTCTTCTATCAAGTGCTGGGATTAAAGGCGTGTGCCACCACCGCCACACTCTTGCTATGGCTCTAATAGCTCTGACCCCCGGGCAACTTTATTTATTAACATACAATCAAAATCACATTTCAGTACAATTAGAATACCACCAAGTTTCCCCTTTTCTATTTTAATAAAAAGAAAAAAAAAGCAAAAGGTTTTAACTAACATAAGAAAAACTATATACAAAAGAACAATAACTATATACAATATATACAAGTAATAAATACCTAAACAATGTCTACTCCATTTGTATTGGACAAATCAGAGAAAATAATTCCATTATCTATCCTATTTTGGTAAATCCAAGATGTATCTAATTCACTTTCTATCCTAATTAATTTTCAACTATAACTAACTAATCTTCAACTATAACTAACTAATCTCCAACTCCCTCAGAGATCCAAGAAGGAAATAATATTAGCTAACAAAAATAAAAACAGGAAGTGCATGCAAGCAACTTCCAAAAAATTTGTGAGTTCACAGAAACAGCCAGCTGCCTGGAGAGTCACCTGAAGTTTCTCCACAGTGTTGGGGCATTATCTTCAGCCTACAGGCTTAGCATATCTGACAGACTCATTTGTCAAGTAGGATGTACATAAGGCCAACAGTTCAACCTCACATTGGGTTAGCAGTCCATATAACAGAAACACCTGAATTCCACTAGCATCATGTCATGATTCAGGATTTTAAATTCTGGAAATTGTTGACGGTTTTTGAATTCAGCTGTTCATTCTTCTTGGTTGTGTATATATGGCTTCATCTCAGCATCCCCTTCTTCTCCACATCCCTCTATTAAATGCCAGTCTACTATCGAGAGGCGTGAGCTTTCAGCTGCTGTTCCATTGCACAACAGAAGTCATCGGCCCTCTGCCTGTTAAGCTGCCTTCGAAGAAAAGGGCACTGTACCTTTTCCGGATTGCGAAGGCCACTTCAGGGATGGGGCCATATTGTCCTGGCCTCAGAAGATGCCTTTTGATAAAGCCATAACCACACTTGTTTTTGGCAAGAATCAGTAGTCCTTTGTTTCGTGTTCTGTCTGTCCATTTTGTCCTGTTGATTCGAGGATAATTTGTTGTCCAGTGGCTAACTTTTGCCATAATGAAAGTTAACTCCATATGCAGTTTCTTCAATGCCCATATTTTCTCTGAAGTAGACTGGTACTGCCAGGAGCTGACATGTCTCAAAAAAGAAAAATTTTCTAAGTTATTAAAACATTTTAAATGCCATATTCTGTAGATCTCTGAAGGGTTTGAAGATGACCTGTCTAAAACATCTCTGCTCAATATTTAAAATATATCTAATATGACTACAAGTTCTGTTGTAATGCCTAACTACTAACTTTCATTTCTTTATATCCTAATAGTTGGTAATAATAAGATTCAAGGATCAGAAAATTGCATTACATTGTTAAATGAATGGTATGAATATAATTAGAAATATACATATAGCATTTTCTAACAATATCAATTTCAAATTTGTATACAATATAAAACAATCCAATCCAATGTAAAGTATTTAAAACTAGTAATTGTCTTTTTCTTTTCTTTTCTTTTCTTTCTTTCTTTCTTTCTTTTTTTTTTTTAACAAGAACCTTAAATCTAATCTCCTTTGCTTGGCCTTTTTCCTAACCCTTGACAACAACTGGTAACCAAGCCCCCTAAACAATGAAAATTATCCCAGACCCAAAACCTATTAAAAAGACCAAAAAACCACCCGCCCCACACCACCTCTTTGGGAATGTGGGCATCATATTCTTAAAATTGCTTCCTGCTGGGTATGGGCGAAGTTATCTTTATCCTGAAAGAAAAATATTAGGTTAATTGTCAAATTCTAGAAAGGTAACTATATCCTTCATTATCCAGTCTGTGTATAATGCCAAAGTTCAGGGTTTATCTCAAGTCCTTATTCAAGTAGTCTTTGAGACTGGATCATCTCAGCTAGTCATCTCAAAATTGCTCTGAGCACCTTGTAGTTCAAAGCTGATCTGCAAATGATGTTTGTCAGCTTAGTGATATTATTATTGTCCACATGGAATTATTGTTGTTGTGGGGCCCCATCTTCTTTCTGGAGACTTCAGTTGATGTTAGGCCTGGCCATGATTTCCTGCAGAAAACTGATAAGAGACTCGAACACAAAGACATATATATGCAGCTAATTGAAGCCTTTTTTTCAAGAATTAGTTAGTACTCTATATGACCATTCATATCTTAACAAAGTTTAAAATGTGTATATATATATATATATATATATATATATATATATATATATATATGTTAATCTTGTAAATTTTGATATAAAATTCATACTTTAAGAAAAGTTTAAAGAATCAGAATAGAATCAAAGAGTTGAGATTAGTAATAGAATAGTCCCTTAATTAATTTGGCTTTTGTCCTGTCCCATAGCAGAAGATGGCTCTTTTATTCTGGCATGATACAGGGAGTTTGCATTTTCCTTTTAACAACATGCTTGAGTTTAAAGAAAAAGAGAGCCATTCTCCAACTCCAAAGTCAGCTTTAAATTTTAATTGAACTGGGACTATTAGAAGACCAATAGTGTTAAATCTTTAGAGAAAAGCAGAAACAAACATTTAGGAAGACATAAAATTTTTTTGGTAATATATACCCATACGCTGTTTCACTCTGTTTCCTGGGATAGATGATTTGTCCCTTTTCTTCAATTGTCTCATTTGTCTAGTGTTCTTCAGATTCCTTAACCTTCATTCTCCTAAAAGACAAAAACAAAAACTTTCCCCAAGACTAATTTTGGGGATGTTCCTTTTTGGCAAGTTATTATCTGATTAAATGAAAAGGCATGTGTTACTGATACAAGTTAGTTTAAATTGGATGCTCATGCTGGTTGATGAACTATCACCTCCTCTAGTTAAGAGGTTTCTCTTGTTCAAATCAAACCTTTATCAATTTTGATTGTACCCACAGCTTATCTTCTCCTGTAGAAACAAAAGCAAAACCTCGTCCCCAATGTAATACATACCCTGGTTTCCATTCTGAGGTCAGCACATCCTTAAAGTATATAGGCTGCTTTAATTCTGTAGTTTTTTCTATTATCCAATGTCTCTCTGCAGCTGTTGTTCCTTTCTCATTGGCATTCAGAAAATTCAAAGTTAATAGAGCGTTATGAAGTGTATTTCTGGGGGTTTTTGTTACCCCTTTCTGTTTATTTAGCATATTCTTTAGAGTTCTGTTTGATCTTTCTATAACTGCTTGACCTGTAGGATTATGTGGTATACCTGTAATATGCTTTATATTATAATAAGCAAAAAACTGTTTCATTTTAACAGAGACATATGATGAAGCATTGTCAGTTTTGATTTGTGCAGGTATACCCATGATGGCCATAACTTCTAGCAAATGAGTGATTACAGAATCAGCTTTTTCAGAACTCAAAGCAGTTGCCCATTGAAATCCTGAATAAGTATCGATGGTGTGGTGTACATATTTCAATTTTCCAAATTCTGCAAAGTAAAACACGTCTATCTGCCAGATTACATTCCTCTGAGCACCCTTTGGGTTACATCCTGCTGGTAATGGCGTTTGATTGTAGAAGGAACAAGTAGGACATTTCTTTTTTTTTTTTTTTTTTGGTTTTTCGAGACAGGGTTTCTCTGTGTAGCTTTGCGCCTTTCCTGGGACTCACTTGGTAGCCCAGGCTGGCCTCGAACTCACAGAGATCCACCTGGCTCTGCCTCCCAAGTGCTGGGATTAAATGCATGCGCCACCACCGCCCGGCAGGACATTTCTTTACTATTTCTTTGGCTTGTTGCCAGGTTATGGAAAAATCCCCTTTTAAACCTTTACTATTGATGTGATGTTTTTTATGAAATTCTGAGGCCTCCAGCACATTTCCTACCAATAATTTATCAGTCTCATCATTGCCTTGTGCTAGAGGGCCTGGCAGACCAGTATGGGATCGATTGTGAGTTATATATAAAGGATGACTCCTTTTTCTGATTGTATCTTGTAATTGAATAAATAGTGAAGTTAATTCTGAAGCATCAAGGATAAATTCTGCAGTCTCAATATGTAATACCACTCTTTCAGCATACTGAGAGTCAGTTACTATGTTGAGAGGTTCTGAAAAATCCATTAATACCAACAGAATAGCATACAATTCTGATTTTTGAACTGAATTATATGGACTTTGAACCACTTTACTTAAATTTTCTGATTTGTAACCTGCCTTTCCTTCTTTGTTGGCATCTGTATAAAATGTACGAACTCCAGATATGGGTTTTTGCCGTACAATTCGAGGCAAGATCCAATCAGCTCTCTTTATAAGATTAATTCTATCACTTTTGGGATATTGGCTGTTAATTTCTCCAAAAAAAATTACTGCAAGCTCTTTGCCAAGGTTCACTTTCTGTCCATAATTTTTCAATATCCTCCTTAGTTAAAGGTAAAACAATTTCTGCTGGGTCTATTCCTGCTAATTGACGAAGTCTCAATTTTCCTTTGCAAATCAAGTCAGAGATTTTTTCAACATAAGTTTTTAATTTTTTATTTGGTTTATTTGGTAAAAATATCCATTCCAATATAATATCTTCCCTCTGCATTAATATTCCAGTAGGAGAATGCCTAGAAGGTAAAATAACCAAAATGCAATCCAGCTTTGGATCAATATGATCCACGTGCCCTTCATGTACTTTCTTTTCTACCAAGGCCAATTCTTTCTCAGCTTCAGGTGATAATTGTCTTGGACTATTTAAGTCCTTGTCACTTTCTAAGGTTTTGAACAAATTTGTCAGTTCATCATTTTTTACCCCAACAATAGTTCGTAGATGAGAAATATCTCCAAATAATCTTTGAAAGTCATTAAGAGTCTATAGTCTATCTTTCCTTATTTGCACCTTTTGGGGTCTAATTTTTTGTAGCTCTATTTTATATCCTAAATAATTAATAGAATCTCCTCTTTGTATCTTTTCAGGAGCAATTTGTAATCCCCAGAAAGGCAAAATTTTCTTTACTTCTTCAAACATTCTTTCTAAAGTATCTGCATTTGAGTCAGCTAGTAAAATATCATCCATATAATGATAAATTATAGATTTAGGAAATTTTTTACATATCACTTCCAATAGATATTGTACAAAATATTGGCACAGAGTTGGGCTATTCAACATTCCCTGTGGGAGGACCCTCCATTGAAATCTTTTAACCGGTTGAGAATTATTATAAGTAGGCACTGTAAAAGCAAATCTTTCTCTGTCTTTTTCTTGTAAGGGTATTGAAAAGAAACAGTCTTTTAAATCAATAACTATGAGAGGTCATCCTTTTGGTAACAGAGTAGGCAAAGGCATCCCAGATTGCAGACAGCCCATTGGCTGAATTACTTGGTTAATTGCTCTAAGGTCTGCTACCATTCTCCATTTACCAGCTTTCTTTTTAATAACAAATACAGGAGAATTCCAAGGGCTGGTTGATTCTTCAATATGCTGAGCATTTACTGTTCTTCTACCAGCTCTTCTAAAGCCTGGAGTTTCTTTGTTGTTAAAGGCCATTGCTGGACCCATACAGGCTTGTCTGTTAACCATTTTGAAGGTAGAGCTGTTGGTGTCTTTGGAAGATCATCAGTTGTTGTGCCCTGTTCTTGTATAATATGGATGGCTGGTGACCACTAATTAGAACAATATCTTCTACTATTTCTCTCAGAAACATGTGCTAGTTTATGATTTGTTTCTGAGATTGGAGGGATGTTAATCTGGGTATTCCATTGTTGCAACAAGTCTCGACCCCACAGGTTCATAGCTATGTTAGCCACATATGGTTTTAATTTTCCTCTCTGTCCTTCTGGACCTATACATTCCAGCCATCTTGCACTCTGTTTCACCTGAGATAATGTCCCAATTCCTAACAGTTGAACGTTTACCTCCTGAAGAGGCCAAGCTGGATGCCAAAATTCTGGTGCAATTATGGTAACATCTGCACCTGTGTCTACCAGACCAGACAACAAAACACCATTTATTTTTATCATTAATTTTGGTCTTTGTTCATTAATAGAAGTTTGCCAAAAATTTTTCTTTATGTTTTCTCCTGAATTTTCTATTCTCTCTGTTTCATCATCCTGACCAACATGATTTATTCCAATAGGCATTTGGTTATTTAATCGCTCTGAGCAGGGGTTTCCTCTATGGCTGCAGGAAAGGTTTGAACTGGATTTGCTATGGGGGTCTGCATGAGGCCCCTTTGGGAGTTTCCCAAAGACTGAGGCAAAGGATTGCCCTGACTGTCCTTTGTTGATCTACATTCGTTGGTCCAGTGTTTTCCCTTACCACACCTTCTGCATACTCCAGAAGGAAGGGGCATTCTGTTGCCATTGTTCCTTGAAGAAACATTGTTTCTAGGAATGACCTGTTTACAGTCCCTTTTCAAATGTCCTTGCTTTCCACATCCAAAACATCTAACATTCCTCAAACCTTTTGAAATTGCTTCTCCTACCCACATATCATCATGCTCATCAACCTCTACATTAACTGTGTCTCTAATCCAATCTTCCAAAGGTGCAGATCTTGCCCTTAACGGCCTGAATATTCTTTTGCATGCTGCATTCGCATTCTCAAAGGCCAAAGATTCAATTATTGCCTTTCTAGCTTCTGAATCCGAGACCATTCTCTTTACTGCTGAAGCCAGTGTTTGTAAAAAAAAAATCTGTAAAAGATTCTTTTGGGCCTTGCATAACCTTTGTAAATGACTCAGATTTTTTCCTGGTTCCTCAACTCTGTCCCATGCATTCAAGGCTGCCGTTCGACATAAAATTAGGGTTTGGACATCAAAGAAATATTGTGTTTGTACTGAAGCATATTGGCCTTCTCTAATAAGCTGATCCTGGCAAACTTGTATTCCTTTATCTCTCCATTGTTTTTCTATGTTTTTAGCCTCATTCTTGAACCAAGTTAGAAATTGAAGCCTCTGGCTAGGTTCAAGAACAGCTTGTGCCAGTTTCTGCCAGTCCTGTTGTACAATCCTATTATATGTTGACCAAGAGTTTAACATTTGCTTTACATATGGGGAATGCATGCCATAAGATACTATTGCCTCCTTAAACCTTTGTAAATCTAACATTTCAATTGGAGCCCAAATATTTTGTGTAGTCATTTGATCAGGCAACTGCTGTATGGTTACAGGATAAATTAAGGGTGACTGTGTGAAAACAGGCTTTCTTTCTGTATCCTTATGATCCAAACTTGAAACAACTTCACTGTTAATTTCTTCTGTCTGAATTTTTACAGGTTTAAAAAGTTTTTCTAAAGCTGTTATCCTGGCACTTAAATTGACTATCTTTTTAAATATTATAATGAGGATAAGCATAGTGATAAACTGCATAATTCCAACAATACTAATCTTCTCATATAGTTGTTCCATTGTCTGACTGCCTAAAATTTCAAACAAAACCCAATTTTCTTCCAATGTACACATAAAACCCATTTTTTTTTAATGTGGAAAAAATCTCTCTTTTAAATAGTTTCCTTTAAAATATCTGATATGTTATGACTTACCAAATCTGTGTAGAACAGTAGAAATCCGAGGAAATTTCAAAATAGCCACCTAGTGTCTGAGGTGTAAATCGAGAGAGAGAGAGAGAGAGAGAGAGAGAGAGAGAGAGAGAGAGAGAGAGAGAGAGAGAATGCGCAAGAAAGCATCGCTGGCTAAAGCTTAAATCCAGCTAAGTGTTCCCTCTTGACCCGAGTCAAGGCTTGGCTCTGGCTTCCTTAAGCTCCAACCATGACCAAGTGCGTTGGCTTTATAGGCAGGGGCCCTGTTCGGCAGGGCAGGCCTGAGTTGTTTGTAGCACTGGCTTTAAGCAAGCAGGCTTTAGCAAGCAGCTCACAGTTAGTCCGGCCTGAGGCCAAGCAGACTTGGGCCCAGGCTAGGAATTCGGCCGCCCAGGCTAGGTAGCCAGCTGCCCTTGCAGGAAACCGCATCTGCCACCAAGCCAAGTGGTTTTTAATGGATTCTTGTCACGTTGGGCGCCAGATGTAGATGTATCCAACCATCTTATTAAATAAGAAACAGAGAACCAATGTAAAAGAGAAAGCCAAGAGGTCAGAGCTCAGAGCCAAAATCTTACCCTTCCTCCTGCAAGCTCCTAGCTTCCCAAAAGAGACCTATTTCCTGTGTGTAAGTCTTTTCATAGTATTTTGTTCTGCCTTCTCATTGGTTGTAAACCCAAACACGTGACTGCCTCGTCTCTGTCTGTATGTACAGCCCCCCAGGTCTTAAAGGCATATGTCTCCAATGCTGGCTGTATCCCTGAACACACAGAGATCACCCTAGCTCTTCTACCAAGTGCTGGAATTAAAGGCGTGTGCCACCACTGCCACACTCTTGCTATGGCTCTAATAGCTCTGACCCCCAGGCAACTTTATTTATTAACATACAATCAAAATCACATTTCAGTACAATTAGAATACCACCACATTATACAATCAAAATCACATTTCAGTACAATTAGAATACCACCACATGGTGGGAACAAAGAGAGGGGCTGCCCGTGTAGGCTTGGGAGCTGCACAATAATTTCCTCTTTCTTTCCATCCCTTTCCTTTACTTTGCACCTATTATCATTCATCTCTTTGTCAGCAGAGGTGGAGGAAATATCAGTCATGGATAGAATGAAGGTGATAGATGAGTTGGTGTTACATTGTCCCTGACAGTGCTTATTGTGGGCCTTAATGATCACCCTGAGTAGAGGAAGACTTTAGGTCAGCAATTATAGCCAACAAAATAAAAACAATTGGAGGGTCACTCCTGAGTCCACTTCCAGGAACAGAACTCTCATCTAAAGATCAGGTCCCCACATGTTCTCTGGAGGAGCAGCAAGCACTCTTAAGTGCTAAGTCATCTCTTCAGGCATCACAAGCCACAAGCACATGCATGCATTCACAAATACACACACACACACACACACACACACACACACACACACACACACACATGCACGCACAACAAACAAACAAAAAACTAACCAACCAAACAAAAAAAAAAAAAAAACCCTAAAAATAGTCTGACCTTGGTTCTATTTCCTGAGGGTCCAGCTTTTATATGGAAATGCCAGGCAAGCCTGAACAAAAGTATGTGCCACCCTATTGTACAGACAGACTCACAAACAAGACAAACAAGAAGAAAAAGGGCAGGCGGTCCTAGTGCTTATCTGCTGAAGGGACTAAATGAACACAATGTAAAGGAGCCTAATCACCAAAATACACCACTCAAGGAGGCTGCTCAACCAGTGCCACGCATGAGGAAAGGGAGACAAACAGTCACTGTTCAAGCACCAGATGTAGCAGGGTCCTGTGCTGTTGTTCCCTTTGGGGGATGGGCTATGTAGGCATAGAGTCAATGACACAGACTCTAGGAGGGTGTTGAAACAAGTTCAGTTTATCCAGGAAGAGGCAAGCCTCATATACCCTCCACCCCATTCTGGGGGAAGGTGGGATGAATATGCATCTGCTGGTGTGACATGGCTGCCTCTCACCAATCTGGGTCATCTTCAGATCATGTCTCAGCTGCTGTTGCTTAGGCCCTTAGGCAGACTCAGGTTGGCTCTCAGAAAATATCTTATTAGTGGTTTGGGCCAACTGGCCTTCATATCTGCTAGTGATGAGTCATCCCACAAATGATGAAAAATAACATTATACAATTTTTTCAAAATATTGTTTTGTTGCATTTCTTCTTTAGTATAAAAGGTTGTTATGTACTTATTGTACAATGAGGAATTGCATTTTAAAAAACAAAAGACAAAAATATTGAAGTACATAATTTATTATGGTAAATGTTAAAGTCAAAATTCTGTCAAATACAGTAACATAACAAAAACTAAAATACATGAATGCATATAATACTACATATGCATATACATACATGATTTGTTAATAGTCGGTACCTATATTATGCAATTGAGTATATATTTGTGGATATTTGGAAAACATCATCCCTTCATATGTATAAGCTATTTTTTGGAAAAATGTGATAAACATCTATTCTCAGGCTACACACAGAGCTACAAACTCTCACACAGAGCTACAAACTATAATTAAAAATGATGAAAATTTAAAATTAAAAAATATGACTTTAAAAGAAAATAAATAAAATGTGACCAGAATGACTCATAAATGACTCATATGGTATCGAAGAACAATTCAAGGCAAGAAAGAATAACAAAATAGTTACTACTGCCTAACAATACTCTGGTGACAATATAAGATTTTTACCTTTGACTAATAACTAAATATTTTGATTAATGAATATTGTTTCTGATATAGCACTATAAAGAAAATGTGGGTGCTGAGGACAAATGATACATTCCTACACCAGATCCAACACACAGTGGCTTTGTGATTTAGGGAATGACTTAATATCTTCTTCTGGATACTGAGAATGTCCTCTATATCTTTTTAGTGTGATCAATACTGACTGATTAGATAGTCAGTATACAAGTTGCTCTTAATATGGAATGTTTCAACATGGATTTTGTAGTTATTTTTTCTTTTTAGCTGAAACAGCAGCACTTGGAATTTTGAGTTTCCTCTTTCCAGACCCAGTAATAAACAGTAAGATATACTACCATAGTCATGGCAGCTGTTATGAATAACTATGAAGTTATAATCTCTTCCATGATTGCTAGAGCAAATGGGTATAATCTTACAGGAAGTTTAGTAGGATAAGGCACTCTTTAAAGCTCAGAGCTGTAGCATGAATATTAAAAGTTCTTATTAATAAAAGTGAACCCAGAGCCAGGTATTGAGGTGAATGCTGGAAGATCAGAGAAGCAGAACAAGCCACAGCCACTTCACCTTGCCAATTCTTCAGTTGATCCTGTTTCCTCAGCCTGGAAGCCTCTGTGTCCTTATCCAAATGGATCTCAGCTGAACTGCTGCTCTAAAGCCTAAAAGCTTAACCAACCTCTAGTTCCTAGTCCTCATGCCTTACATACCTTTTTGCTCTCTGCCATCACTTCCTAGGATTAAAAGCATGTGTCTCCATACCTGTCTGTTTCCAATGTGGCATTGAATTCACAGAGATCCAGATGGATCTCTGCCTCTGGAATGCTAAGATTAAAGTTGTGTGCTACCACTGCCCAACCTCTATGTTTAATATTGTGGCTGTTCTGTTCTCTGACCCCAGATAAATTTATTAGGGTGCACAATATGTTAACCACACAGAGCATTTATTTACTTAGTTCAGTGCTATGAATATAGTAAAATAATTCAAGGCTTAGTAGGATAATAAACAATATGTATGCATGCTTGTATGCCTTAGGGTATTGCTTTGAGAGTATATTTATCTTTTTCAACTTTTATTTTATAAGAATTTTCTATGTGATCAAAATCATAGCTGAAACCAATGAAATACAATCAAACAACTAATAAACAAAGAATTAATGAACAAATAACGTGTTCTTTGAGAAAAATCAATAAGACAGACAAGCCCTTAGAACAATTAACTACAAGACCAGTAGAAGATGCAAATTAATTAGCAAAATTAGAGATTTTTAGAGGAACAGAACAACACACATCAATTTAAAAAAAAAAAAGGTATGAGAACAAAAATTAAAGACCTGGGGAAAATCTGGAAAAAAATAATTTTCTCAATAAATACCATCTACCAAAGAAGATAAATTTAGGTTTTATAAGCAATTTAAATAGACCTATAAATCCTAGTGAAATCAAAGCATCAAATAAAGGTCTCCCAGATAAACATACAAAGAAACAACAAAGGAACAGATGGTTTTATCGCAAAATTCAACCAGATTATCAAAGAAGAACAAACACCAATACTCCACAAATTATCCCATGAAATCAAAATAGAAGAAACATTTGCTAATTATTTTTAAGATGCCACATTCACCCTGAAAACTAAACCACATAAATGCAGAACAAAGAAAGAAAATTACTTAGCAACCACCCTTATGAATACAGATGTAAAAGTTCTCAATAAAATAATTGCAAACCAGATCCAACAGTTACATCCAAAAGATCATCTACTACAAATGAGTAGTCTTCATCCCAGCGATGCATGACTGATTCAACATACATAAATTTATAAATATAATTCATTGTATAAAGACACTGAAAGAGAAAAAAAAATCCCATGATCATCTCATTAGATGCAGAAAGGATCTTTGACAAAATCTATCATTTGTTTATGATAAAACTCCCAGAAACATTAGGGATGCAAAAGACTTACCTCAACATAATAAATGCAAGATATAGTAGCTCATAGCCAACATCAATTTAAAGTAGAGAAAGTCAAAATATTTTCAAAAATAACCAAGAGCAAGACAAAGTTGTTTACTCTCTATATACCTATTCAATATAATACTTGAAGTCTTAGAGCAATAGACAACTGATGGAGATCAAAGGAGTATAAATAGAAAAGAAGAAGGATGTATTCTTATTTGTGGATGATAGAATTGTATATATAAAAGACTCTAAAAATTCCACCAGGAAATTTCTGCAGACAATAAACACACTTTCAGCAAAGTAGGTGGATCCATAATTAACACACTACAATCCTCAGCATTCCTATATGTAAACCGCAAAAGAACTGAGAAACAAATCAGGTAAATAATACCTTTCAAAATAGTCTCAAAAAATAAAATATGTTGGTGTAGCTCTAACCAAGTAAGCAAAAGACATGCATGATTAAAAGTTTGAAGGAAAAAACTGAAGAAAATGGCAGAAAATGGATAGATTTCCCATACTCACGCATTGGTACAATTAACATGGTATAAGTGGCAATCATGCCAAAAGCAATCTACGACTGAATGCAATCACCATCAAAATTCCTACACAGTTCTTCACAGTTCTTGAAAGGACCATTTTAAACAGTGTATAGAAGCACAAAAATCTCAGGATAGGTAAAACACACATGAATATTGAAAGATCTGCTAGAGTATTATTACCATCCCTAATCTCAAATTGTATTGAAGATCTATTGTAATAAATAAAAACCTGGTATTAACAGGAAAAAAGACATGCTGATCAATGGAATTAAATTGAAGATCTAGAAATAAGTCTATATACCTACGAATACCAGATTTTTCACAAAGAAGCCAGAAATACAACCTTGGAAAAGACAGAACTGATCAAATTGAATGGTTGCATGTAGAGTAATTCAGATAAAACCATGGTTATCATCTTGCACAAAATTCAACTCTAAATATTTCAAAGATGTCAATACAAAGCTATATAAACTCATTCTTATAAGAGAGAAAGTATGGAATAACCTGGACATAAAACTTTTAACATAAAAACTAATAACAATAATAAATTTGAATTTATGACATTGAAAAGCTTCTGTAAGCCAAAAACCACCATCATTCAGACAAAGGAAAAGCCCACAAAATAGAAGTTTTTAATTAATCATGCATCAAATAAAGGGTTAATACCCATAATATATAAAGAACTAAAAAAAACTGGACACCAAGAAAACAAATAATTCAATTAAAATGAGGTACAGACTTAAACAGAGAACACTCAGAAGGGAAAATTCAAATGGCTGAGAAGCATTTGAAGAAATATACATCCTTGGTCATCAGGGAAATGCAAATCAAAACTACTTTGAGTTGCATCTTATATCAGTCAGAATGGCTAAAGTGGAAAAAACCAAAACAAACAAACAAACAAAACACAAAACAAACAAAAAACAAATGACAACTCCTGATTGCAAGGATGTGGAGTAAGTGGAACACACTTCCACTTTTGGTGGGACTGAAAACATATACATTCACTGTGGAAATCAAGGTGGTGGTTCCTCAGAAAGATGGGAATCAGCCTACCTCAAGAAGGAAACTCTACCACTCTTGGTCACATACCCAAATGATACTTCATCTATCACAAATACATTTGTTCTACCATGCTCATTGCTACGCTCTTTTAGTAGCCAGAAATATAAACCAGCTAGATGCCCATCAACAAATGAATGAATAAAATATGATACGTTTATACAATGGAATATTCCTTATCCATTAAAAAGGAAATCAAGAAATTTGCAGATACATGAACAGACCTAGAAAAAATCATCTGAGTGAGTTAACTCAAGCACAGAAAAACAGATATGGTGTATATTTGTTTATATGTGGATATCAACTCTTAAGACAAAGATTAAAAAACTATGACCCATATAAGCACAAAGGTTGGTTATAGAACAGAGACCAGTTAGAGAGAAATGGATCCCCATAGAAAGTAGAAATAGAATAGATAGTTATGAATGTACACGAGGTTGGGGGACTGGATGAAAGGATCATACAGAGAGTAAAATGGAGTTAATATGTGGAAGGAGAGCTAAAAATACAAGTCATTTAAGCACTAATATGGAAACCTAATACAGAGAAGTTTTCTACAATATATACTTATAAAAAGGCAATATAAATGAAATTGCCAAATACTTAGGGAGATTGAAACCTAAGTGAACATCTCTCATCATAAAGCTTCCGGTACTGGAAATAGGCTACATCTAATCAAGCTGTTGGTCAAAGGGGCCCCGTGGGAAGCATCAAACATATCAGGCTATTTCCAATGCTATTGGTTGCCCTCCACAAACTGATGATAAGGCCCTATTGATGAAGACAATACCTATACAATTCAATGAGCTTGGAGAAGTCGAGTAAGTGATTACCCCAGTAGACTAGTATTCATGGTACTGGGAGGTACTCAGCACCTTACCATCGGAGAAAGGTGAATACCAAGTCAATTACAAACCCTTTGATCTTCAATAGTAACAAGCCTGCAAAACATGATTGATGATGCAATAGCGGCAAAATGCTTGTGTCAGTAACTGACCAATGTCTGATTTAAGAGTCACGCCATGAAATGGAACCTGTACTGTATGCTTCTCCAGTCTTCAAGAAACCAAAAACAGATAATACAGGAGCTTAGCAAAAAAAAAAAAAAAATTCCAGTGTTCTGCTAAGGGAATGTAGCATAAAAAATGACTCTAATGACTTTCTGCTCATAGATCTGTGTCTTTCTCAGCCATCATCACAAAAGCACTATCCTGCAGCAGAAGTGATCAACTGCAGAAGCCCACAGCCAGACAATAGACACAGAGAGAGAGAGAGACCTTAAAAAATATGAAGTGTCTCCATCAAGTCCCTCCCTTCAGGTCTCAGGGAACTGGAGAAGAGGAGGCAGAAAGAGTACAAGCCCCATAGGGGATAGAGGACACTAAGAAAACAAGGGCCTTTATGCACAGCAGTATCAATTCACATATGAATTTAGAAAGACCGAGGCAGCATACTCAGGGTCTAAAGGGGTCTAAGCCTCATGGGGTTCTAGAGCTGGAAGGAGAAACAGACACACACACCTACCACTAACCTGGAAACTCTCTCCCGTTGATAGTAACTTGGAAATAAAAAATTAGTTTTATCCATTAGAGTCTCACTGAGGAAGTAAATTGATCTTAAGGATAGGACCCAAGCTCTTCATTAGATGTCAACAGAAAATGAACTCAACTGGCCTCTTCCTCATAAGTCATGACATTTTATTTTATTATTTATTTGTTTGTTTATTTATTTATTTTTTATTTATTGCTTTTGGTTTTTTTCTACCATATAGATCCTTTGTGTATATATTATGGCTTATGGTTTAGAGTTTTTATGGGATTCCTATGTGTTAGAATACGTGTGTCTCTGCATCTTTATGCTTTTCTTTTGTTTTAGGGGGCTCTTTTCCTTGTTTGGTTGTTTTATTATATTCTTATTTGTTTGTTTTTAATTTACCTTACTTATTTTATTTTTGTTTTTTTGAGACAGGGTTTCTCTGTGTAGTTCTGGTGTCTGTCCTGGACCTCACTCTGTAGACCAGGCTGGGCTTTAACTCATTTCATTGTATTTTTTATTATTCCTCAGATGCCTGTTTATTTTCTGAGGAGTGACAGAAAGTGTGTGGATCCAGATGGGAGTGAAGGTGAGGAGGAAGTGGAAGAAGAAACAATAATCAAAACAAATTGCTTGAAAGAAAATCTATTTTTAATAAAGTAAATAGGAGGAATTTCATATGTTAGCACTCTATTTAAATCATTCCCTTCCCTATCTGCCCCCAACTCCTTCCATGCCCACTTCTCAAATTTATGGTCTCCTGTTCCTCCTTAAGGTTACATATGTTTTGTAAAATATAAAATATATATATTTGTACACATAATAGATACATAAGTTAATGAAAACTTTAATGTTGCTCATTTTATATGCTGCCCACCTTGGGCTGAATAAGTTATCACAACGCTCGACCCCACCCTTAGGGGAAGACCTAAAGATAATTAGTGGTCGCTGAGAGTGGAATATTATTTGTCATTACTGATGCAACCTATGTATTTCGAAGAAAAAGGAAATTATTTCTTGATAATTGCAAAAGTATATCAACAAATTTCCAAGCATGTTGTAATATAAAAATGACTACATAATTAAGTAAATTCTCATTCACAATCATTCAACATTCAAATAAGTTCTAAGTGAAATGAATTACTCTATTTTAGTCATGAAATAAGCTATTATGAAAAACTGTTATATACATATTTATCTTAATGTAGGTAATGAAATTCTAGTTGGGGAAGTATATTGCAATACAATGAATTTTAAACACTTGTGAAAAATTAAACACATCCAAATAAAAATAATAATAGCCACAGTGTGAGGCCAGGTACTAGTTATATTAATCAAAATTACTAGAATTATTTGTATCTAATTTTTTAGGGTTTAAAACATTTTGATAAATTCTTTAATAGAATAAATTCTGCTTTAGGAAGTATTTCATCAAATATAGATGTAAATATGAACATGAACAGTACTTGTAAACACTAATTAAACTTCTTGATTTATCCAATATTGCTATTTGAACTACTGAATTAAAAAATAGTATATAGAATTTACACCAAATTGGATCAAAGATAGTATTTGCAAAATTTAATGTTACTTTTTATTATAGGAGAATATAGTAACTAATACCATATTATAAATAGGATGGCATTTTATTAAGAGCTCTATAAAATAAAGTTATTTCATGATATTTTCCCTATTTTCCGAAATTGGTTCTGAAATAAGACAGAGTAAATGGCCAGACTGTTACTATAAACTACTTAGAAATTTGTGGCTACTTCATTTGGGGGAGTAAATATCATGAAAAATGCTCTTCTCAGACTAAGTACTGAAATTAAAGCTAATTAAAAATTCATTAGCGAAATAGAAATGTATAAACATCATCTATCATCTCGTAAAAGACAGTGAGTACACAATTCATAAAACAATGTTTTGCTAATTCCTGTGTTGAATATCACAAACTGAATAGAAATGCTGCAATCATGTTAATGAAGATGTTGTTCTTTCCACATCAATGATGTGATTATATGTAAATAATTACTGTGTCTTTGAACTGGATATAAAATCAAAGAGCAAAACACTATTCTTTTAGGCTTTATTTTATAGATATTTTTTGTAGATGAGTACAGTATTTACATCGAGAGGTAAGAGGTCAAAACAAAAGTCAAATAATCTTTTTCTATGCCCCTTGTCATCATGACTGCTAACAGAGATTATTGCCTACATTTGGCATTTGGAGTGCATTTTCCCATACCAGTTAAGGCGATCAGGAAAATTCTCCAGGTGTAAATTCCTACTCAGGTGATGTTAATTTGTGGCAAGTTGACAATAAAACCAAACATTGTACATATAATTATTAGATAGTTCTTATGTTTTGTAAACATGTGTTCACATTATAAAATTAATACCCCAAGTAAATAAGAGGAAAAATGCAAATACCCCAAATTTCCCTACATTATTAATATTCAAATTAAGAGTACATTATTAATGTTTAAATTTAGCACTCATAAGGTAGAGAAGGAGGTTTAGTAGGGGAAGTCATTTGCTGAAATCACATGAGCACCAGTGTTAAATATCTGATTATGGCTGCACACATGCCCATATCCTCAAGGTGGTGGTGGCTGGAGACACAAAGATCACGATGTCTTCCTTGCTGCCAGCCTAACTTCAGGCTCAGTAAGAAAAACTCTCAGGGAAATCAAATGGAGATCGAAAGAGCAAGACCAACAACTTTCTCTTCTGGCTTCCACATGCATACTGCACCACATCCAAATAACACATGCACACTGCATCATATCCACATAACACACATAACCCCCCTCTCATTCATGCACATGTGTGTGCATGCACACAAAAGCACACAGATTCATGTGTTATTGCCTTTCTGTATAGAAAAAAAAAGATTTTTAAGAGACATGAACCCGTGTTGCACCTGATGTTTAATACATTTTCTACACAGATTTCAATCTTCTCTGACAACAGTGAAACACTCTAGCTGTACAAGCAACCTGGGTTCTGTGAGCAACATGCACGTAAATCAGTTTGCACTGACATCACTCTTTTATTGATGTCCTAGCCAACGGGAAACTTTTTAGAATTTAACTTTGTTCAGTTTTCATCACTGACTCCCCAGACCTTCTTTCCAACTGTGCCATCCTCTCTCAGTGTCTCTCTTATGGGTGGATTCTGTACACCCGTCTGAACTATATGGGCTCTCTTTGAATAACCCCATTCACTCATGGATGCTGTTACTATATTAAGATAAGCATTCCAAAGACAGACCTATGATCTCATGTTCTTGGCTGTGTGTGTGTGTATGTGTGTGTGTGTGTGTGTGTGTGTGTGTGTGTGTGTGTGTGTGTGTGTCTGTGTCTGTGTCTGTGTCTGTGTGTCTGTGTGTGAATGTATGTTTGCTATATAAGTTTCTAACAAAATAGTTAATATTCATTTTAACAAAGTTAGTATTTTTCTCATCATACTTCTTTCTTGCTTGTATGGAGAACTTCTGTGATGTACCTAGTTCTATTTATAGCTAAATTACCATGTGGTATTTGGGTTACATTGATTATATTCTAAATTATTCACACACTCCTCCCATTTCATAGCCATCTTTACCACAGGTTAGAAATACTCGAACGCGTTCCATTAAAAAAAATCTCCCAATTATTGGTCATTACCTCTTAGCTTTACTCAGGACCATCTAATAATGGTTCTCCAAATATTTCCTAAAACATAAATTAGCTCGTTACTCACTGCCCTGCTCAAATTTAAGTACTCAGTCACTGATTTTTTTTCCAGTGTCCATAAGCCCTGATTTTCTAACTTGAATTCTCTCTTTTTGTATTAATCTACAATTTAGAACACAGAGTAATGAGTTTCATTGTGGAATTTTAAAATGTGTGTATCAATATGCTTTGTTGCTATTTGTTGTCTTCTTCAGTTCCCTCTACCCCTGCTGACTGTTCCAACATAACCTCAAATAATCCCCTTCTGTCACGCCTCATAGATTTCACTGCTACCTCAGTTTCCCTCTGTCTTCTCTTTAGCTCACTCATCTCTTTCCATGCTCCCATTGCTATTTTTATTTCCTTCTTTCTTTCCTTCTTTCCTTCTTTCCTTCTTTCCTTCTTTCCTTCCTTCCTTCCTTCCTTCCTTCCTTCCTTCCTTCCTTCCTTCCTTCCTTCCTTCTTTCTTTCTTTCTTTCTTCCTTCTCTCTCTCTCTCTCCCTCTGTTTTTTTAAAGCTGCTGGTTTTTATGATTAATTCATTAATTTAATGTGCACTGGTGCTTTGCCTGTATGTATTCCGGTATGAGAGCGTCAGATACCTTGGAACTGGAGTTACACATAGCTGTGAGTTGCCATGTGGGGGCTGGGAATTGCACCCGGGTCCTTCAGAAGAGCAGCCAGGGTGCTTAACTGGTGAGCCATCTCTTCCGCCTCTCTGTCTTCATTTATTTCCTCTCCATCTCAGTGCATGATTTATCTTTGATTCTACTCTGCTGACTTGAGAAGTTTTACATAAATGGATCCTTTACTGTGATTATCTTGCCCTCTTGTTCACATAACATCTACCAAATAATTTATGCTTCACATAAGTTCCTCCCTATACAGTAAATTGACCTTTTACTGAAGATATTTATTCTCATTTTCTAGTATTTTATATTAGTATACACTTATTGTACATAATGTGTTTCCTAAATACATTTTTCAGTCAAATGTATCATCTATTTGGACCACATGCATCTCTTAAATCCTCCACTTTTTCCTTCCCTTCTGGCCATGCCTTTTGTTTTCCAAAGTACAATTTTCTTAATGTGGTACACATGCACACATGCATGTATTTCTGTATATTAACATAAAATCATTGCTATTTATGTCATTTATATAAAACTGGTAATTATGACAAATATTTATTAACTTAATATGTACTTAAACATATTTGAAATTATTTTTAAGAACATGGTTGATCATTATCAGAAAATACCTGTGACAGTGAAAAGCTATCCACCCCATCAGAGATAACCTTCCATAATTTAGAACTGCCTATAACATGTTATGAATCTCTTCACAACAAATACATACTTGTTTTAATGACTAAGTGAATTTGTCAATGGAGGTGTGAATAATGAAAGCATACATTTTACACAAATGCTATTTTTATTTCAAATAATACAACTGGGACAAGGTCTGCTATTTGCTATGTGATCTTCAGTGCTTTCAATAAAAGAAATGTCACAATTAACTTAGAAATATTTATCTGAAATCAGAGTCCTGGCACCACTAGAGAACTCAGAGGTAATAGGAAAAGGGACTTATAAGCATGAGGAAAGTCATCTTGCTTACCTCCTGTGAATTCACTCTGCACTTAAACAGTCTTTCGAGAACCTTACATTAGATCTGAAGACTATAAGATGTGCTCAAAATATATTCAGATCAAGCAATTACCTTGTTTTCATGTAAATTCCTCAAATTAAATTATATTTAAAAATTGAATAATATGCACAGGATCAAAGAGCACAAAAATAAAAAGATAATTTACAATGAACTGGGTGAAGACATAGTTCACGCACTGTGCATGAATGCACTGTCACCTAGAACAGTGCTAACTCCATTTCTTTCTTTTTCCGACGTAACTTTTTCATTCATAATTTACAAGTTTCACTTAAGGCATGCTGATCACATTCTCTTCCCAGTCCTTCTACGAGGAAATAAATACCAAGTCCAATTTGTGTTGTCCATATACTCACTGGATCATGGTCAAACTCCCAATGACCAACCCCTTAAAAAAAAGTCCGAGTTTTTCCTCCCCCACTCCTTCCAGAGTCTATCAACTGTGAAGAGCTATGTAGATCAAACTTCCTCCAGTCCCAACTGGCTCCACGGTCCTGCAGCCACTTATGAAATAATCACTCAGAGGCTTAATACTAATTACAAACTATATGGCCTATGACTCCAGCAAATTATTAACTAGCTCTTATAACTTAATTCAGCCCATTCCTATTATTCTCTGTCTTGCCATGTGGCTTCGGGGCTTACCGGGACTTTCACATCTTGCTTCTCCTGGTGGCAGTTTGCAGTGTCTCTCCTGACCTTTTTCTTCCTGTCAAGCCCACATGCATTGAATCCATCATACTGTAGCTCAAACATGCATGCTCTGTATCATGGCTTACCTGAGAGATTGAAGTAGGAAGCAATTTTTGGTTCCATTTTAGAATATTTTTATTCATTTTAAAAACTTTCTCAGGTTGTGGGTGGAAATTCTTGCTACCACATCTGGGCGCCAAATATAAATAGAAGTTTCTGCAGTCCCATCCAGCCCCATGGTCCCATAGCCACTTATAAAATAGTTACTCTGAGGGTTAATATTAATTACAAACTGTATGGTCTATGGCTCTGGAACATTATAACTAGCGCTTATAACTTAATGCAGCCCCATTCTTATTTTTCTATGTCTTGCCACGTGGCTTTGTGGCTTACTGGTACTTTCACATCTTGTTTCTCCTGGTGGTGGCTCGCAGCATCTCCCCTGGCCTTTTCCTTCCTTTTTCTCTTCCGTTAACTTTATTCTGCCTTGCCATTGGCCAGACAGCTTTATTTGTCAACCAATCAGAGCAACACATATTCACAGCAAACATAAAGATGTCGCACATCAGAGCTACACTTCAGCATCCCTATTTTTGAAAGAGTGCTTCAATAGCTTCTAATCTAGATTGTTTCTTTTTTATTTTTGAGGTTGGTGGAGGTATGGTGGGGGATGTTATCATAGAAGTCTTCTGTTTCTCATTCTCAACTATGATTCTGAAGTCATGGATACCATTACAAAAGAAGCTTCCTTGTCCTTTACAGTCAGTAGCAGCATGGTTCAGGGATTTCCACAGGGTTTCTGGTGACAGCACATGTTGTGGAATATTATTTTAAGATGAGTTACATTTGTTAATGCTGTGGAACATTTGTTTAATGTTGTAAATATGTGTTGCATTCCTTTAAGTTGCATTTGTTTAACTCTGTGACACTGTGTTACTTTGCCTGTCTAAACACCTGAATGATCTAATAAAGAGCTAAATGGCCAATAGCAATGCAGGAGAAAGGATAGGTTGAACTGGCAGGTGGAGAGAATAAATAGAAGGAGAAATCTGGGAGAAAAAGGAGAAGCAAGAGAGATCAAGGAGTGAGAAAAGAAGAGGCCAGCCACCCAGGCGCATGCTCAGACCCAGAGTAAGAAGTAAAGAAAAACTTCTCTAGCACTGGGTTTCTCTATACCCCATGATGTCTCCTTCTATCATGGTATCTCTTTCATTATTCTCTCACTCTGTCCTTGTTCTATCTTGACCATCCCATTCTCTCATGTTTTCATCTCCGACC
Source organism: Peromyscus maniculatus bairdii (assembly GCF_049852395.1). Classification (NCBI taxonomy): domain Eukaryota; kingdom Metazoa; phylum Chordata; class Mammalia; order Rodentia; family Cricetidae; genus Peromyscus; species Peromyscus maniculatus. Next base: position 14,129,399 of record NC_134871.1, read on the forward strand.
CTCTACCCTCTATTGCCTTCCCCATCCCCAGTTTACTCATGGAGATCTCATCTATTTCCCCTTCCCAGGGCGATCCATGTGAACCTCTTAGGGTCATCCTTCTTAGCTCCCTTTTCTGGAGCTATGGGTTGTATCCCTGGTGCATGAGCTGGCTTTTTGGAGCCCACTACCTATGGTGTGATACCTTGCACAGCCTTGGTACAGGGGGAGGGGCTTGGACCTGTTTCAACTGAATACCAGGCTCTGCTGAATCCCCATGTGAGACCTTACCTTGTCAGAGGAGGGAATGGGAGTGGGGGAAGACTGGGGGGTGGGAGAAGAGAATAGAGGTAGATGTGTGGTTGGTATGTAAAATGAAAGAAATATATAAAGAAAAAAAGAAATACAGAAATTTAGAAAGGTAAAAGCCCAGAGGCAAAGGGTAGATGGGATAATTTAAGAAAAGCTAGCAAGAAACAAGCTAAGATAAGGCCAAGCATTCTTAAGAAACAATAGGACTCTATGTGATTTATTTGGGAGTTGGGGAGGGCAGGTCTGTAAAGAATAAAATATAAAAACAAACAACAAGAAGTGCCTTTGGTGGTAACAAGAGCATGTTCATCAACACAGCATCTAGATGGAGCATAGATTATAGACACAACACACCTCAAGCCACAGTGCAGACCACAGACTAAGTCAATTTTCTGTTGATTCATTTTATAAAAATTATTGAGTAACATTTTCACTCCAAATATTTGTCATGGGAAAAATGTCAAAATTATCATTATTAAAACATTTTGATCTTATCTGAGATCATGGGAAATTTTAGAAATGCCAAAACCAATCATAGTTTAGTGACATAATGATAATATTTTGTTGATTATATTATTACTCCCTGATTAGTTGACATGCCTACATGTTCAATTATCAACATGCCATCGATATTTACACTTGACATGTAGAAAGCTGTCTGAAAAATAACAAAAGATAATAAGTTTAAAAAAAACTAAATTAAATGGCATTAAAATAGAGGACATATGGTAAATATTTGTCTTTCTTTTGATTTTTGTAGCTAGAGTTTTCCTGCCTTGCCCACATTCAGGACAAATCTTTGTCACCTGCCAGTCCCACAGGGTTCAGACCCAACCAAGTAAACACAGAGACTTATATTGCTTACAAACTGTATGGCCATGGCAGGCTTCTTGCTAACTGTTCTTATAGTTTAAATGAATCCATTTCCATAAATCTATACCTTGCCACGTGGCTTACCGGCATCTTCACATGCTGCTTGTCATGGCAGCAGCAGGCAGTGACTCCTTTACCCAGCATTCCACTTCCCAGAATTCTCCTCTCCTTGTCCTGCCTACTTCCTGCCTGGCCAATGGCCAATCAGTGTTTTATTTATTGACCAATCAGAGCAATTTGACATAGAGACCATCCCACAGCAGATTCTCATTTGTCCTAAGGATTCTGACAACAGAACATTTTAGAACTGATAGAAAAACAGGCTACTCATGCTTTTGTTTTTGTTGTTTTGCTTTGTTTTATAGTAACAACAACTAGGCAGTGTGGACAATTGATTCAAGAAGAGGAGATTCTTATGAAATTATAAAACTTTGTTAGAATTCTGAGGGTACCCCTTAAAATAGAAATGAAACCTTCCATTTGGCAAGGTTTATTGTAACAGGATTAAACAGAAAAACTAAAAATGGACAACAAAATTGCAAGTTTAGAATTTTAACAAAAATATTTCCATCTCCTCCTTATATAACTCTCCACTTTTTGAAATTCCTCTTTTAACTCTGCTCAAACATCCCATGGAATTTTGTAGCTCCTAGCCTATCACAGACTAAACAGAAAGAGTGAATGTGAATTTAAATTATTCCATAGCCTCTCAAACTACTCATGAAAAGATGACTTCTCCATTACTCACACAGTTCACGTTTAATGAGATAGTATTGTGTTTACTAAATGATAAGTTTTTTTATTTTATTTTTTTTCTTTATTATTTTTTTTATTTTACAATACTATTCAGTTCTACATAATAGCCACAGATTCCCTTGTTCTCTCCCTTCCTGCCCCCATCGCCTTCCCACCAGCCCATCCCCCATTCCCACCTCCTCCAGATCAAGGTCTCCCCCGAGGACTGGGATCAACCTGATAGACTCAGTCCAGGCAGGTCCAGTCCCCTCCTCCCAGATTGAGCCAAGCGTCCCTGCATAAGTCCCAGGTTTCAAACAGCTAACTCATGCAATGAGCCCAGGACCTGGTACCACTGCCTAGATGCCTCCCAAACAGATCAAGCCAATCGACTGTCTCACCTATTCAGAGGCTGGAGAGATGGCTCAGCCATTAAAGGCTAGGCTCACAACCAAAAAAGATAAAAGTTTTAAAAATGCTTATTTAGACAATTTTAACAAAATGTCAATATGTAAGATTTTAGTGCTATAAGTGACTTTTTCGGGTAGGATTTCTTTTGAAGATTAAAGTAAAAGTCATTTAAGTACAGATATATTTACATTAAATTCTTGAAATATTCAGGACAGAGATATTGAGTGGCATCTAAATTTCATTCCAGCTGTATTATTCACCTTCAGCATAGTTTATTATACCATGATATATTTCAGGGCATTTCTAACTGAGATTTTCATAGATGTATGCATACAAATCTTAAAACCGACGATGACTATGATGTTGAAAGATCCCAGATCCACAGGACCAGAATATGATAACAGAGGACTAGAGTCAGGGAAGATGAGTCAGCTGATGACAGTGGTTACTGTGCAAGCTAGAAGACCTGAGCTCCAGTCTCCAGAACCCACTTCAAAATATGAGTATGGTACCCTGAGGGCCTGCATGCCACCTGTGTGGGAACACAGGGCAGAGAAAGGAAGACCCTTGGGCTTTTGGACTCCAGCCCAGCTTCAGATTCAGTGAGAGACCTGATCTGAAGTCAATAGGCAGAAAGTAATAGAACAGCTCACTTAATATCATTTTTCTTTCACTTGTGTTTATATGTATGCACATCCAGACCTACATGTGTACAAGCATAAATAAACCTATACCACATTCACGCACATACATAATCTCACATATGCCTACATACAAACAAATCAGGATGTAGGCCTGAGAATAAAAGCTTGTTCTGATCAGTTGACAATATTACCAAATGTAAATGTTGGTCATACTTGCTAGATGTTCCTAATTTTAAGAGAAGCTGCTCTTTAACCTTTTGCTGGAAACATGCTAATATAGAACAATGACAACTAACTGGCTTAAACATAAACAAATTCCCCACAAGAGAAGCAAAAGCATTCAATGAATCCACAATCTGTGACAGGCACAGCATTGAAGTTTAAAGTATAAAAAGGCACAATGTGTCCCTGAATATTAGACAGATCTTTCCAGTTCTTAAATATTTCCAAGGGTCATTGGAGAAAATTATTATAGACCAAACTGATCCTAACAAACAGCTCTTTGTATTTCAGAAATTTATTACACTTCTGTTCGATTTTTGTATATAAATGACAGATTTCCCATTGAAGTAGAGAATATTTGTTTCTTAGATTCCCTTTCTCAGTTTAATGTTTTGTTGGAAACAAAATTTGTAAGTTGCTCATGTCTTTTACATAAATAAAAAAATTAGAAATGTGCAGAGAAAGGATATCTGGTAATTATAAGCATAAATCTGTAAAATGATTGGTAAGAAGAAGTTTGTGTTTTGAGAGAAATGATTGATGTTTTATCTTCTACAGTCAGAGAAAGCCTCACTGAAACTCTAAGCATTGGACTATAACCTAAGGGAGATCAGTCCATAATCCATGCACTGATTTGGAGGAAATCTGTTTGAAAGAGAAGAAATGTTCCGTAAACAGAGTGTATGTTGTGTGGTAATATTTTATTTGTGTTCTAACAAATAAAGCTTGCCTGGGGATCAGAGGACAAAGCCTGCCACTATATTAAACATAGATGTTACACAGTGGTGTCACACACCTTTAATCTTGGTATTCCAGAGGCAGAGATTCATCCAGATCTCCATGAGTTCAAGGCCACACTGGGAACAGAACCAGACGTGGTGGCACACACCTTTAACCCCAGCACTAGTTAACCATAGAGGTCTAGAGGTCTGTACAGACAGACAGGAAGTGATAGAACTAGGAGGAAAGAGGAAGTGATGTAACTGGGCAGAGAGAGGAAGTAAAATGGCAGGGCACAGAAGGTCTATAAGGCATGAATATACAGGAAGTAGCTCTCTTGAGCTGAGGATTTCCTAGTGGTAAGAACTTGTGGCTGGCTTGTTCTATTCCACTGATTGTTCAGCTTTCACCCCAATATCTGGCTCTGTTTTTTTATTTAAATTAATAAGACCTTTTAAGATTCATGTTACAGTGTTATATAGCAATAGCAACAGATATTCACAATGAAATGTAGCTGTGTGTCTTATTCAATGTTCTGTTGCTGTGAAGAGATACCACGTCCACAGCAAATGTTATAAAAGAAAGCTTTTAATGAGGGCTTGTTTACAGTGCAGAGGTTTAGTCCATTGTCATAATAGCGGGAAGCATAGCTGCATGCAGGCAGCTGTGGTGCTAGAGAAATAGCTGAGAGTTCTAATCTGGATCAGCAGGCAGCAGGAAGAAAGAGATACTGGGTCTGGCTTGTGCTTTTGAGACCTCAAAGCCTACCCAGAGTGACAAACCCCCTCCCACAATGCCACACCTCCTAATCTTTGTCAAGTCACACCACTCCCTAGTGACAAAGCATTAAAATATATGAGCCTATGAGGGTCATTCCTGTTCAAACTTCTGTAACAAGTCTCATTTCATTCACAACTTGTGCTCTTCCTGTGATTCTATGCATGCAAGTCAGGCTCCAAAGACAGCATTTTACAGGACGCCTTTCCTTCCTCCAGTGCTCAAGCTCTTTTCCTCTAGGCAATGTTCTGAGTGTGTGTGTGTTGGGGGAGGGGGGGGAGTAGAGTCATCCTGGTTTGTGGTGAGCATTCAAATCCATGTATTCTTGCAACATTGACTATGTAGGTGTCTCTGTTAACCACGCCCCCCCTGAGAAATGGTTTTCTGACTAAACCTGAGAGTAGACATCATCTGTGAGTTTAAATATAAATATTTGAAAGGTAGCTCGACACATATCAGTGTACTAAAACAACAGTGGTGGGTGCCCACCTGAACCTATTAGCTACCTAGCCATGGGGTCTGGATAAATTGAACATTGATTTGCTATGGTGGGACATGGGTTTACACTTTATTTAGAAAATGGCTGCTTACTTTTGTAGCGGTCAAGATTAATATTGTTGCTTCCTGATTTCACAGCTTAGTAATATCATTGCTGATTTTTCTCCCTCAGAAGTCTGCAAAAAGCTTCCTGAGAGTATAAATATTAGCTAACAGAGAGGAAGCTACCAATTAAATTCCACCTTAAGGTCTACTTATCATGGATCAAATGTGTATGTTGTCTTCAGCAATAGGGTATACTCATCTGGTTCTGGGGGGTAATCAAGAGCAATGCCAATAGTCTATATTCTTGTGAACTCTGCTGGGGCCTCCAGAACAGACATTGGAATTGTTTTTTAATTTATTAAAATGCATCTATCTTAGTTACAACTTTATTGTTTCTTAAAAGTTTAGCTCTACAGCTGGTATATATTTTTGTATGTGAAAATATGTCTGGGTAATTAATCACTCTTTGCTTGAGTTATCATTATATCATCATATGTAATGTATATAAAGATATTAATGTATTTATATACATTTAGTATCTATTCATTAGTACTTTTCTATTCTTGCTAGATCCCTAAAGGACCCTGTTAATTCCCCCTTCCCATATTTGAATATTCTGGCATTCTTAATATTTTCATGCTTTTCCCAACTAATATAATAGAGCTCCTCTACTTGAATCTTTACCTTCATTCACCATGGGAATTTGATAAGAATTTCATAAAGTATCATAAATATGAATTTCATCCAATAATGACATATATCAATGTATAACATGTCTGCATTGTATGTTTTGATATCAATGAGTGGCTCCAAGATCATAAAGCTGTTTCTTTTAAGATTGTTTGGAGGTGGGGAGATGGCTCAGAAACACTGTATCTGCTACATAATATACAGACCAAATACCGAACTCAACACCTCCCTAAAAATATGGCAGTCTAAGCCACAGGTTTCAAATCTCAGCCTTGGGTATAGGTAGATAAGCATGTGAGGGACTTACTAGTTTGGAAGCTTAGCCAAAATGGTAAATTCCATGTTAAATGTGAGATCCTAATCAATAACTACAATGAGGAATAATTAAAAAAATACACTGGAAACCAAGCTCTGTACACTCATGTGCCCTCAGGTATACCCATTCCTCATAAAGGTTTAGTTTAATATAAATTGTATCATTTTTTTTACTGAATTAAGTGAGTCATTTTCTAGTTATTGTTGAAGAAGCAGCCAATGATTCCAGAAACAACAACTCTGAAATGTGAAATGAGTGAGCTCATTTTCACATGCAATAAGTAACCTTATCTGACTTCTTGCTATTTATTTCCATTGTTGAGGCACCATTCAATAGTCACTTGTGAACTCGTGCTTAGGAGATCCAGTATTAAAGATGCCACAGTAAAACAAAGGTGAAAATCAAAAAATATACTATTATGTTACTAATTTCCTTTTTCCAGCAATACTCACCAGTGGGCATTAATATTTCTCCTCCTTCCCCCACAATTTAATGTTTTTATACATATATAGCATTTTTTGCCACCTCTACTCCTTAATAACCAGTACAACTTTTCCTTGAGTCATCTAGCTGCCTTTCCAGCTTCATGTCCTTTTTTTCTGACATTTTTAAAATACATAAAGAGCAGATATCGCTGCCCTGTGCCCATGGGTAAGAGGTTATCCACTGGAACAAGGGTAACCTACATGGGGACATTCTTCCAAAGGCTAATGATTCCCACTCCCCTGCTAGCCTTGAACAGTCAATAGCACTTGGTGGAGCCTCTTGTGCCTCTTCATGAGTCTCTACATGAATCACTGATGACTGCAAAACATGTTTCTCTGATGAGAGTTGAGAGCTCCATTAATTGAAAATATGAAGACGAATATCTAAGAGATAGCTTCCCTGTTTCTATAATGGAATGTAGTAAATACGAGATTTAATGATTTGGTGAGTAACACATGACCACAAGGTGGCAGTAGGACATAATGACCTTTACTTGGATGGTTCTTTGAAGACACTTCTCCTTCCAATACATCCCACACAGTATGAGACCACAGTGGGGCTGCATAGACACTTTGTTACTACTACCTAAAAGGGTAAAAATCTGAAGGAGAAGTATGTGCCTAGATCTTAACCGCAATATGCGAGGACTGGGTCAGAAGGCACTAAGCGATAGAGGTGCCTGGCAATAATTCAGAGTATATCTTATCTCTGGTTATAAGATTTGAAAAGTGTTTGCACGATATACAAAACCAACAGGCTCTAAGTTTATAACAAATGACTTTGTTGAGCTTACTTAAAGCAATTGCCTATATAAAAACAATTCATTTGACAGTCTACAAGGTGCAGCCTACCAAGATGATGTCAATGACACGCAAAGAATGTATACAGGGATAATGTTTGACCTATTGATACAATGTGGAAAATTAAAAGTCAGAATTCTGGAGAGATGGCTTGGGCTGGAGAGATGGCTCAGAGGTTAAGAGCACCAACTGCTCTTCCAGAGGTCCTGAGTTCAGTTCCCAGCAACCACATTGTAGCTCACAACCATCTGTACTGAGATGTGGCACACTCTTCTGTGTACATAATAAATAAATAAATCTTTAAAAAAAAGTGCCCAGGGAAAATTAGAAGGATTAAGCCTTAGGAAAGGTGGGACACTCATGCTTCTTACTTCCTGAAAGAGTCTATTCCCTCTGTTCTTTGTACTAATATTAAGCACCCTATGACATTCCATAATATTAAGCACCTTATGACATTCCATAAATCCAATGATCAACTCTATTCCTCTAAATATAATAATCCATCCCTTACTTCATTGCATCAAAAATATTTCAGGGTTGGCTAAATTACATACAAACACTGATTAATCTGTAACTCTGTTTTTTTTTTTGTTTTTTTTTTTTTTGGTTTTTTGGAGACAGGGGTTCGCTGTGTAGCTTTGCGCCTTTCCTGGAACTCACTCTGTAGCCCAGGCTGGCCTCGAACTCACAGAGCTCCACCTGCCTCTGCCTCCCGAGTGCTGGGATTAAAGGCGTGTGCCACCAACACCCAGCTTAATCTGTAACTCCTTCCTTACACTCTTCTTTCACTGAGATCTTAACTGAAAAACATATTGTCTCTAAATTTTCTAAGAGCAAGGGCTACCTGAACCACACATGCTCATACTATACAAATATGAGTATAATTACTTCTATCATTTGAGTAGATTTTTATTTCAAGGAATGTAATTCACAATTAGCTGTAAATTGAATAGTATGATCTCTATGCTAATTTCCTGATTTGATCTTCTAATGAACATTACTTGTAAATAATCCTGCAAATAATTAGCTTATGATTAGAAGTTGGTTGTGGAACTCTGTGTCTGCTTCCATCAGTTACTGGAGAAAGGCTGTATGATGACAAAGTATTCACTGATCTGATTACTGAGGCAAGCCAGTTCAGGCACCCTCTCCACTATTGCTAGTATTCTAAGCTGGGGTCATCCTTGTAGATTCCTGGGAATTTCCCTGGCACCAGGTTTCTCCCTATCCCCATGATGTCTCCCTTAATTATGGTATCTCTTTCATTGTTCTTCCACTCCATCCCTGTTCCAGATCAACCATCCCATTCCCTTATGTTCTCATCTCCCATCCCCTACACTCCATTGCCCACTCCTCATGGCCAGTTTACTAACTGATGGAAACAGATTCAGAGATCCAGAGTCAAATGCCAGGCAGAACTCCAGGAGTCCAGTCAAAGAGACAGAGGTGGGATTCTATGAGCAAGGGGCATCAAGATCATAATGGGGAAACCCACAGAGACAACCAAACCAAACTAGTGGGAACTCATGAAATTTAGACCAATGCCTATGGAGCCTCCATGGGACTAGGCCCTCTGCATAGTGAAACAGTTGTATAGCTTGATCTGCTTAAGGGTCCCCATGGCAATAGGATCAGAATCCATTCCTGGGGCATGAGCCGGCTTTTTGGAGCCCACTACCAATGGTGGAACACATTGCACAGCCTTGAGGCAGGGGGAGTGGCTTGGACCTGCCTCAACTGAATGTACCAGGCTCTGCTGACTCCACATGGGAGGCCTTACCTTCTTTTAGGAGGGAATGGGGGTGGATTGTGGGTGAGAGGGTCAGGATAAGTGAAGACAGGGATCTATGATTGGTATGTAAAATGAATAAAAATTTTTCTTAATAAAAAAAAATAAAAATAAAAAAGAAGTTGGTTAAATGTTGCTTTTGCTACTGTTTTAGGCAGTAGAACAAGAGTAGTCGGAAATAAAGCATTATAGCATTGACTTCAATTTCATGAAGGAGAACATAATAGGATTTGACAGGCAATGAGGCTACCTACAAAGAGAGTTGTATATTTTCAATGAGTGGAAAAAGTTTACAAAATGAAACAGTGACATGGATAGGAGATCCTAAACCACAGTGACAGTACTTAGTTGGTGTTCCTGTTTCTCCGCTGGACAAGGGGGAAGCTTTTGCTACCACATAAAGGGAAGGTTGCAGGATGTGTTGGCTCTGCTCCAAGCAATGGAGAGTTTCGGTGCTTGTCCTGACCTAGCATGCTCAAATGGCAGAATGGTGTATGCCCAAGTGGGAGGTTGAGGATCAGCTAATTTTAAATCATAAAGAACTGTGTTACTGCTTAAGCTTCCAGGGAAGGGATGCAATTGAAAGTGATTTAGATTAAGTCATTGAGCAGTGTGGAGATTTGAGAAATGACAAGAAGGTAATGTTTGCAGTAACCAGTGAACTGTGGAATTTTCATAATTACACCTGATTAGAGTCCTGGAAACTTAAAAAAAAAATGGTTTGTGGTGCAACAGCAGGGAAGAGTAGAACTCCTCTGGACTAACCACACCCTAAATAATACAATATATTTTGATGAAATTGTATTTGTTGTTTTCTTTTGTATGAATCACATTTTGTTCTGTGAAGGGAAAGTACAGGTAGAAATATGAGATCAATCTTAGATATCTATCCTCTTCCAAAAGCAACTTAAGAGCTAGAAAAACCATGAACACCTGAGGAGATGGCTAACTCTGGGTGGATACATTTATCTTTGACCTCTACACATGTGCTATGACATGAGCGTGCGTGTGCTGCACGCGTGTGCGCGCGCGCACACACACACACACACACACACACACACACACAAAAGTGAATACAAAAATAACCCCCCAAAAAGCTTCACAAATTCACCAAGAATTTGAGTGAAATAGAATGGAAGTAAAATGTAAAGCCTTTGAGAACTTGGTAAAGGGCTTGTGAAGAATGTGAGAAAACCTTTCTATCATTGATTTTCCTTGAAAAAAAAAACCACATAGTATTAATTTTATTTATGGACAGCAATGAAAGGAGAAGGCATACCTATAATCTCTCATGAAAAACTGTGATAGTTTACTATGGAGTTCTTTAGAGAAAAATGTTTGCTGATCTTAGAGCAATAATAAGTGGAGCTAGAGTTTGAAAACTTAAATTTGTGAGAGATTATTGGAGTATGCTAAAGATTTGTATGCTATTGAACTAAAACATTTTCAAATAAAAAGTGAAAATGAGAAAAGTAATTTTATTATTACTAAGAAGTTTACAGCTGTACTCTGTAGAGAGAAAGGGCAAATTTATGGGAAGATTAACATCCATAGAGAATTTAATTAGGGTTCAGCAGTTGTTAACAACAGAATTCATTCTGACAGGAAAACTGAACTGACAGACAAAACGAGTATATTTCATTGTGATTCTTCTTTGAATCTCTGCACACATTGCTATAAAAAGCTACAGGATAATTTATAATACTTTTGCAAAATATTTAATAAATTCCAGAATGTAATAAACTTGACATTATCTTCAGTAACACTCATCAGACATTGACTTACTATTAATATTATTTTGTTCTTTACAGATGTATGTTACTTTTAAGATTACATATATTTTATTGTCAGGATTTAATAACCTCTGGTTGTCAAACAGATAATAACCATAATGGGATCACAACATAATTTTCCATGCTAAAAAAATCTCAACTTATTCCTCACTGAAATCAGTAAAAAAAAAAATCATTTATAAAATATAATAATTAGTGTAGTTTTTCATTTGCCATATACTTCATATGGCATGGTATATTTAATATGGAATTATTAAGCATCTCATCCAAGAGTTACAACTTTTCCATTTTACAAATGAAAAACACTGGAGCTTATGGAGATTGTGTAATGCATGCCAAGTTAAGTGGTCGGTGCCAGATTGACCTTAAGGAGCTCAACTCAAGGAGCTTAACTGTAAGACTGGGAATTTAAAACTAGATCTGCTGTTTCACAAGCAAAATAAGAATCACTGAATCTTACTGAGGCAAGGACATATAAACAGTCACAAAGCATCCCAAGACAATAGTCAGCAAGTGCAAACAAAAGAGCTGGGTTTTTTTTTAAAATAGGAAAGGTAAGATTATAATATAAGAAGTTAAGGAGTTCATTAATTTTATCATAATTAGAAAAGTTGTCCAGATATGCCCTCTCTTCTATTAGTATTAGATCAGTCAGAGATGGTGGATTGTGCCTTGTTTTCAGAACAATCAGCTGAACATCAGCAAAAAAGCAAGCGCTTACTTAAGCTTATGCCAGACACATTTCTGAATGAATGACAGGAGGATAGAACTGAGTGTAGAATATTCCTTTCCATGTCATGTTTGCCCTCAAAAAAATGGATGCAGAAATTTGAAAAATATCTCACATGGGACACAGGAACAAAGAAGTCACAATAACAAGAAAGTTGGCTGCAAGAATTTTTCCAGTTTCTCTTCTCTATTTGGCAATTACGTGGTTAAGAGTTCATAGCTTATTATTTTCACATTACTTGAAAGAAGGAAATGGGGTTTGTACAGGGGCCATGCTAATCTTCTCTATATCATAATTTTAGGTTATGTGATGCCAAATCGAGCATAGGCATTTCCACCTCTCAAAAATATAGTCATGATTTAGTATCTTTGTGTCTCTTTTGTTATTTTCTGATAAATGATAATAATAATGTGTTTATGTAAAATATTTCATAATTTGTGCTTAATTTTATACTACAAAAACATATGATTTGTTTCTAAGGCAGTCTATTCAAACTCAACTGTATGGTAAGGTATTACTGAAATATGTTTTAGTTAAACTTATAAGTATTTAAATTATGAAACACATTTAAGATCTGTGATCACAAGAAAAATTTGCTACCCATAAAAAGATAAATTCATATTGTATAATCATTGAAATAGAAGTAAACATCTATCATGTGAAAGGATCAAACAAATAGCGAGTCAAGCTTACATCAAGGGAAAACGCAATTGTATTTATTATTTAGTTGCTCAGGCTTATATTTTTATATAGTGTTTCTTCTTATATTATTAATTCAGTAGCAGTGAGTAACACTGAAGAGGCAATGTATATTCTGTCACATATAAATAAATCTACGATTCCATCATCTTATTCACACAAAGTTAGAGTTTATTTCCATAGCAATATCTCCACAAGCATATTTAAAAAAACTGGAACTCTCTGACATGAATATATGTTTCTTATTAAAAATCTCCAACCTCTTTCTATTCTCCCATCATTAATTCATTTATTCTGATATCCAGCACATGCTTGCTTTTAGACCATCATATGAACTTGAGAAGAAGTGCATAAAATGAGCTTACTGGGACTCTAAAGGTCAGTTTTCAACCTGCACTGAGTTATAAGGTTAAAATAAAATTTGATTCAGTTTAACTTTTTGTAACTCCTTGATGACATTTTCTAAATACATGTTAATTAATGATTTAGAGAAAAACTTTGGTGAAACCCATGAATTTACTGCTTGAAGAACATGAGCGAGGACTTACCAAAGAAGCATAGATGACCCTAAATTAGCCCCTTATGGAAGTTATATTTTGGAGTCTTTCTTTCAAAGAACCTTCCATATATATGAAAGAATCTTCCAATAGCACTTGAAGTTCACTCACTTTGAATTAAAATTTTCATTTTTATTTGTTACTTATATGCAGTTGCTTAGATTTTTGTGCATTTAGTGTCTTCAGGGTCCAGAGGAGGGCCTTGGATCCCCTGGAGCTGGAGTTGCAGGTTACTGTTAGTTTCCTGACATGAGTGCTGGGAAATAAGCTACAGTCCTCTTCAAAAGTAGTGTATTCTGACTCTTAACCACTGAGATATATCTCAAACCCTACAATATACTTTTATTTTCACATTGCTTGAAAGATGTAAAGGCTAATGATTCATGTGCCTTAACTTTCCAACTTGAACTATTATAATCAGGAAAACAGGTGTAGGACATAGTGAAGTAATATGCAAAGATGAACAAGGAAGATGTTTAAATAATTACCAGCTATGGAGGTTATAAACCACTGTGGCAAGATTTATACTAGATCGTCATTATATTGACAATGAGTGAACGGAGTGAGGACCTTAAACAACCCATCTGAACATTGTGGACTATGTTAAACATGAGTGTCTAAGATGTCTTAGTTAAGTTTCTATAGGTGTGATAAAGACCTTGACCAAAAGCAACATGGGGAAGAAGGGCTTGTATTTTATAAACCCTTATTAGGGGAAGCCAGGGTAGGAATTCACACAAAAACTAAGTCAAAGACCACACATGAGCACTGCTTACGGTTTTGTGCCCCAAGGTTTGATCAGTCTTCTTTCTTATACAACCCAGGACCACCTTTCCAGGAGCAGCACAATGTTACCCCTGCCATGGTCTGGATCTCCACCCCCAGCAGTCATTAGTCAAGAAAATGCCCTACAGATTCATCTATGAATAATCTGATGGAGGCATTTTCTCAAATGAGATTGTCTTCACAGGTAACTTTAGTTTGTGTCAATTAATAAAATCACACTAGATATATGGTTAATTGTTGCTTGAGGGCTTCTCTCCAGGCTCCATCAAACCCTGCAGTCCCACAATCCATGTATAAAATAATCACTTAGACGCTTATATTATTTATAAACTGTATGGCAGTGGCAGGCTTCTTGCTAACTGTTCTTATATCTTAAATTAACCCATTTCTATAAATCTTTACCTTGCCACGTGGCTGGTGGCTTACCAGCTTCTTTACATGCTGCTTGTCCTGGCGGTGGCTGCAGTGTCTCTCCTCCTTCTTCCTGTTTCCCCAATTCTCCTCTCTCTTTGTCCCGCCTATACTTCCTGCCTGGTCACTGGCCATCAGTGTTTTATTTAAATAGAGTGATATCCACAGCAGTTAATTTCATGCCCTAAATCATTATTTACTTTTATAGATCTTCTGTTTTATTCTTGATTCAGATATCCTTATATCTTTTAATATGATTTGAAAAATAATGCAATATTCATTGTGTTTTGACCATATTAAGCTTTTACATGACCCATTAGTCAAGTACTTTATCATTATACATTTTACTCAGAGACATCATACATTAGAAAATAACAATGTCAGGGCAGATGAGAGAGCTCAGTAAGCAAAGGTTTCTGCTGACATGGCTGATGACCTGAAATTCCATCCTGAGAGCACTCACGGTGGAAGAAGGAAATCACATCCTGCTAGTTTTCCTCTATTTTTCAAATGTGGGCCAAGACATGATTTGTTCATGAGCACACATCCCAAATAACCAAGGAACTTAAAAATTCAATAAAAGGCAATGATGATGCTACATGTCTTTGGATGCTAAGAAATATCATAGATTTCCAGGACTCCTATATATAGTAACTACCAATCATCAGTGGTTTCAGTTTTCATGGTTCAATTACCGTTAGGAAAATACATTTAAAAATTATAAAATGAAAATATTTTAGAATTAAGAAATTCATATAATGTTACCTGTTATTGTTTTTCTGGTTATATATTGTGAAAATATATATATGTATATATGTATACACACATATGTGTGTGTATGTGTACAGAAATATTTTATGTACAGCATAGTGTTATAAATGGTTTGAGAAAACTTCTTTATGGTCTTGGAGCATATCATATGTGGGTAAGAGGCATCTGAAAAGTTTTAACAATAAATCATGACATCAAAGGTATTGTAATGATGTAACAAAATTAAGGAGGCAGAGACTTTGAGAGTTTCTGACCCAAAGTTATATTCTAGAAACAAACAAAAAATTTAAATCTAAACTGTATCACATAATTCATATTAATTTTAATGACTTGATCAAACACCTAACTTTCTTAGCAATGATTTAGTTTTACTGAAAGATTTCATGTCTTAAGAAGAAAAGAGTCAATCATTTGCTGCCCTAGAAATGAGCTTAAATTCATTTGAGTTTGCCTTTTAAATTATCTGACCTTCAAATGAAAATAAAAGTCATCTGAAATTACTAAAATTATAATTTTCTATTCTCTACACAAGTCTCTTGAAGGAGGTTTTCATTGTGACTTGCCTTTTTCTTCCTTTCAACTTTGCTATTCCTTGCAGTGAGCAACACTTCACTTTGATAATTTCCACATTGAAAGTCATTTCCTCACAGACGATAAATCCATAGTTCAGGAGAGTAATTCAATTTTCTTACTTATGCAACATCACGCTCCATGCTGAGTCCTGGCTACTCTCTTGGTTCCATAACGCTGCACACGGAATCCTAAGCTTAGTTTTGCTGAAAGTTAGACTTTTCATGTCAGATTTAGTAATTGACCTAAGTGCTATAAAAAGAATAGTTTTAAGCATTTGTATGTTAGTTATATAGAAGCCGACAAACACCTTCTGTTTATGACCTTCATTCTACTTATCATTGATCTCTACTCTTGCTTTAATAGGAGAGGTAAAAAAAAAATACCAAAATTATTATTTTTATTTCAGGTGTTAAACCTCATGTCCAAATACTTACAAAGTCTGTCATTCATGTGCTACCTGGAGAGTCAAAGTCAAACATTCTTTTGAACTCCACAGTTGATGTTCTAACTTCATTCCATCCTTGAAAAACTGTAGGACGAGGGTACCTCTCAACTCTTCTAGATATTGCAGATTGAAATTAGGTGAAACGTGAATTTTAGCAATAGGTTTTCTCCTTCCTGAGACATAAACTTGGTTCTTATGGGTTATATGTTTCTTGATTCAACCATGTTCTTATCTCTATGGATCATCAAATCACTTTGGATGAGCACTGAGATGATGCTGGATTGATTTCAGCTTTTTGAAAGAGGCAAGAATCCCATATATCAATTGTTTATTAATCTACCTTCAATGCCTGTCCCATAACATTTCTCATATATGATAAAGCTTGAAAATATAACTTTGTATGACATCTAAAAGGTTTATATGCTACCTTTAAATATTTATTCATATCTATATAAAAGAGTTAATTATATAATTTATTTATTTTAAACTCTGAAAATTATTGAATGGTAAATTACAAAGGATCTAGTCATATCTTTCAAGCACATTTTTGTGCAGAAAAGATGGTCACATATTTCAAAACAATTATATACTTATTATTAAATAGTGTATGTTTAAAACATGATAAAATTGGGCCCCAGACTTCCCTTCTGGACCAGAGGTGAGTATCCGGCTCCAACCCGGACCCCATCCCTGAGCACCAGCCACTCCGGGAAATGCTGCCCAACTTGGCCACAGGCTCTGGCCACCGGGCGGGTCCCCTTCTAGCCCCACCGGGAGGGATCCCCTTCTCCAAGCCCCCCGGCAGCCCCTGCAAATCCCCGCGCCCTGCCCCCACGCCCATCTGCCCGAGACCCCATCCACTTCCTGAGACTTAGAGACCGGCCCCCAGCTCCCAGCCTGCCCCCGACTTCCCTTCTGGACCAGAGAGTTGGACAAGAGAACTCCCTTTTGGACAAGAGAGAGAGACTTCTTGAATCTGTCAGCTCTTTCTGAAACAAGTACACTGATAAGACCAAGAAGGAACCACGAGGAGATGGGCAGACGTCAAGGCAGAAGTACTTACAACAAAATGAAGAGCAATACAGCATCACCAGAGCCTAGCCCCCCTCCAACATCTAGACCTGAACACCAAAAATTGGAAGAAGCAGAAGAAAGTAGCCTTATGAGTAACTTCATGAAGAAGGTAGAGGCTTGTGTAGAGGAAGAGACAAGAAAATTGGAAGAACGCTGTAAACAACTAGAGGAAAGGGCAAACAAATTAGAAGAAAACAATAAAGCCCTCCAAGAAAACAATAAAGCCCTCCAAGAAAACAATAAAGCCTTCCAAGAAAACAATAAAGCCCTCCAAGAAAACAATAAACTCCTGGAAGAAAACAATAAAGTCCTGCAAGAAAACAATAAAGCACTGAAAGAAAATCATGAAAAAGTAATGAAACAAACAAAGGAAACAGTCCAAGAACTGAAAAGGGAAATTGAAAAAATAAAGAAGACACAAACAGAGGGAATGCTGGAAATAGAAAACCTGAGTAAAAGATCGGGAACTTCAGATGCAAGTATAACCAACAGAATGCAAGAGATGGAAGAGAGGATTTCTGGCATTGAAGACACTGTAGAAGAAATAGTTTCATCAGTCAAAGGAAACACTAAAGCCAACAAAGTCATGAACCAAAATGTCTAAGAAATTTGGGACACCAAGAAAAGACCAAACCTATGAATTATAGGGATAGAAGAAGGTGAAGAATACCAACTCAAAGGCACAGAAAATGTATTCAACAAAATTATAGAAGAAAACTTTCCGAACTTAAAGAAGGAAATGCCTATGAAGATACAAGAAGCCTATAGAACACCAAACAGACTAGACCCCCCAAAAAAGTCCCCTCAACACATAATAATTAAACAACTAAATGTACAGAATAAAGAAAGAATATTAAGAGCAGCCAAGGAAAAAGGTCAAGTGACCTATAAAGGTAAACCCATCAGAATAACACCCGACTTCTCAATGGAGACTTTGAAAGCCAGAAGGACCTGTACAGATGTAATGCAGACACTAAGAGACCATGGATGTCAGCCCAGACTAATATACCCAGCAAAACTTTCAATCATCATAGACGGAAGGAACAAGACATTCGAAGACAAAGCCAGATTTAAACAATACCTATCCACAAACCCAGCCCTACAGAAAGCACTAGAAGGAAAATTCCAACCGAGGGAAGTCAGATACACACTCGAAAACACAGGCAATAGATAAAGCCACAACAGTAAACCCCAAAGAAGAGAAGTACACACACACTACCACCAAAAATAACAGGGATGAAGAATCACTGGTCATTAATATCCCTTAATATCAACGGACTTAATTCACCTATAAAAAGACATAGACTTACAGAATGGATACGAAAGCAGGACCCATCTTTCTGCTGCATACAAGAAACACATCTCAAATTCAAAGACAGACACTACCTAAGAATAAAAGGCTGGGAAAAGACTTTTCAATCAAATGGTCTTAAGAAACAAGCAGGGGTAGCCATCCTGATATCCAACAAAATAGACTTCAAACTAAAATCAATCAAAAGAGATCAAGAAGGACATTACATCCTCGTCACAGGAAAGATCAACCAAGATGAAGTTTCAATTCTGAACATATATGCCCCAAACACAAGGGCACCCACATATGTAAAAGAAACATTACTAAAGCTTAAACCACATATAAAACCCCACACATTAATAGTGGGAGATCTCAACACCCCACTTTCACCACTGGACAGATCTCCCAAATCGAAACTTAACAGAGAAATAAAGAACTTAACTGATGTCATGACCCAATTGGACCTAATAGATATCTACAGAACATTCCATCCTAACAAGAAAGAATATACCTTCTTCTCAGCACCCCATGGAACTTTCTCTAAAATCGACCACATACTTGGCCACAAAGCAAATCTCAACAGATACAAAACAATCAGAATAACCTCCTGTGTTCTATCAGACCACCATGGTTTAAAGCTAGATTTCAACAACAACAAAAACTACAGAAAACCTACAATCTCATGGAAACTGAATAATGCTCAACTGAATCACCAATGGGTTAAGGAAGAAATAAAGAAAGAAATTAAAGACTTCCTAGAGATCAATGAAAATGAAGACACCACATACCCAAACTTATGGGACACTATAAAAGCAGTGTTAAGAGGGAAATTCATAGCAGTAAATGCCCACATAAAGAAGTTGGAGAAATCCCACACTAGGGAATTAACAGCACATCTGAAAGCTCTAGAACAAGAAGAAGCAAAGTCTCCCAGGAAGAATAGACGCCAGGAAATTATCAAAGTGAGAGGTGAAATTAATAAATTAGAAACTAAGAGAATAATACAAAAAATTAATGAAACAAAGAGTTGGTTCTTTGAGAAAATCAACAAGATAGACAAGCCCTTATCCAAACTAATCAAAAGACAGAGAGAGAATCCAAATCAACAAAATCAGAAATGAAAAGGGGGACATAACAACAGACATTGAGGAAATCCAGAGAATTATAAGGTCATATTTCAAAAACCTCTACTCCACAAAACTGGAAAACCTAAAAGAAATGGACATTTTTCTGGATAGATACCACATACCTCAGTTAAATCAAGACCAGATAAACTATTTAAATAGTCCAATAACCCCTAAGGAAATAGAAACAGTCATTAAAGGTCTCCCAACCAAAAAAAGCCCAGGACCAGATGGTTTCAGTGCAGAATTCTACCAGAGCTTCAAAGAAGAGTTAATACCAATACTCTCTAAATTGTTCCACATAATAGAAACAGAAGGAACATTACCAAACTCCTTCTATGAGGCTACAATTACCCTGATTCCTAAACCAAACAAGGATGCAACAAGGAAAGAGAACTACAGACCAATCTCCCTCATGAACATTGATGCAAAAATACTCAATAAAATACTGGCAAACAGACTCCAAGAACACATCAGAACAATTATCCACCATGATCAAGTAGGCTTCATCCCAGGGATGCAAGGGTGGTTCAAAATACGAAAGTCCATCAATGTAATACACCATATAAACAAACTCAAAGAAAAAAACTACATGATCATCTCACTAGATGCAGAAAAGGCATTTGACAAAATCCAACATGCCTTCATAATAAAAGTCTTGGAGCGATCAGGAATACAGGGAACATACCTAAACATAATAAAGGCAATTTACAGCAAGCCAACAGCCAACATCAAATTAAATGGAGAGAAACTCAAAGCAATTCCACTAAAATCAGGAACGAGGCAAGGCTGTCCACTCTCCCCATCCTTATTCAATATAGTACTTGAAGTTCTAGCCAGAGCAATAAGACAACATAAGGAGATTAAGGGGATTCAAATTGGAAAGGAAGAAGTCAAGCTTTCCCTATTTGCAGATGACATGATAGTATACTTGAGTGACCCCAAAGATTCCACCCAGGAATTGATAAAGCTTATAAACACCTTCAGCAACATAGCAGGATACAAGATCAACTCAAAAAAATCAGTAGCCCTCCTATATACAATGGACAAAGAAGCTGAGAAGGAAATCAGAGATACATCACCCTTTACAATAGCCACAAATGACATAAAATACCTTGGGGTAACACTAACCAAGCAAGTGAAGGACCTATATGACAAGAACTTTAAGTCCCTGAAAAAAGAAATTGAAGATGTCAGAAAATGGAAAGATCTCCCATGCTCATGGATAGGCAGGGTTAACATAGTAAAAATGGCAATCTTACCAAAAGCAATTTACAGATTCAATGCAATACCCATCAAAATACCAACACAATTCTTCACAGACCTGGAAAGAATAATACTCAACTTCATATGGAAAAACAAAAAACCTAGGATAGCTAAAAGAAACCTGTACAATAAAACAACTTCTGGAGGCATCACAATCCCTGACTTCAAGCTCTACTATAGAGCTACAGTAATAAAAACAGCTTGGTATTGGCATAAAAACCGACATGTGGACCAATGGAATCGAATTGAAGACCCTGACATTAACCCACACACCTATGGACATATAATTTTTGACAAAGAAGCCAAAAGTGTACAATGGAAAAAAGAAAGCATCTTCAACAAATGGTGCTGGCATAACTGGATATCAACATGTAGAAGGCTGCAAATAGATCCATATCTGTCACCATGCACAAAACTTAAGTCCAAGTGGATCAAAGACCTCAACATAAATCCAGCTACTCTGAACCTGCTAGAAGAGAAAGTAGGAAATAGTCTTGAACGTATTGGCATAGGAAATCACTTCCTAAATATAACACCAGTAGCGCAGACACTGAGACAAACAATCAATCAATGGGACCTCTTGACACTGAGAAGCTTTTGTAGAGCAAAGGATACGGTCAACAAGGCAAAGCGACAGCCTACAGAGTGGGAAAAGATCTTCACCAACCCCACATCTGACAGAGGACTGATATCCAGAATATATAAGGAACTCAAGAAATTAGACATCAAAACGACCAACAGTCCAATTGAGAAATGGGCTTTAGAATTAAACAGGGAATTCTCAACAGAGGAAACCCACATGGCTGAAAGACATTTAAGGAATTGCTCAACATCCCTAATCATCAGGGAAATGCAAATCAAAACAACTCTGAGATACCACCTTACGCCTGTCAGAATGGCTAAGATCAAAAACACTGAAGACACTTTATGCTGGAGAGGTTGTGGAACTAGGGGAACTCTCCTCCACTGCTGGTGGGAATGCAAGCTTGTACAACCACTTTGGAAATCAATATGGCGCTTTCTTAGAAAACTGGGAATCAATCTCCCCCAAGATCTAGCTATACCACTCTTGGGCATATACCCAAGAAATGCTCAATCATACCACAAGAGCACTTGCTCAGCTATGTTCATATCAGCATTGTTTGTAATAGCCAAAACCTGGAAACAACCTAGATGCCCTTCAACTGAATAATGGATAAATAAATTGTGGCACATATACACAATGGAATACAGCAGAGAAAAACAATGGCATCATACGGGTTGCAGGCAAATGGATGGATCTAGAAAAAATCATCCTGAGTGAGGTAACCCAGACTCAGAAAGACAAATATGGTATGTACTCACTCATAGGAAGATGCTAGATGTGGAACAAGGATGACTGGACTGCTACTCACATCACCAGTGAGGCTACCTGGAAAACGGGACCCCAAAAAAAGACACGGAGAAATGGACCAGATCTACATGAACAGCCTGGTCATGAGTGGGAACAATGAAGGGCGACGGTGGAGGGAAAGAGAGTGGGAGATCCTAGCTGGATCAAGAAAAGAGAGGGAGAACAAGGAATAGGAGACCATGGTAAATGAAGACCACATGAGAAGGTGAGAAGGGGAGGAAGCAGAGAGCTAGGGAGGCCCACGGAGATCCACAAAGATACCCCTGCAAAAGACTGCTGGCAATGGTAGAGAGACGGCAGGAACTGACCTACTCTGGTGATGGGATGGCCAGACACCCTGATAGTTGTGCCATAAACCCCATCCAAGGACTGAGGAATCTGAATGCAGACATCCACGGCTGGGCCCCTGGTGGAGCTCTGGGAGTCTAATTAGTGAGAAAGAAGAGGGTTTATATGAGCGAGAATTGTTGAAGCCAAGGTTGGATAAAGCACCGGGACAAATAATCAAATGAATGGAAGCACAGGATCTATGAACCAAAGGCTGAGGGGCCCCCAACTGGATCAGGCCCCCTGAATGCGTGAGACAGTCATTTGGCTTGATTTGTTTGGGAGGCAGCTGTGCATTGGTGCCGGGTCCTGGGCTCGGTTCAAGAGTTGGCTGTTTGAATCCTGGGACTTATGCAGGGACACTTGGCTCGTTCTGGGAGGGGGGGAATGGACCTGCCTGGAGTGAGTCTACCAGGTCGACCCTGGTCCTCGGGGGAGACCTTGATCTGGAGGAGGTGGGAATGGGGGGTGGGCTGGGGGGAGGCGGGGGCGAGGCGGGGAGAACAGGGGAATCTGTGGTTATTATGTTGAACTGAATGGTGTTGTAAAATAATAAAAAAAGAAAAGAAAAAAAACATGATAAAATTGTGAATATTTTCTAATTTAAGTGGAGTTACTCTGTATATCAAAATTGGAAATGATTAAGTATGAAATAAGGAGCCACTGTGTTGAAAAAAAATAAGGAAGGCTCTTCTGAAATAAGTAATTGTTATGTTCTGAGCATAAGAAGCTCTGAGAAGCCAATTGTAAAGATTTGGTTTAAAAAATAGAGATATGGTTAAACATTTGAAGAACAATAGCAGGTATAAAAGCAGCGTTTTGGATGGAAGGACAGTACTTTTTAAATTAGCACTTAGTTGGTCTGCATTAGTCACTAAATATAAAAATATTTATATATTTTTCCCATTATGATTAGGTTTACATGAAATTGTGTTGAACCCTCATTCAATATGGAAGGCATTTTAATTTTTATTTATTTTCTTTATATGTATATATAGTAGTGATCTGTTAAATGATGCTTTGTTCTAGTGGGACCACCTGACTTAATATTATGTGTATCTGCTGAATTCCTCTGAATGGCAACTATGTAGCTTTTCTGGGCTATACAGCTTTACAGCTAAAATCTGAGGTTGAAATTTGTACATGGGTTGAATAAAGCAAGTGAGAGTATTTAATTTACATGTTTTTGATAAATATATTTGAATGCCTTAATTTTGTCTTGTCCTAATATGGAAATTAAAGCAATTGTCTGAAATTGTAGAAATAAAGCTCATATTAATTTGATGAAAATTGTATAGTCATAACAAATGAAAGTCAATAATAAATGTTCAAGCTTAGAGTTAAAATGCTGTCCATGATAAAATTATGATAAACTTGAAAGATTTTTCAAATTCACAAAAATTTCAATAAAAATAAATTTACTTTTATAGTTATTAAGGAATAATAATGACATTAAATGTGGCAGCAAATTATCAAAAAAAAATCATAGGCAAACACAGACATGCAGACACAAACACATGCACTATAATTTGTTTGTGCTAATATAATGATGGGTCAGTGTTTAAAATACATTTTTTGTTGAACACTTGTAATCGTCTATGATTTATTCTAAATAAATGTTAATTTAATTTTTTCTGATATTTGATTATATTTTTGTATAAGACTTAAAATGATAATAAGTGGGCAACTAGATTTTTTTCACAGTTTATATTGAAGACACTGATTTTAAATTTTTCTTTGTCAGAATATGAAAACTATAATTAAAATTGAATTAATTAATTTAAAGTATAAGCATCTACTGCCATGATATTACATTTAAAGAATTATTATATGATATAGAATATAAAAGGAAAATGCCAAATTTGTGTAAGTCTCCTTCATCTCAGAGACTGTAATTCAGTATAACATTTGAAATTATATTTATACTAAAATATTCTTTCATAAAATGCAAGCATACTAATGCAATGTTTTGTAAAAGGACTCATCTCTATTCCAACATCTGGCATTATGAATGAATCTTTACAATTATAGTTATTAAAATTGTGGTTTTCTTCATTAATTTTCCTGATGACTACTGGTATTCTGGATTATTTTCCTATATTTTGTTAATGCCCTGTGTCAACCTTATGTTTTAATGGACACCTTATGACATCTTCTTATAAATAGTATCTGTATTTCCTTGATGCCCAATACAATGCACATTGGTTTGTGTGATTCAGGGCATTCTTTGAGGATACTTGTGTGAAAGCCTAGTTTTAATTTATAATTTTCATGTCCATATTTCAAAATGTGCTGATTAGGATTTTTGCCAACTCTTGCAGGCTGTTGTCATGTGGAAAGAAATAACAGTAACCAAGAAAATGACCCCACATTTGACCTATAGAAAAACCTTTGGTGCCCTTCCTTCCTTCCTTCCTTCCTTCCTTCCTTCCTTCCTTCCTTCCTTCCTTCCTTCCTTTCTTCCTTCCTATTCTTTATTTTCTTTTATTGAAAACAGACTCTTTTCTCATATAATATAACCTGACTAGAGTTTTCCCTCCCTCTACTCCTCCCAGTTCCTCCCTACCTCTCCTCCCTTCCAGCTCCACTCCCTTTCTGACTCTCACTGGAAAAGAACAGGCTTCTAAGAGATAACAACAAAATAAAATAAAACAGAATAAAATTTAAAATGATGAAAAATGATTACATTGAATTTGGACATGGCAACCAATAGGAGGAAAAGAGTCCTAAGAGCAGGCACAAGAGTCAGGTACTACTTGACTCAGTTGTGAGTCCTAAAAATACTAAGATGATGGCTAATCATACACAAATAGGACCTGGTGCAGACCCCTGTAGACTCTGTGCTTGTTGCTTGAATCTTGGGGAGCTCATATGTGCCTTGCTTAGTTGACTCATGTCCTCTATCTCCTCTTGCTTTTGAAAAAAATATGTCTGCTTCCCTTTCCACAGGATTTTCTAAGCTCAGAGAGTAGGTTTCTGATAAAGACCTTCAACTTATGAGTCTCTCTCTCTCTCTCTCTCTCTCTCTCTCTCTCTCTCTCTCTCTCTCTCTCTCTCTCTGAATTAGGTCTAGCTGAGGATTTCTGCATGTATTCCCATCTGCTGACAGAGGAAGTCTCTCTGATGATGACTGGGTAAGATTCTGATCTATGAGCATAGCAACATTTCACTAGGAATCACTTGATTGATTTTCTTTCTTTTTTTCTTTCTTTCTTTTATTCTTTCTCTCTTTCTTTTTCTTTTTTTTTTCTTTTTTGTTTAGTATAGTTTTGGTTTTACCCTAGGTCTCTGGGCTATCTAGTCTCTGCTTCTTGCTTACACAAGTAGTATTGGGTATGAGTTCCTTCTCATGGAGTGGGTCTTAGGTCTAATTAGACATTGGTAGGCTACTCACACAAGTTCTGTGCCACCATTTTCCTAGCATATTTTGTAGGCAGAACAGATTGTATGTCAAAGGTTTCATGGCTGGGTTGGTGTCCATGTTTGCTTCTTTTTCGGGTACCCTGCAAAGTGTAATCCTGCACCAAAGAGACTAGATAGCCCAGAACACAGGGGTGAGGGTTCCCTGTAGACCCCAGCTTGACCTTTCCATGGTCAATGAGAATGAGTTCTGTGGTCATTATTTTCAGCAATGGGGCCCTGTTGTCAGTTTGCAGAGAACAGTCTTTTGTCTTAAAGTATACCGTATGGGAAGTTTGGGGATTTCCTGTTTGTGTTGGAGGATGAGTAATTCAGATGAGTTGGCAGAAGGAAGGCTGGAGAAGAATCTTTGTGATACATTGGGGATAGGTTGAGAGAGGAAAGAGAGACCACAGCAGGTTTTTGGCTACAGAGCTGGGCATGATGCTAAGGGGATTCGATCTCAGGAGCTGTAAGAGAGGTGTAAGTCTGCCTTCGACTTCCTTGTTATCCTGAGGCTTTCGGACCGTGGGTGAGCCCTGGGTGCCTGCTGTAGTTGGGTTTGTGATACAATGATGAGTCACGGCAGGGAGGAGAGGAGTTGATGCTCTGCGGGATGCTCTGTGAGCTATGGATAGGGAAGGTTGCAGCTCTTGTTCTGTTGCAGTGCTAAGCACGGGTCTGCTGCATTCGGTCTGGGAGAACAGGGGCAGGAGAAGGACTGCCTGGTGCTCTTAACTGATTAATGATTGGCTTGGGAGAGCCTAGAACACTATAAATAGTAGTAGCCCTGGGCACATGATTCTGCATTATTGTAAGGCAGCAGGCTGATCAAGTCATGGGGTACAAATCAATTAACAGTGTCCCTCCATGGCCTCTCTGTCAGATCCTGCTTCTAGGTTCCTGATTTGAACCCCTGCCCTTTCTCCCCTCAATGATGAACTATCAACAGAAACTATAAAATGAAATAAACCTTTTTGTCCCAAGTCCCTTATACTCACGGTGTTCTCACAGTAATATAAAACATACTGGGACAATGTGTATAAATAACTCCAAAGATGGTGAATGTAATCTAGATTCTGTCTTTAAAAAAAAAAAACTTTCTATGTTTGGTTTGATAGTTTAATGAATCCAAGATATCTTCAACTTATGTTGAGATAGATAAGATGTATTTCCACCTTTGGAGTCATTGTGCTACATTTTTTCTGTAATTTTGTCTGTAAATGCAATATTATTTCACACTGATAACCTACCAGAAAATATTTGTAAATAGTTGTGAAAAAAGATACTAATCTTCATTGTATTTTTCCTACATTGCAGTAAACTGGCCTGAAGTATTGTTTGGAAAACATTTTTTTTTTTAATTTCACAGACTTATAAAATACCTGTAGTTCTGCCATGGCACTTAAAAATTTAAGAAGAAAATTTTGATAGCTGACCTAAACTTAGAAATTTACATGGCACTCTACCAAGTTATGGAGAATATATTCATGCTATACTGAAAGTATGTGTCAAGCAAATATTATTTCCAGATATTCTTGGTATCTATTTTCTAAAGAAAGAAAGAAACATTTTAATTTTGATTAAGTCAAAGGAAACAATAGTGATATCAATTTTACTATATTTCATTTCCCTAAACTTGTATAACCTTAGGAAGAGGCATTCTATTGTTATAATAATCTTTTAAGATTGATAAAACAGTATTTCTATTGATTATTATGGCCAAAGCATAGTTTCAGTCTGGATTGTTTCATTCTTCATTATTGTAATAAGTGAGGATTGTCAGTGTTTGTTATTAAAAATATTTCAACAGTTACAAATATTTTCACTAATCTCACACACATAAGTTCAGCTAAGATAAAGAATTTCAAGATGTATATGTTATTAGGTTTTTTTCTAAGAGGAGGGATTATATGAGCAAGAGATATTGAGACTATGATTGGAAAAAGGACAGGAACAAATAGCCAAACTAGTGGAAACACATGAACTATGAACCAATAGCTGAGGAGCCCCCATGGAACTGGATCAGGCCCTCTGAATAAGTGAGAAAGTTAACTTGAACTATTTAGGAGGCCCCCAGGCAGTGGAACCAAGACCTGTCCTTAGTGCATGAGCTGGCTTTCTGTAACCTAGGGCATATGCTGAGACATTTTGCTCAGCCTTGGTATAGGAAGGAGGGGACTGGACCTGCCTCAACTGAATCTATCAGGCCGAGCTGAATCCCCAGGGGAAACCTTGCCTTGGAGGATGTGGGAATGGGGGGAGGATTGGGGAGATGGCTGGGGGGTGGGAGGAGGGAGGACAGGGGAATCCAAGGCTGATATGTAAAATTAAATTAATTATAAAATAAAAAAAGAAGTATCAGATTCAAAAATAAAATAAAATAAACAGCCTTCTAGAAGTAACAATTTGAAAATTTAGGAACAAAATTAAGTTTCTTTCCTAAAGATTAGTTAGTGAGTGAACCTATGCTAAGAGTGGTTGTTATCTTTAGTGACATCTGTAGGCATACCTCCTTCAAAAGAGTAAAGTCTTGGGTCCTCTTTCCATTCTCTATGGTTATCCATGCACCTCTGCCCACATCTCAGGCTCCTTCTCTCAACTGTAACGGGGCTTGCCTCTTGCTTCTGTTCCTGATGCACCTGAGTGATGTTGTCACTGAATTTGTAAATCAGGGTCTCTTAGCTCTTTCCTAACGTATGTATGTACTTACAATGATGTAGTTTTCATGCTGAAGATATTTCTATATACTTCAAAAATTACTTCTTAAATTAGAAACATCAGATGATTTCCAGAAGCCTCCTCATACTGACTCAATAATGAGGAAGGTCACATTTCCTCCCTGCCCTCTACTCCTCTTAGCATAGGTCCTCTCACTCGGAAATCTGTAGGAAAGTAACAAATTTTGTTTCTTAATTTTCAAAGGAAATGTGTTAAAACTTAGCACATGGTAACCAGCAGTTGAGGTTTTTTTTTTTTTTAAACAAATATTTAATTGTCCAGTTTTAGATAATGAAAAATTGTAACAACATTGTCACACAGTGTGTGAGTAAATTTGGCTGAAAATTAAGGTTGGTGGAAAAGCACACAGAAGTAAGTGGCAGGGGTACTGAGAAATTTATCTCTTAACAATGCAGGAACATTGCAGTTATGGGGGTGGTAGTAAAGGAATTAAAAGACCCAACTGAAAGCCTGAAAATGGAGAGATTTAGCGGGTGTTAGGAAAAAAAATATTAATTGTTTCAAAAGAAATCAAAAACATTGTGAAAGATAAAGAAAACTCTTCAAGACCCAGTCATAAGGACAGAAAATATCTGTTCCTCTTCCAGGATAGAACTTTTAGACTGCTACTAAACAATGTCACTGATAGAAAATTGCAGATTATTTTTAGGAAAAACTTGCTTTATTTAATCATTATCTATTGTATTTGAAATACTCTTTTGTAAGGTAAATTAAAAGCCTGGTTAAAGTACTGATACTAGCCTGAGAATCTCAGCATTTTTACAATGTTTTCCCATTTTGCAATGTACTCCAAGCATTGGGTGCATGCTTTAAAAATACATTTATAAAATGCCCAAAAACTAATAATAATATTTGGGACTGTTGAAATATGAAAGTTATGGATTATCCAGGGTCCAGGGAAGATGCTACGTCTGGCATGGAATATCTAAGGGAAAAAAATCTACGTACACTATGCTCTTATGTCTGTTAACTTTTTTTCTCTAAGACAAAATTCTATCAATACAGCTACAGCTCCATCAGGAATTCAGGACTGGAAGAAATCTAGATACACCAAGCTCTTTGTCTGTCTACTTTATTTCTCTGGCATGAAATCCTGTCTACATAGCTTCAGTTCTGTCCTGACACTCAGTTCCTCTTTGTCCCCTCATTTACTGTTGCCTCAAAGCCCTGCTAACAACTAAGCTCTTATGCTTCCAGCCTCATCATCATCCTCTGTTTCTTCTCCCTCCATCTCTACTTGCTCTATTGTTGTGCCCAGATCATAATCCCCAGAGAGACCACCAAGGATGAGCATACCAGAATGCAAAAGCAAGGTTTACTTCTGCTGCAAGTCATGACAGGGAACTCATCTCAAGCCCTCACTGGCAGTGAGGGAGGGAAGAGTTCCTCTTTCTTGGGGAAGTTAGTTTTTATAGGCAAAATCCATAAAATTTCTTAGAGGGGAGGGGGTTAGTATGGGTCCATCCTTGATTGGTCCAGTTTTTCCCGGGCCTGGATTTTATCTTATTCTAGCTTATCTGTTTGCCTTGTCAGGAGTTTTACAACCCATCACGGGGGCTGGTCATGTTATCTCCAGAGAGGGGCATCTCATGGTTAATCAGTTACCATCAGACATCCTGACTTTTTCTT
Source organism: Peromyscus maniculatus bairdii (assembly GCF_049852395.1). NCBI lineage: Eukaryota > Metazoa > Chordata > Mammalia > Rodentia > Cricetidae > Peromyscus > Peromyscus maniculatus. The sequence goes on from NC_134871.1 coordinate 14,159,706, forward strand.
TTGAAAACATGACTTCACCCTCTCCAGGGAGGGGGAACTGACTCATTTTTAAGATATCTCTTTCCTCAGCTCTTTTGGGTTTCTGGGGAAACTGTGTCTGGGTATTTTATCTCTAGTGCTGAGATTAAAGGCGTGTACCACCATATTTTTATCCCATTTGGTCTTGAGACAGGAACTCTATAGCCCAAACTGGCCTGTGTTATGCCCAGATCGCATCCCCAAAGCCGCCACTAGAGATTTTAGGTACAGAATACTAAAGCACTAGATGCAGAGAAGGCATTTGACAAAATCCAACACCCCTTCATGATAAAAGTCTTGGAGCAATCAGGAATACAGGGAACATACCTAAACATAATAAAGGCAATTTACAGCAAGCCAACAGCCAACATCAAATTAAATGGAGAGAAACTCAAAGCAATTCCACTAAAATCAGGAATGAGGCAAGGCTGTCCACTCTCCCCATATTTATTCAATATAGTACTTGAAGTTCTAGCCAGAGCAATAAGACAACATAAGGAGATTAAGGGGATACAAATTGGAAAGGAAGAAGTCAAGCTTTCCCTATTTGCAGATGACATGATAGTATACTTCAGTGACCCCAAAGATTCCACCCAGGAACTGATAAAGCTTATAATCACCTTCAGCAACATAGCAGAATACAAGATCAGCTCAAAAAAAATCAGTAGCCCTCCTATATACAATGGACAAAGAAGCTGAGAAGGAAATCAGAGATACATCACCCTTTACAATAGCCACAAATGACATAAAATACCTTGGGGTAACACTAACCAAGCAAGTGAAGGACCTATATGACAAGAACTTTAAGTCCCTGAAAAAAGAAATTGAAGAAGATGTCAGAAAATGGAAAGATCTCCCATGCTCATGGAGAGGCAGGACCAACATAGTAAAAATGGCAATTATACCAAAAGCAATCTACAGATTCAATGCAATACCCATCAAAATACCAACACAATTCTTCACAGACCTGGAAAGAATAATACTCAACTTCATACGGAAAAACAAAAAACTCAGGATAGCCAACAGAATCCTGTACATATAAAACAACCTCTGGAGGCATCACGATCCCTGACTTCAAGCTCTACTATAGAGCTACAGTAATAAAAACAGCTTGGGATTGGCATAAAAACCGACATGTGGACCAATGAAATCAAATTGAAGATTCTGACATTAACCCACACACCTATGAACATATAAATTTTGACAAAGAAGCCAAAAGTGTACAATGGAAAAAAGAAAGCATCTTCAACAAATGGTGCTGGCATAACTGGATATCAACATGTAGAAGGCTGCAAATAGATCCATATCTGTCACCATGCACAAAACTTAAGTCCAAGTGGATCAAGGACCTCAACATAAATCCAGCTACTCTGAACCTGCTAGAAGAGAAAGTAGGAAGTAGTCTTGAATGCATTGGCATAGGAGATCACTTCCTAAATATAACACCAGTAGCACAGGCACTGAGAGAAACAATCAATGGGACCTCTTGACACTGAGAAGCTTTTGTAGAGCAAAGGATACAGTCAACAAGGCAAAGCGACAGCCTACAGAATGGGAAAAGATCTTCACCAACCCCACATCTGACAGAGGACTGATATCCAGAATATATAAGGAACTCAAGAAATTAGACATCAAAATGACCAACAGTCCAATTAAGAAATGGGCTATAGAACTAAACAGAGAATTCTCAACAGAGGAAACTCAAATGGCTGAAAGACATTTAAGGAATTGCTCAACATCCCTAATCATCAGGGAAATGCAAATCAAAACAACTCTGAGATACCACCTTACGCCTGTCAGAGTGGATAAGATCAAAAACACTGAAGACACTTTATGCTGGAGAGCATGTGGAACTAGGGGAACTCTCCTCCACTGCTGGTGGGAATGCAAGCTTGTCCAACCACTTTGGAAATCAATATGGCGCTTTCTTAGAAAATTGAGAATCAATCTCCCCCAAGATCCAGCTATACCACTCTTGGGCATATACCCAAGAAATGCTCAATCATACCACAAGAGCACTTGCTCAGCTATGTTCATATCAGCATTGTTTGTAATAGCCAAAACCTGGAAACAACCTAGATGCCCTTCAACTGAAGAATGGATAAATAAATTGTGGCACATATACACAATGGAATACTACTCAGCAGAGAAAAACAATGACATCATGAGGTTTGCAGGCAAATGGATGGATCTAGAAAAAATCATCCTGAGTGAGGTAACCCAGACTCAGAAAGACAAATATGGTATGTACTCACTCATAGGAGGATACTAGAGGTGGAACAAGGATGACTAGACTGCTACTCACATCACCAGTGAGGCTACCTGGAAAACGGGACCCCAAGAAAGACACGGAGAAATGGATGAGATCTACATGAACAGCCTGGACATGAGTGGGACCAATGAATGGTGAGGGTCGAGGGAAAGAGAGAGGGAGATCCCACCTGGATCAAGAACAGAGAGGGAGAACAAGGAATAGGAGACCATGGTAAATGAAGACTGTGAGACCAAAATGAGCCATCTCAGAAATAACACCAAAATGCTTTCACCCTAAAACTAAGGCCTAAGATTTCTCCTTTTAGGAATAGGCCATTAGTTACTGAAACCAGTCAGTTCAGATTCCAGACACCAGGAGGTGTAAAAGTACAGAGTCACAAGATAGTCATGAGGTAATGCCTGCCAGACTATGGAATGTCCTCTCCCTGGTTTCCAGGGTAACTGACCACAGAAATGCCCCCACCTGAGGGCAGCCAATGAGAAATGGTGGCGGGCAACCACTCCCTTAGAATTTCTAGAAGTCCCTAGAAGCGAGCCAATCAGAATTGTACCCGTACTAGCACCCCTAAATGATGTAACCTTGTGACTTTTCCCTTTAAAAACTGAGTTTGCAGACAGGTGGGCACTTCCTCCAGCCTCCACTGCGTTGGATGTATTGGACGAAGTCCCTGCCTAGGCTTGTATTGCTTTTGGATATCCAGAATTAAACCTTGCTTTTGTCTTTGGTGTTCTCTCTGGGGGTCACGATCTGGGCACAACAAAGACCACATGAGAAAAGGAAGAATCAAAGTGCTAAAGAGGCCCACAGAAATCCACAAAGATACCCCCACAAAAGACTGCTGGCAATGGCCGAGAGACAGCCGGGACTGACCTACTCTGGTGATGGGATGGCCAAACACCCTAATAGTTGTGCCAGAAACCCCATCCAAGTACTGAGGAATCTGGATGCAGACATCCATGGCTGGGGCCCGGGTGGAGCTCTGGGAGTCTAATTAGTGAGAAAGAGGAGGGTTTATATGAGCGAGAATTGTTGAAACCAAGGTTGGATAAAGCACAGGGACAAATAGCCAAACGAATGGAAAAACATGAACTATGAACCAAAGGCTGAGGGGCCCCCAACTGGATCAGGCCCTCTGAATAGGTGAGACAGTTGATTGGCTTGATCTGTTTGGGAGGCATCTAGGCAGTGGTACCAGGTCCTGGGATCGCTGCATGAGATAGCTGTTTGAAACCTGGGACTTATACAGGGAAGCTTGGCTCAATCTGGGAGGAGGAGACAGGACCTGCCTGGACTGAGTCTATCAGGTCAATCTCAGTCCTCGGGGGTGGCCTTGATCTGGAGGTGGTGGGAAAGGGGGGTGGGCTGGGGGGAAGGGGAGGGGGGCAGGAGGGGGGAGAACAAGGAAATCTGTGGCTGTTATGTAGAACTGAATAGTATTGTAAAATAAAATAAAAAATAAAAAAAATAAGTATAAGGCCGGGCGGTGGTGGCTCACACCTTTAATCCCAGCACTTGGGAGGCAGAGGCAGGTGGATCTCCGTGAGTTCGAGGCCAGCCTGGGCTACCAAGTGAGCTCCAGGAAAGGCGCAAAGCTACGCAGAGAAACCCTGTCTCGAAAAACCAAAAAAAAATAATAATAATAATAAGTATAAAAAAAAAGAATACTAAAGCAAGGTGTATTCTAAGTTTACAAGCCTCCTGGGCTGGGAAACTTGTTAGGTTTTTGCCTGCGTTGTGTTCTTACCCCTCGCAAGGAAACGTCACAAAACACGACAGAATCCGCTTATAGAGTTTATTAGAAACAGAGGACAGAAAGTGCGCAGGCCTGTGGGAGAGACACGTGTGTGGAGAAGAAGAGGAGGGGAATATCGCGCTGGACTTTTAAAACCGGCTGGGGGCGTGGCCAGGTCACGTCACTGCATGGTCATGTTGCACGCTTACATCACCATGCAATGCCACGGGACTCTGATCACGCGAGACCCCTTGGCCCGGAACTTGCTAGGCGGAGATATCCGGGACAACCGGGTACCCTAGCTACGGAAGACGCTTTTTTGATGCGGAAATGGCTAGGCGGAAGTGTCCGCCCGGTAAATGTGGCCGCGTTGTGAACCCTTCAAAGCTCTTCCAGATCTCTCACCTACAGCAGGGAGGTTGGAAGGAGTGCTCCCCTTTCTTTGTGAGGCTAGTTCTTAAAGGCACAGACCATATAATTCATTTCAACCCACCTCCCTTTTTTAGTCTTTTGGTCGAATATCTTGATTCTGTGTTTTCCAGAGTCCCTGTAGCAGATGCAGCCACCTGGGAAAAAGAGGTCTAAATTCTTATCTATACTTAGGAATACTGGTTTAAGTGTCTCTTTGTCTGCAGGGGATAGAATGGGGGGGGCTTTACTGAGGTATCACACTATACTCCTGGCTCAAGAGTTCTGCCTTACCATCTACATTACCTCTGTGTTCTTCTCTTCTCCCTGGTCATGCCATTCTGTCTGTCTCTACAGAAAATACCTGCTCCTTCCTCTTCTGGCCACTTGATCCTCTGCCTCCTCAGGAATGTTGCTCCACTTTACCTTCTACCTTGATATGTAAAAACTTCTTTTGTTCTCAGTCACTTGCTCTGGAGGGCCACTAGGCCTCAAGGCAAGAGGAGGTTTTAGCTTCATTAGCACAAGAAACAAAGCTATGTGTCCTGTCTTCCCCCAGCTTGTCTTTGCCTACTGGACCTTATCCAAGTACTGGCTCCAGCAGGGAAGTTAGTTACCTAGAAGTTCAGAAGGTCTGAGGAGCTAAACTGTTTGCCAAATGGTCTGGGCATATCTGGGCATGCAAGAATTTCATAGCAGAAGACAGCTGAAATATTAAAGGCTGGATAACACCAAATATTCATAATAAATGGCTTGCCTTTTGACAGACCCTTGGCCAGTCAAAGTATAGCTTTAATACACAGCTGAATCTCTATACTATATTCTTGTGACCCACCACAGAAAGTGTCTTTGATTACTCCCTCAAAACCTCCAATTTCAAATCTTTTAAAAATTAAAACATTCAATATTTTATTGCTTGCTATCATAATACTTAAATGATTAATAATATTTGAACTGCTCTTTGTAAACAGTCTAGTAGTTCTATGATGAAATTAAAACATTTATTTTGAGTAAAGTATGTAAAACTCAGAGTTTAAAAAAAACACCGCTAATATGACAGTCCCATTGCACTCATGAATTCAAAGTAATTGGCTCCCTGCACAAGACTTTAACAAAATCATGTAAATAAACATTTCAGCATGGATGGGGAGAGCTCATGAACTCCACCATTAGTTGAAAATTATTAGTAATTGATGGTTGCTGAATGATAATCAGTTTTCCAAAGGTGTGTCCACTCATAGATTGCCTAAGCTCAAATGACAATCTTACATCCGTGTGTATTTTGCAACACTAACTGACCTCATTATGTTCTAAAGAAAATAGAGCCTGATGAACTTGGGAAGGGGATGTGGGATGGACAGCTGAGAGAAGCTGGAGAGGAGGATGGGGATGGAAACCAAAACACATTGTGTGATACCTCAGTAACCCCCCCCCCCACTCTATCTCCTACAGACAAAGAGAAGCTTAAACCAGGATTCCTAAGTGTAGATAAGCACTTAGACCCCTTTTCCCCAGGTGGCTGTATCTGCTACAGGAACTTTGGAAAACACAGTCAGGATATTCGACCAAAAGACTAAAAAGGGAGGCGGGTTAAAATAAATTACATGGTCTGTGCCTTTAAGAACTAGCCTCACAAAGAAAGGGGAGCACTCCTTCTAACCTCCCTACTGTGAGTGAGAGATTTGGAAGAGCCTCCCTGGAGGCTTGTAAGCTTAGAAAACACCTTACTTTTGCATTCTGTACCTAAAAGTCTCCAGTGGTGGCTTTGGGGACATGATCTAGGCACAACAAGACCCTCACTCTATTGTCTCAAAAAGGGGGCCTTAGACAAAGATATCTCAATATAGATAGACCCAGGCCAGTTTCAAGTCCCCAGGAATGATGGCAACAGCCCCAGGAACAAAAGAACAGAGTCAAGATGCCTGATGGTAACCAATTAACCACAAGATGCCCCTCTCCAGAGATAACATGACCAGACCCCGGAGATGAGTTGTAAAACTCCTGACAGGGCAAACAGATAAACTAGAATAAGATAAAGTCCAGGCCCAGGAAAAACTGGACCAATCAAGGATGGACCTGTACTAGCCCCCTCCCCTCTAAGAAATTTTATGGGTTTTGCCTATAAAAACTAACTTCCCCAAGAAAGAGTAACTCTTCTCTGCCTCACTTGAAATGGCTTGAGTTGAGTTCCCTGTCATGACTTGTAACAGATAAACCTTGTTTTTTCATTCTGGTATGCTTGTCCTTGGTGGTCTCTCTGGGGGTTAGAATCTGGGCACAACAATTGTATACATGTATGAATTCTCAAAGAATAGTAAATAAAATAAGTAGAGGAAATCACAGAGAAGAGTCCTCCCAAAGAAACCGGAAAACCATCTTTATTCACATTACTTAGTAGAAAGCATATAAAAAAATCTTTTATTGGTATAGTATCCTGTTTATAACTGAAAGGTACTTATTTGCATTACTTTGGTATTTTTTAATATAATTTACAAGTAGAAACAGCCTACTATTTGGAATATATTTAAAATTTAATTTTGGAATATTAATTTCCTGTACCATATTGATTGAGAATGCAGACATAACTAAAAAGCTTTGTTAAGGCCATAGACTACAATTTCAGAAGGAATGAGTGTTGTCTCTTGTGTATTGAATAAATTTACAAAACTGCTATCGAAACCTATACTTCACTGAACTGGACAAATGGCTAACCAGTAGATTTCAGTTTTAGTCAAATGTTTTAATTTTATTTTGGAAAAAAAAATGTGTTTTCCTCTTTCAATCACATTCCTTGGTTTCATACACTTATTTAAGAATATTTTGTTAGTTGCAAATGGCATGAAGTTTTTTTCTGTACTCTTGTAACATGCAGAAAATTAAACATTTAAATATCAGTAAAAACACTTAATTACTTTTTTATTGTATAATAGGACACATTCCTTTGAAAAGAATGGCTCAAAAATAAAAAATAGAGAAAATGTGATGAAATACTTTTGTGCGGTTTCAGTCAAAAGATAATTTTTATTATACCCTGAAAGGTTGAACTATGTTTTTAAACATAATATAGATTAAAATAACAACTGATGAGAAAAGAGGCCATGAATTTGAAGGAGAGCTTGGAGTGGTACATGGAAAGGTATATGGACTTGTGGGGAGGAAAAAGAGGTGAGAAATGTAATTAAAACATTATCTCAAAAAAAACAAACAAACAAAAATCCAAGGGCGGTGAATAAGAGATCAATGCTTTAAATATTTAATAAATAATTAGCAGTTAGTACAGGTTCCAAAGAAAACAGCATTGTAAGTTAATATTATTTTTCTTCATCAGAATGATCTAAACAATAAAAGAAAACAAGTGTGTATTTTGTGACAGTATTATATGGATTATAAAAACTACATATGAGCAGACATTTTATCAATGGAGTATATTTATGGTTTTTTATGGCATGAGATAGAGCTCTTGGTTAAATTCTGCTGTTCATTTTGTGGTTGTCTTTTTTTTTTTTTTCCTGCAGAGTAAATAGAAGAACACCCAGTGATACTTTGAAATTCAATGAATCATATAATCACATATAGGTTCTCAGTCATTGAACTAGAAATATGTGGTACTTTTGTTGATAACTTCTGTAGCTTTGCTTTAATACTAGCTTTTATATAAACCTCTACGAAATAAATATTTAATAATTTTAATATAAAATAATCAATGGGGTATGCATATAAGATGCAAATCAAAAATATACCATGAGAGCTTGATAGTACAAGAAATATTCTGCATTCAAAGATTTTAATGTTTTCCTTATAGCTATCAAATATATGCAAATTATTAATTTTGCTTAAAAATAAAATACATAAATTTGGAATATATTGCTTTATTACATTTCAAATTAACAATCTTTGACCTTATTTAATACAGTCTGCAGTTACTATCAGATTATGTTTACATATCAAACAACAACTTTGTTAGCAGTAACAGTTTACAGTAAACCTAGTCATTAATCATGAGTGGTCTTATCTGTGACTTCTAAGACTTTATTTCCATTTATTTTGTAATGTGATCGTCTCAACTGAGATCTGACGTTTGTAATTGCTGCTTGTTGTTAGTTATTTAGCCGCGTTGTGTTCTTACCCTGCAAGGAAATGTCACAAAACACGACAGAATCTGCTTATAAGAGTTTTATTAAAGATAAAGGGATAGAGAGTGTGCAGGCCTGTGGGAGAGACACGTGCGTGGAGAAGAAGAAGGAACGGGAAACATGGCACTCAGTTTTTAAACTGGCTGGGTGTGGCCAGGACACGTCACTACTCCACGCTTGTGCGTAGATCACATGGTCACGTTGCGCACTTACATGGCCCTGAAACGTCATGGATCCTGGTTACACTAGATGCCTTGACCCGGAAATGACTATCTTGACTTGGAACTGGCTAGGCAGAGGTGTCCAGGTCCGCCGGGTATCCTGGTTACGAGAGACACCCTGACCCGGAAATGCCTATCCTGACCTGGAATTGGCTAGGCGGAAGTGTCCGCCTGGTATATGCGACCGTGGGGGTGTGTTGTGACCCCTTCACTTGTAATATGAGATATTCTATCTTAAGACTGAGGTTATCCTAAATTAACACATAGACATCTAACTGCAATTGTGGTTTTATGTATGAGGCCTTGTGAGCTTGACTAGGTAGGTCAACGTTACCCTGGTTGAAAGAGGCTAAAAGAATCCATCTTTCATGGAGAAAAGCTTTCACCATATGAGGCTGCAGCATAGGAAATTCTCCTTTTAACACAGACAAATAGTAATAATAATAATAATAATAATAATAATAATAACAATAATAATAAATGCATTTTAAAAAATTTTGTAAAGTATGGCAAGCTGGATGGCATGGTGAGTTACAGGTAATGGACACCAAACCTAAATCCTCAGGACCCATGTGATGGAAGGAGAGAATCAATTTCAACAAGTTGTCCTCTGACTTCCACACATGAACCATGACACATGCATGTATGCAGACATGCATATTTACAGAGAAATATAAACATACATACTCATGAAAAATTAAAAAAAATCATTGGAAGTATCATTTTTTAAAAGTGAGATTGTTCCCATTGGACCCCAAGTCTGTTGGTGTCTTGATTTTCCCAATTTCTCGAACTCTAGAACTAGAAAAAGTAACTTTTTATTAAAAGTTACCCAGTACAAATTTGGTATAGCTGACAGAACAGAGGATCAGGCAAAGTCCAAAAACATTTCTATCCATTTAACATTTTGAATTGACACTGAGAACAAAATGAAACAAACTAATGTGGCATTGTAGAACACATGACTCCTATTTCCCCTCAAAATGTATTTTGCATATTATATACTTTAGCATTTGTATGCAATTTTTCTATAAATGATGTCTTTTAGCTAATTGAACTTGCTTGTTCCATGAATGTATTTTAATAGCTCTATTGAGTCCAGGTAGTGCTTGATGCAGAATTCTTCCTGATGTAAACAATGAATTCAACATAATGTGCAAATTGTATAGTGTAAAGGTCTTTAAATTAAAAATTACTTTTCTAAAAGCAAATCATTAAAAGATATAGAAATTAAAACACAGTATTTTAAAATTTTCCTTTATCAATTAGTCTGTATAATATAGTTTTTCCTCACCTCTTGTACTTGATCCATAAGCTCAGCAAGTGTTACATACAGAAGTTTGGTGTCCTTATTTGGAACTTACCCATAGAGACATTAAGTTAAGTTAGAACATGGAAGCCAGTGTCTACATCTAATCCTAAATGTCTGGGAGGGAGTAGAGTTATGCTATTGCACCTTCCTCAGAGTCTTATCTGTAGAACTGTTGATAAATTGCTGGCCAGTGTAAAGCACAAGTCTGATGAACTCTCAAACCTTTTTGGTCTCTGTTCTGCCCAGCCTCATTCCTTGAACCCCACACTATGAACTTCCACTTTCAATATCTGTCCAAACAACTTTCATTGTTTCCATGCTTGTTTGCCCCAAAAGTATATCCTAAAAATATCTTTTTAAATTTATTTATCCTCTAAATGTTTTGTAATACTGTACTATAGCAAAGAAATTCTTATACCTTCTTATAGATAACTTTAATATGAAGAATTTAATTATCATAGATTAATCTCTAGAGAGGAATCTCAGTTTCTTTAAGGCAAAATGCCTAGATTATTTCTCATATGCAATCTATTATAATCCTGATAATGTACATCCAATAAACCTTAAAATAAAAAAAAATGGTACTGGGTTTTTTGTAGCATTAGTTACTGCATTACCTGACACATTTGAGGAAATATTTCATTCCAAATCTATATAATAAACACATTTTGTAAAGTATAAACTGTAATTTATACATTAAAATGTATACATTGTATATGTTTTATTTTAATAAGCATGTAAAATGTAGCAAAATACTTTTATATAGTTAATTATTCAATACTAGGTTCAAGATATTTTTGCCTTGGCTTAAATCACATACTTAAAGCTGCTTAGGAAAAGGGCAAAGCATCAATTAGCACAGGGATACAGAGCTTATAAAATATTTTTTAAAAGCTTCTGGGAGCGCCAACCTCCATAAAGAAAACCAATTCAATGCTAATGAAGCTATTCCTAAGAAAGGCCTAGGGAATGTAACCAAGAAAAAAAGAATGAAGAGAGGAGGGGAAGTGTATGACTTGCCAAATTTGTAACTTAATCACTCGGAAAGCCAACTGATCGCTTATTGGACTGGAAATACAACAGAGTGGAGAGAGAACTCATGGAAGTACAGCTTTCAGCAATATTTTCACCCTCTTTAGGAAAAAAAAAAAGTACAAAACCTAATGAGAATTTGCCCAAGACACTGGATCACTATATATGCTGCATCTAGTTGAAACATCCTCTGTAAAAATGCCAGCTATACCATTGGGATGGAAATCTACATCAGGGTTTCATGCTCCAAGAAATTTCTGCAGCTTTAGGTAAACACTCAAATAATTCTTCAGGATTCCACTGTGTTTACAAGTCTATAAGGATAATAAATAAAATGAAAGACAGCAGTTGATTTGATAGCTTTGTGTAAATCTTACTTATGAGTGTGGATAAAGCACAGTACCTGAATTTTCAGAACATGGAGAGAAGAAATAGACTACATGGACAAAAAGGATATTAGTTGCTTCAGTAGATTCTGCCATGGATATGGCCTGTGCTTCATACGCACAGTAGTTTTGTATTCAAAAATCATTTGTTCACTCTTTGTGTGTCACGACAATGGTTTACTATTTCTGTTCCTCATAGTATAAGGTGACTCCCCAAAATGAAGAAAATGCACACATGATATCAGACTTTTGGTCAAATCCACCGCTTTTCAAAAAGAATGTCTGCATACCTTTTTACCTATAAGGATTTCAGGTAATTTACTTAAAGGTAACATTTTGAAGTTTATAAATGCATAAAATTTAGCCTTAATATACAGTTATTAACATTCGTGATTATGACCTATTGAAATAGCACAGACATTGGGTCAATAGTTACTTGTTTCTTAAGCATTAGATAATTCAATATTATTAATTTAATCTTAATTATTATTTAAATACCAAAGATTTTCATTTAATCAATTAAGTCCATGACATGCAGAGAAGTTAGTTGGTTGGCCACAGGGATAGAGTCTGTCTGATAAACAAGATGTATTTTAGAAATATCTAGGCAGTTTATATGGAATATACTATGTTTGGCACATAAGAATACCAGCCATCTTGTTAACTTAGGATGTTTATAATAATGCAATGAATGAATTAGTTAAAACAGTTTTGAAGGCTGTCAAGTTCAGGATTAAGGTCTGTAACATCCAGTGATTGGTTCAGAAATACTTTCTGGCTTGTGGTTGTCTGTCTCCTCATTTTATTAGCATACTGGAGGAATATGTAGACAAGAACTTAAACATGCACCCTGATTCCATTCACGACTGCCACTCCTTATACATAATTGACTGTCAAAGGCTCCACCAACAAATACCACACATTAGAAATTAAGCTTTTTCGCATATGAATTGGAGTACATTCATTCCACAGTAATAGCTATGTATCTTTTCTAGATTCTGTTTTGTTTTGATGTGTCCTAGCCTGGAAATGCAACCTGGCAATATATTTGTCCCAACTTCGATATGTATTGTAATTTTCCCTTTGTTTTACATGTCGTCCTCATGAATTTTTTGGTTTTTTATAAATTGTTTTTAAATTTGATTTCAGACATTGCCATTTACTATTGTATATACATCTGTTATAAATAATCCTAAAGTAAATGACAAAATTATCTAACAACAAGGTATTAACAAAATTTATTCTTACCGGGCGGTGGTGGCGCACGCCTTTAATCCCAGCACTCGGGAGGCAGAGCCAGGCGGATCTCTGTGAGTTCGAGGCCAGCCTGGGCTACCAAGTGAGCTCCAGGAAAGGCGCAAAGCTATGTAGAGAAACCCTGTCTTGAAAAACAAAAAACAAAAAACAAAAACAAAAACAAAATTTAAAAAAAAAATTTATTCTTTTCCCCATGAAGTAAGACCTGGCTTATTTGAACTTGTTGTTTATAGATCATTGAAGCATGCAGGAGAAACAGCCCTGCCTGAGATTTTACCTTATTTCCTAGATAGTGTTCCTATCTTTTTAAGGTATTTCAGAACCCTGGTTGCAACAACTTGTCAATATATTATATTACTAATATAATATATATATGTATATATATATATATGTCATTATAAAAGATAGGATAGTCTATATGTCCTAAAATTATTCAATTTTGAGTCTATTTTCCATAACTATGCAACTTGATAATGCTGGCTGCTTCTTTATATGGGTAAAAAGGGAACATGTAGTTAAGAAAAGGAATTGAAATAAAACTAATGATTCATAGATACCAAGTACTTGGAAATAATGCATCTGATTTTTTTTGTCAGTGGTGCGTTCAGCAATGATGAATATTTGACATTGTTAAAAAATTTTCTTTTTGTTTTCATGGCTTTGAGACATGTTATACTTTCCCCCCTGTACTGGCTAGTTTTATGTTAACATGACACAAAGTAGAGTTATCTGAGAAAAGATAACCTCCATCAGCTTGGCCTCTAGCCAACTCTGTTGGGTATTATCTTGCTTAATGATAGAGGTGGAAAGGTCCTTTCACGGGAGATGGTGCATACCTTGGCATATTGTCTCGAATTCTGTAAGAAAGGAGCTCGAACAAGCCATGGGGAGAATGCCAATAAGCACTCCTCCATGGCCTCTGTAGCAGCTCCTGCTTCAGGTTCTTGCCTTGAGTTCCTGTCCTGACTCCCTTTGATGATGGACTGTGGTATGGAAGTGAAAGCTGAATTTAGCCTCTCCGTCTCTTAGTTGCTTTAGCCATGGGGATTTCTTACAGCAATTGAAAAGTATCTGACTGAGACACCATCCAAATAATTTGACTAAATTTTCTCAAGACTCTTCATTGGTTGTTTCCATTTATTTGTAATCATTTGCCCATCTCTACCATTACATGTCCCCTTTCGTTTTAATCTACTCAACATCCAAGAAAACTTACACACTAGTAGGTGTTTACTTAGCACCTTTGTATTTATTTCTCCAACTTCTACTTGAACTCCCAGATGCTCAGACATTTTCATTCCAAGACTGGCTGGGATAAGATTCAACCTTAGAGTCTCTCTAATAGCTGTCCCCACATGAACACGTGTATATGCTACATCAACACAAGTAACATCATACAAGAACATTCTTCTTCACAAACATATATAAGCAGCATTTATATATGGTGTATAATACAAGTATTTTCCTTATGTTTCTAATGCACACTTTTAAATTTTATATTGCAAAGGTAGTAATATTATATTATGTTTCAAAAAATAAAAAAGTTACTCAAAAAAGTTATTAGTAGAATACTACCACTAAATGATTCATCTCCCTCTCTTTCCCATATTTTTCTCTACTTAACTTTTTTTTTTTGCACTATAGTGGTTCATATGAACTTTAAAATCAGTCCCAGTGAGGCAATTTATCTACAACATTATACTTATCATACACAATTGATGGAGGATATCAACATGGCATTTGAAAAGAAAAGGGGTGTGAGATAATGGCTTCCATCTGAGCACATAATTTAGACTTAGCTGTTGGAACTTGAATACAAAATTACATTTGAAGATTTTTCTGTATAACCTAAAAAAATATTTCTGATATATATGTATATATGGAGAGAGAGAGAGAGAGAGAGAGAGAGAGAGAGAGATTTGCTAATCTCTGTATCTAACTCTGCATTAATGATTTCTCCTCTGTTCCAGTTTAAAAGCAGACTTTCAATTCTCTCACTTGTGAAAATGCACAATAATGATAATTAGCATGAAAACTTTAGAATTCTAGAATGTTTTTTTCCTTTGGTTATCAAGCTACATCTTTCTGTGCACATATGTTTTGTTATATTTAAAAGGAGCTTGGTCCACAAATTTTATAGGTTACATCTCAGAAATAATTCTCACATAGAACCACATGGCATATGTCTGGTAAACAATTTCATTGGTCATTATAGTTTAAGCTTCTGTAAAAGATTCTCTGACTTATATGCCCATTTGTAAGCAAACGTATTAAACAAGAATCAAAATCAAGGAAAATGTTTATACTCCACAAATGTTACACTTGAAATCAAGGAGCTGATTTCCAGATACAGACAAAAATAAACCGTAAGACATTAATTCACTTAGCCCTGTACTCGAAGTGCAGGTGGTGAGAAATACAGATAGATGTTTCAGGAAAGACTAAAGATAATATTCCTCCAAATATGTCCTCAATAGTATGCTTAGCAAAGAGCCATCTGAAGGTTGCCACGCCAAAGAAATCCAATCTGCTCCCAAATACTCGTTATTCCATACTGTGATACAGATTCACTGATTAAGGTTAAAGAATTTTGTCTCTCTCGGTCTGATATCAAACTCTTGTGAAATCCTGAAGTGTAATTAATCCACAGTCTGTAGAGGATGAGGTGGTAGGAGAATCCATATAAAAAACTGTACCCAATTCACCACATTTAATGAATAAAGGGTAATGTGGAGGGCTGCCAAACAGGCAAGGTATAGTGTTGGTGCAAAGCTGTCAGGGTTAATTTACTTGTATGAGATCATTTCAAGTCTTCAAGTTTCAAAACAAATTACTCACACCTAGCAATTGTTCTACAAGGTGACTTTGTAAATTCTCAAAATTAAAGAAGAGTGATAAATGCCTAAGATACTCAAACAAAAGCTGCATATGGTTTCAACTTTAGGTGCAGGAAAATATAAATTTTACCACATCTGAGGCAGTATAATATGAGGTTCTGTAGTATGAGAAGATAAATGCGATGCAAGCTTCTACTAAAGTTTTAGTGTCTATTTTATTACGTACACTCTCCTTGTTCGTTTACATTTCTTTTACATGCAGCTTTAAAACTGGCAAAAATTAAGATGATAACTACACTGGACTTGACAGCTAAGACAGCCTGGGTTTCAGTAACCAAGATTTCTTTTCAGAAGACAGGTACAATACTATAATAAGGAGAACGCTCTGACCACAAAACCTACAATTAACTGAAAATTAACAGAAAAATTCATTTTGCTGTTATTGTTTCTAAGGGCAAAGGTAAGCAGAGCTGAAGGAGATTGTCCAGGATGTGACAAGAAGAAACAACTGGTGTCTCTAAATGAGAAGTATTTCTTTCTGTAACCAAATATTCTGGAAATGAATTTTTAAAGATACAAACTCTTCTGATTGGTGTTTAATTAAAATTCACAGGGAGCCAAATTTTGAAGCAATATGATAGAAAAGAGAAGTTTAAGGAAAGTCTAGTTACTTCTTGGAGCCAGTTGTAAGTACTTTTGTGAAGCCTAAACAAGATATTAGGATATATAATTCTGGGTGGCTACTGTTAGAAGACATTCATGGCACTGAGGATGAGGGGATTATCATGAGCACATAAGCTCACACACAGACACACACAGACACACACACACACACACACAGTGATAGACACCCACACATACTTATACACACACACCATTTGTGAAAAAAAGAAAAAGTAAATATTGGAAATCAAATGCTATTTTTTAAAGAGAAGTCTTCAAATACATGTTTTTGTTTTATTATGAACAACTTATAACAATATTGTTATGAGAAAGTCAGATTTATCATTTATATTTGTTCTGGTATTTGCTAACGTTACTGAGTTTTACATCATTATTCTAACACACACACACACACACACACACACACACACACACACACACACACACAGTCTGAATCAGTTGAGTTGACCACAGAGAATGTAATCAATGGAAAAATTAGTCAAAATCCTTTCAAATACCTACCATAGACCTTGCTAAATAATTAATTCTGCAAGTCATTTAAATACTGAGCCTTTTAGTCCCAAAATACAACCTCTTCTTACAGTAACATATGAGAGGTGATATTAAAGTCATCTTTCTCAAAATATCACATCTTTTATTCAAGTTTTAGGTATAAACTGCCCTTATTTTTAAAATGTGCTTTTATAACAACATAATAAATCGGGAGATTGGCATTTCTTTTTCTGCATAAATGTTAACTGTCTACCTGTCTTTTCCACATCTCATAGATTCAAGAGAGCAATTATTTTCTGCAAACTAGAGTTCTCTGACTACAGTCTTCATTAATTATCCCCTGCTAAATGGATCATCACAGCTGTGAAGGACCTCATTTAAGAGATATTCAAAAATAGCATTTAAAAGAAAAACACAAATATGAGTATCAATCATGTAGAGAAAATACAGTAGGAAAAACTCCAGCATGAGACACTATAGTTGGGAAAATAATTGTTTCATACACTCACACACACACACACACACACACACACACACACACACACACACACATATTCTGAAAGAACATGTAAGAAAACATCAGAAATCTAATATTGTTTTTAAAATGTAGTCTTCAAATACTCACTTTAATTGCAGTTGAAACAATATGCTCAAAATGTACACTTGGGCTAACCAAAGGAGTTGCCATTGGAGGGTATTTTATGAATTCTACTGAAACAGAATCAAGTCCTGTTGTGTAAGTTGCCCCCCCCTTAAAAATGTCTACATGAATTTTTAGAATGAAACTATATAACATTGGAAATTGTGGGCTACTGAATTATAGGAGCTTATTTAAGCTGTTAGAAAACTTTTCTCAGCTGTCTCAAATATAAAACTAAATTTTGAGCTCATAGCTAGTCTGAGAATGAAAATGTTCTTTAAAACCAAGTGAGAGAAAAGTGGTCATCTTTCACATGCTCACATTGATAAAATCAAGAGGAGGAAGACAGCAAAACATTTATTATTATTATTATTATTACTTTAATAAAAAGAATAAGAGTCTGAAGTAGATGATTTGTTGAATCCTATCTGCTTTGGAAAAGAGAAAGCAAATTTTCCATCAAGATATTTTAATCAAAACACACACTTAAAATCCAAACTTAGACAATTATAAAGTCATGTGACAACTGTCCCCTTTTAATAATCAATATATCATTAAGAATTTTCTAAAGATTACAGTCAGGCTTAAAAGATTGAAATAACAAATATAGTAAGCACAGGACACCTTAACTGAATTTTTTAAAATATGAAATAAACATAGATTAAACTTGAGTCTTAATATACTTATCAATTTGTACCAAAGATTGAAATATTAATTTTAAAAGTGTAAAAACAAATAATACTGAGTAATTTAAAAATGTATGGACAAAAGTCAATTAATTCAGTAAAACAACTGAAAGTTTTAATATAGCAAAAACACGATACAGTGACATGTAGTTTGTTAACTATTATAACGTTACATGCTCTAGAGGAAGGAAGACACTTCATACTAATAGCAGCTGTTACAATGATTAATTTGCATTTTTTTCATTTTCTTATTTAATTTTAAGCACGTTAAATTTGTATATCCTTTATCTTATCTGTTAACTGGAACTGAGTTGAGAAAGGCTAATGCAGGAATAAAGCACATTGTTAGAGTCAGTGCAGGACGCCCACGAAAGGAAACAGTACAGCTATCACTGCCATTTAATCACTCTTCCATGCAGACAGAACAAATGTTTTGAGGCTTTTAGACTTATTTCACTCATGGAGCAAAACAGGACAAAAGAATTATGAGCTAGCTCTGCTCTCTTCCTTTTCATGCATGAAGCTTGAAGCTCTGAATTTAAAGGATTTTCTGTCAGGCTGGATCGGTTGACAAGTGTGTGACTGAGTACTCCTGGAAGCATGCCTTCAACATCTTGTACAATCAAGAAGCACATTTATTGCTGTTTTGTATAATGTACATTTGGTTTTGTGAACTCATCATACACTTGCAATTAGAAAATTGATAGCAGGAACATGACTTATTTAGCAATAAAATCCAAAATTGGTAACACCATTGGCTAAAGATATAGTCCAGTCTGTAAAGGGCTTTTCTTGAAAGCATGAGGGCTAGAGATCGATGGTCGTGGTGTTTAACCTGGGAATGCAGCAACAGGCAGATTCCTGGGCTTGTTGCCCACTAAACCTACTCTACTTGCCAAGCTTCAGGTCAATGAGAGACCCTATAACAAAGAGTAAAATGAGTCCATTGCTTGAGGAGGAATGGCACCTCAGGTGTCCAGTTGCCTCCATACACTTGTGCACAGATGCTGTCAAATGTATACACATAGACATGCATACGTGAGGAAAAACTAGTAAGTAAAAAATAAATAAAATAGGCACCATTAACAATGTGCCCTAGATAAGTAATTCATTTTTAAAATGTAAATGATGCTAAGGCTATTACTTATATGATGCTATTATGAGTTTCAAATTAACTATTTCATTTAATCTGTTTAATGGGTTATTGATACTCTATTAATTTTTTCTATTATTATGTTTTCATGGGTATATTTGACTAGAGATTATAAAATTGAAAGCTAGAACGTGGATTAAATAATTTAGAAATATAACGATCATAGAATATAAGGCGCTAGCATCTTACTCAGAATCCTGATCATTCCGGATTTAGTGACCTATTTTTATGCTTCATATGGAGTTAATTTAAGCCAAGAACAGGACATGTCCTAACAAGCCAGGGTCATGGACATTGTCCAAATTGTTGAAATTGGATAAAATAAAGATATAACCTAAATACTGGGAGCTAAAGAGCTAAGTCCATGAGCCAAAATCTTTCTAGGCAACCATGAATTTAAACAAAATTGACAAAACAAAAGAATAATTTCTAAAAGTCAAGTCTACCAACATAAATCAAAACAGACTCATGGCCACAGAGACCGCTCTAATCAGAAGAATCCCTCTTTCTTCCAGGTACCTGGTATTGTTGTCTGCATGATTCTACATGCCTCATTATATTATCAAGTACAGTCTGTTTTACCTAAAGTTACAAATGTAATAATCACAGACTTCCTTTAAAAACAAACAAACAAACACATTCAAAACGAAACATAAAATTAAGCATCAGGCATGGTAGGTAACAAGACACACTTAGGTTAATGAATCAGAGGACACAATAAACCATTGAAACATAAAATTAAGCATCAGGCATGGTAGGTAACAAGACACACTTAGGTTAATGAATCAGAGGACACAATAAACCATTCTTTATGGAAAGTTTTATGGTTTATATATGTAAAACAAACAAACAAAACAAAACAATGCAATGTAAGAAAGCTCATATATGAGAAGAGGGACCAAAAGAAAGTTAATAAAGCTAGTTGCATGAAGAGATGAAAATGTTTTTCCCATTTTCAAAAGACAATCTGAAGATGGGCATTATTGGGGCATTTTTATCTATCAATTTGGATTACACATTAGAAATATTAAGGACAATAGAAACACTCTATTAACAAACTTCTAGAAACAGCTTGTAAAATACGTCAACATTTTCCTTGGTCATCTAATGACAGTTCCCTCCTAAGAAACAACCTTCTTCACAAGATTGCTGGGTTCTAGTACAGCTTTAAAAGCAAACCAAAGTTGACCTGAGATAAAATGTCACTCCAGAACACAGGGTAAATAACATATATCAATGAAATTTAGAGAAGACAAAAGTGATGATAACTTTAAAAAACAACTTAGTTGTTTGAAGTATAAAGTATTTTCTTCTGAGAAAAGTATGAGACAGGGACATATTAAAAGCAGCTTTAAAGGGGGAATGAACAAACAACAACAAAAACAACAAAATTCATCGTGGAAAGTGCTATAATTTTATCTCTGTTTCTTTGATAATGCACTCTGGGAAAAAATAAGCTTGGGGTTATTTCTAGGTCATAATCCAATGTTTAGTAAAGTCAGAGTAAAATCTCAAGCAGGAATTAAATGAGAAACCTGAGAGGAATTGCTGTTTGCTCACTTGTTTTTGTTCTCTGGTTCATTCAGATATCCTCCTCATAGCCAGTACTACTAGCTTGGGAATGATACCTCAAAGTATGGGTTATGCCTGCCTTCATCAGCCAACATTCAAGACAATATCCATAGACTTGTAAATGTGCCAATATGATCTAGGCAATTCGTCAGTTGAGGTTTCCTCTTTCAATAATCCAGGGTCTGTAAAATTAACAAGAAAAAACAAACCAAACAGAAGGAAATGAAAGAAGAATGATTTTTTTGTGATTAAAAAATTAAAGAATAATGAATTCTTTATGATTAAAGAAATTACAAAATTAGAAAAAAAAAAAAAGAAGAAGGCAAAGTACAGTTGATAAGGTGGTAGGTCGCCCTGGACTTTGTGCTTGAGAAACACGTTATATACATGAGGAACTCCCAACCACAACACTGACATTTCCTAAATCAGAATAAAGATGAGACTAACATATTTATGGGAAAAGAAATAAGATCTCAAAGTCAGAAAAATCAAATCAGCCTTAATCTTCTAATCTTTCAATCAATGACTTCCGGTCATTTTAGTGAAACAAAGACTAAAAGTTTGTGGTTAATAATATTGATTGTAGTTTCTACACAGTGAAATTAATCACTGAAATTCTACAAGTTTCAGTCTCCACCATCCATGTGTGTTTTGTGTGTGTGTGTGTGTGTGTGTGTGTGTGTGTGTGTGTGTGTGTGTGTGTAAATTTTAAGCATTACAGATTTAACATCCTTCAAGAACTTTCTTAGGACATTGTTTCAAGGTATACATTTTTGATACAAGGAATAGACAAAGAAGAAAGACAAAAGACATGTATTCAAGATGAATCTCATGCCTGGAGAATAGACTACTTGATGACGATCTTGAATAATGTAGATCAGGCCATTCTAGGAAAGAGATAGCTATGATAAGAGCACATTAGTAAAAGGATAATGTAGGCAAACCCATGAACATCATTAAAACAGATGAATAAAAAGATATATAAAGGATATTGAATGACCTATAAAAAGACGTTTAATCCAGAGCATGTAAGTACATTTGTTACAGTGTATTTAACAATGAATATTTATATATCTATTTTAGCAAACTTACTTATTGCTCATGAGTAAGACATCAGTTTTTGTAATGTTTTGTACATGAAAAACCAAGATAATCATTATTTAAATTGCAAATAGTAAAATATAGATGACAGATGATGGCAGGTAAAATAAGTAGGTAGAACAGAGAGAAGGTAAGGTATAAATGTTATAATTATGTTCAGAATTCAAGATATAATTGCTATAATTTACAAAGTGTGAACTACATTTTAAGCAAAATATAAAAACTTCAATATAACCAGTGAAGAACAAATTCTCACAAGAGAAAGAAGAGAAGTGATGGATAGCATAGACAGCTGATTCATTACTTATGAACAGATAGACAAATCAGTGTTTAAAATTTAAAGTGTGTTGTGGAATAGAATATTTATTTAAGTATGTAAAGATGTGCTGCATTTGTTTATGTTGCAGAATAGTTCTTTATGTAAAGATCTGTTGCATTTGTATAAGCTGCATTTGTCTAACTAGGTAGGGATCTGTTGCTTTGTGCTGCAAATAATTGATTAATTATGTAAAGATGTGTTGATTTTGCTTATGCTGTATTCGTTTAACTATGTAAAGATATGTTACTGTTTCATCTTACCTGTCTAAGGTACCTGATTGGTCTAATAAAACTCTGAACAGCCAATAGCTAGGTAGGAGGGGGATGGGTGGGACTATTTGCCAGAGATAAAAGGGAGCCAGCCAGCCAGCTAGGGTTCAGCCTGCCAGGGCCAGCAAGTTGGGGCTCAGCCAGGCAGAAATGGTAGTAGAAGGAAAGCAGGGTGGGCAGTCAGCAGATGAGGTAAACAAGCCTCTGAGCAGCACATACGTTAATAGAAATAGGTTAAGTTACAATAGACAGCTAGACAGCTAGAAACATGCCTAAACTAAAGTCAAGCATTCATAATTAATAATAAATCTCCATGTCCTGGCTTGGTGGCTGGCAAGCCAAGACAGAGTACTACAAAATTCAGTATATAACATGTTGTGATATGAATAGTGTTCTGTTGTTCTGAGATGAATTGAAGTATTTGGAGTTGGCATTATATGTGCCTAAAGCCAGGTACAAGGGACATTCTTAGGAAGTTAAAAGGAAAGGAAAGAAGGATCATTCATTCTGAGGTTCTAAGCAGTATTTACCTCTAGTGGTATTGGTCACTCATGACCTGAATGTGCTGCAATATTCAACTTTGCTCCGCACAACAATGGATTTTCCATCTTCAACATTAAACATTTGACCAGAGCACAAACCAAAGACTTAGAAATTGTTTCCTCACTTTAACTCTGGGGTATATAAATTATCTTCATATTTGTGAATAAACACTTTATCATATATCTATTAAACTGTTAGGTCAAGGATGTTATCAATAGACTATAAAGTATGTTTAACTTCTATAAATGCTAGTGAAATGTAAAACAGACATTTACATAATGTTATTCTTCAATTAATAGCATATTTCTAATTAAATATAATATCTAATTGTAGCTAGAGTTTTCCTGCCTTGCCCACAGTCAGGACAAATCTCTGTCACCAGCCAGTCCCACAGCCACTCAGACCCAACCAAGTAAACACAGAGACTTATATTGCTTACAAACTGTATGGCCGTGGCAGGCTTCTTGTTAACTGTTCTTATATCTTAAAGTAACGCATTTCTACAAATCTATACCTTGCCACGTGGCTCGTGGCTTACCAGCATCTTCACATGCTGCTTGTCCTGGCAGTGGCTGGCAGCGTCTCCTTCTGCCTTCCTGTTCTTTTATTTCTCCTCTGTTAGTCCCGCCTATACTTCCTGCCTAGCCACGACCAATCAGGTTTTATTTATTGACCAATTAGAGCAACTTGACATACAGACCATCCCCCAGTACAGCCAAGTGCAGACCATCTCAGACACCTGCACTCAGGCCCATGGTCCTAATCATCCTCTATGCAAACCTGCTGGGTAACGCCACAAGGAACCCAAGAAGGGCTCCCACAGGACATACATTAACATCCCACAGCATCTAATGCTAGTTAGAGTAGTAAAGAATTGAAATTGACATGCTGATATCGAATATATAAAATTTGCCTTTAAGAAATTACAAAAATTCAGAGAATAATTGACTAGCTTTGGGCCCTAAATAGCCCCTGCATCCATCTTCAAGATTATCTTTTAAAACTATACAATCAGAATAATGGTGAACAACATTTTAAGAACAAGCTATTGCTACATATAGGTGAATGGACGAATCCTATGAACAAGTGCTATGATTAATCAATGTTTATCTAAGCATATTAAAACACATTAATTAATTTGTGATGATAGAACTCAAACTGTTTATCAGTTTAGGAGATGGAAAATGGAGAAAAAGGAGGACAGATACTTCTTTCTGCATGCTACTCATGATCTGGATTATTATAAATATTTAGTCATCTTCAAAAACTTATAAGATGCAAACCAGTTTGCTGGTGTTATGTACAAATGAAAACCATCTTATAACACTAGCAATTACATAAACTGCCTAAGCAACATATCTAATGGCATTCTGTCATGTAATAAAAGTATTATTTTATGCATTTATAGGAAAAATTATTATATATACTCAGTATAGATGTACATTTATACTCTGTATGAAGAAACATACATCAAAATATATTCCTAAAATGAGATGAGTAGGATACTAAGTATGAGAATTAGGAATATACTAATTTATCTTCTTATAATTTTCATTTTATACTTGACAAATACAATATATGATAAGTAATCTAATTTGTGTAATAACTATTTGAAAGAGATTCAGCCAAGGTAAATAGATACTGCTTATTTGAAAATCATTTTCATTTGATAATGCATAAAATACCCATGCCAAATAGATTTTTAAGTTTTAGAAAACTATACAATTTGAATAATCATTAACACATATTTGTTCCTGACTGCTTTATTCTAGAAACTTTGATAGACAAGACATATATTAATGTCTAAGTAAAGAAGACATACTTATTTTGCAGGGCTATCAAAGTTTTAGGAAAAATATTACATTGATAAGATAATACATGCATAACTATTATTTTAAATTTATTTCATTCATCTTAGGCATGAACGGTGAAGTGAAACCATGGGAGGTGTAGGATAAAAATTCCATACCTCAAGTCCAGTCTAAGAATTGTACAGGATCTCAGAATAAAAATATGAGGATGTGTACGTGTTTGATTTACCAAGATTTTATTAAATTGGAAAGATATAAAGGAAGAAGAATCAGACACAAAGAATCTCAAATGACTAAGTAGTTTTACCATAGTTGTCAGTCTGATGGGCATGTCTAGATCCGGCATTCCTCACTGTAGCAGTATTGCCTCTGATAGAACCTTGTGTATTGTCATACCTGCCAAGGACAAGCATTGCCTGGGAAAAGACACAGAAAATGGATTCTCAATAAAAGTGATGATATATTAAGAAGGGGATTACCTTGAATATTCTGTCAATCATATTCAGTCTGAAAAGTCTGAGCACCATATTTTGTCTGACACTTCAAAAAATCCAATCACATCTTAAGAATCTCTATTGATAAAGATCACAATTTTTACAATGACAAATTTCTTTTGGAATGATTTTCCAGTTGAAACATAACTTCATAGAGTAACTATTACATAAAAAATGCAGTCTTTAAAAAGGCATGTTAAACAGTATATCTAGATTCAAATGCTCAAAACTTTGTTCAAAAATCTTTCAAATATAACAGAGTCCATCAGTAAGTCTACTATCCTGCAGCAATCTAATGAGTCTGAGATCAAGTTACCTATATTTTAGTATAATGTTGTATTTACTTGCTCATCTAGGTAGTTTACAATCAATGTTTACATACTTTTACCTTTTAAAATGAAATAAACAGTATAACATAAAGACCATAAATACTTGTTAACAAAAAGATGATTAATAGGTTTACAGACAATGTAAAGTTTATTAATAAACAACCGTTATAAAAATCAGAGCTTGAAGTTTACATTAGGGAAATAATTTGCATTAAGAAATTGTTCTGATTTTTCAAAATATGAAATGAAAATTTATTTATTTATTTATTTATTTATTTATTTATTTATTTATATTTTATGTGTGTTTTGCCTGTATGTAAATTAAAAGGTATTACTTCAGTGTCACAGCCCCTAAGGGGATAATTTGATCAAAGAAATTTCTCTCTATAGGGAAAATATTAGGCTCAGACATTTATAATCAGTTAGTCTTATGAAGATGTCTAAGTTTACCTGAATCTATAGCAAAGCAAACATATAGTAAATTAGATAAGGAAGGTAGAAAACAGAATACAGAAATATATGAATATACTCTTAAATGAATGGACATGTTAGCTCTCTATCATGAAACACAAAGTATTTCTGTATATATTTTAAAATTTATAAATGTGCTAATTAAATCAAGAATTCAAATCATGTTTTGTTCCACAATATTTTTACAAATAAAAGAAAACTCTTGGTGATCAATAAAAATTCCTAATGAATGTTGTGTTTATGAACATGATCTTTGAACCCAGCGACAGGGATTAAGTTTAAATTTATTGTTGTTTGTTTTTCTGCTCTTTTGTGGGGAGGATCCTACCACCCAGCTCCCAAATAAATCACACAGAGATGAATTCTTACTGATGAATTCTGGCCTTAGCTTGGCTTATTTCTTGCCAGCTTTCCTCAACTTAAATGATCTCTTCTACATTTTGTCTTTGGGTTTTTCCTGTTCTCTTACTTCTGTAAGTCTTACTCTTACTTTGTCGCTTGCTGGGTAGCTGGGTGGCTGGCCCCTGGAGTCCTCCTTCTCGGGCTACTTCTCTTTTACTCCTCCATCTCTTTTCTCCCACTATCTATTTTCTCTGCCTGCCAGCCCCTCCTATCCTTTCTCTTGCCTTGCTATTGGCCATTCAGAGCTTTATTAGCTTATCAGGTGTTTTAGGCAGGCAAAGTGACACAGTTTCACAGAGTTAAACAAATGCAGCATAAACAAAAGTAACATACCTAAAAATATTATTCTACTACAATCTTTTCCATATGGTCTTTAGAATCTTTTAATTATACCCATGGTCTTTAAACAGAAACCTATAACACAATATTTGCAACTTTTGTTAGCATCTTGACAGTGTTGTGGAAGAGAAGGAACATGCTGACTTCATCCTTGGTTTGTTCTGTGAATCGATGGAAAATCCTTCAGACCCATTAAGATGGAAGAACAGAGCTATACAGCATTTAGAATTTGATGCAGTGATAGTTTCTCAATAAATGACACTTTTATCCACGTACCTGATTTGAATTCAAAAGCATTTCAAACTCTATTACTTTATACATCACTCAAGTAATTCTATTAGCATGAGCAAGTAAAACATTCTTATTAAGCCCTTATGATTGGGTTTCATTGATATTTTGATTTTTCAAACTTCCAATGAATAAAAATTACATCTAGCTCATTATTTTTATAAGCATGGTTGGCAATGCCTAAAGAAGTGACCATTGTGAATCACTCAATTCCAAATGAAATGTGATGCAAATAAATGTATTAGCAGTGAGAAGACATGCAATTTGTCAGACAAAAATGTACTAGTTTAAGCTTCTAATAGGCATCCGTAATCACCTGAATCACCTGCCATTTCAATTTCCTTGAGGAGTGAAAAATGCAAAAAGTATAATGTCAAAATAAATGATGATGACTGACCACCTCGGTTACTGTGATGCATAAATGTGGAGTTGTGTTCAAAACAATCACATCCTCATGGAACTTCTGGGTTAGGTTTATAGTGCTTTATTTCAAAGTGATATGCTGTATGCTTTTTATTTCACCTATGAAAGTCCACACAATTTTAAAATAAAATATTGGAAAAAATAGAAAGTGGGAGGTCAATTAATTATACTGCATTTGATATAATTAATAATTCACAATCTCTAATAGTGTATATTTATTCCTCATAGTTTATTTAAAAAGTATATTTACATTGCTTTCTGTAAAACACTAAGTTAGTATTCCAACGGATTTCTTATTATAAGTTATTTGTAATTTCTGTACCACATTAAGACAATAAATGTAAACATTACAAATGAAGTCATGATTGTCTAAATTTTATTTATTCTTGTTAGTTTCACAAATAAATACATAAGTGCAACAAATATAATGTACTTGATTATATCCAACTCCTGTATAGTCTGAAATTCCTCCTCGACTCTTCAGATTTTCTTTTATGAAAATCTCACTCCCAGTCAGAATGCTTTCAACAATTACTCTGATGTGTCTTTCTAAATCAATCAAGTCTGAAAGTTTGCACACTAAACTATCTTTTCATACTACCTTTTGTATGAATTGCCTCCATCTTTAAAAATAATTAGTCAATCAGAACACACTGCCTCTCCAAAGGAATAATTCTCAATTTGCAGCTCAATTTCATTCACCTCTATTTCAGTCAAATGATAATTCCTGTCTTTCATCACTAACTTTGCAGTCTTAATTTTATAATGCTGCGTCATCTTACAGAAAGACGAATGGTATCGATTCATAGAATTGCTAAAACTTCACACAAACTTCTGTTTAAAAACAATATAGTTCACAGTAGTGATGCCTTTTAACTACTTTCTTATTTTTTCAACTGACCATCACTAGATATGGAATACATAATTTAGAAGTGTCACAGGCATGCCAAATATTTTTCTTCCCCTTTGTGTTTTTGTGCCTCGGGTTTGAGCACAAGGCTTTGAGAATGTTAAATGTTATAAGCTGCAACCCAAAAATATTTTAATTGAGAAGCAAATTCGAAAAAGGATCACTATTTAGAGAAAAGAAGCTTCTATTTCAGATACACTGAGTAGTAGCAGCTAAACTTAGTTACTCTTGGACTCAGTCATTGAATGAAAATTGCTTACGGAGCAGCATCAATATATAACCACTTCCATATAGTGAGCCAGTATTATGAAGTAAGAATGAGAATGATATTTGCTAGATATGGGGTTAGTGCATTTTGTGACAGTTTGAGCACAGTTGTTAGATCACAGTATACTTTTAATAATTAATCTACATATATCTGCAAAAAATTACACCAGGGAAACTATATACTGGTGAGGATATTGAACAAATAGCATTTATATATTATTGGTGGAATTGAGATCTGTGAAAACTAAGTAGTTTTTTCTTAAGTATGAAAATTAGAAACAGTACACACACACACACACACACACACACACACACACACAAACACACATATAACAGTATATTATAATTAAGAAAAAATTTAAAAAGTATTTAAACAAGGTATTTTACATGTTGTAATGACTTTTTGTTTGGCAACTTGACTGCATCTAGAATTATCTAAAACCAAAGCAGCTGTGTATACCTGTGAGGGATTTTTTTTTTAATTAAATCATTTATAATGGGAAGACTCTGTTCAGATCTTTTGAAATGGGAGGATCTGCCTTGTATTGGGGTCATTTGAGGTGGGAAGATCTACATTTAATATGGACCACACCTTCTGCTGACAACCCTATGTAGAAGACATGGAAGATGGGAGCTTCATGGAAGATAGAAGATTAATCTCTTTACCCCCTTGATCTCTTTCTCACTGGCAAGTCCATTCCTTTACTGGCATTAGGGTGCACTTCTTTGAGATTCTGCTGCATGAAGAATACCAGCTAAAACATACAGCCTAGTGGACTGAAAAACTACAGCAATCTTTGACTTGCCTTTGGTAGACAGCCATTGTTGGACTGGCCAGACCCCCTGTAAGCCACTGTAATAAATCCCCTTTCTATACATACAGATTCATTCTGTAAGCTGTGTTCCTTTAGAGAGACCTAGTACACATGTTCACAGAAAATTAAAAAGGGAGAAATTAGCATAACAAATCTTCAACAATTAAAAACTAAATTGGAAAAAAAATTAAAATATTATAGTTTATTCTCAGGTTCTTAAAACTCTCAGTCCACACTTTATGACATAAAAAATTGTGGGAAATACAAAAATGTACCAACAGTGAAATGTGTCTGAATGCACAATGACTAAAACACTGGTTTAAAATCAAATGTTTAAGGGGTCTGAGGTGCATCTGGCACAATTCAAGCAGGTTTCACAGTGTGACTTCACTGCAGACTTGGTCCTAAGTATGTAATAATCACTTTATACAACTGAGATCCAGTGAGCACTGTCTTAACAGCCTTACTGCATGGAGAATACTGATGGTTAGAAATCGAAGACATTTAGTTGTACTTACAAAATGTTTGGCCATTGTAAAAACAAAACTGTTTGATTATAGAAAAGAAATACATATATTTTCCCACATATATTCCATATTGAAGTATCAAAGCTTTGGATTGTGTTTGCGAGAATGTTTGATTTTAAAAATTTCTGTTTGAATTGTTACCTGAACTTCATAAAAACAAAAAACAAAAATACTATTTTTTTTTTGAGACAGGGTTTCTCTGTAGTTTTGGTGCCTGTCCTGGATCTCATTCTGTAGACCAGGCTGGTCTTGAACTCACAGAGATCCTTCTGGCTCTGCCTCCAAAGTACTGGGACTAAAGATATGTGCCACAGCTGCCTGGATTAACTTAATTTTGACCCAGGATTAGGAAATAATTTCCAAAAAAAGGCTTTATACATACTTTGGTTATTTGTGTTATGTTTTATGATAATCATCTTTTTTCACAATGACTGTTATAAGAATAAATAGTTATGGAAAAATATTGGTTTTTTTTATCTTATGAAATCAGATACTGAGGCTCATCTGCTAAGTCTTCTGTGGTGGTCTGAATGAGGATGGCTCCTGTAGGTTCATACGTTTGATTACTTGGTCCCTAATTTGGTAGGGATTAGAAACTGTGGCCTTGTTGGAGAAGGTGTGTCACTGGGTGTGAACTTCCAAGTTTCAGAAATTCAAGACATTCCCACTCCCCACCATGAGAGTCATGGACTTACTCCCTGAAACTGTAAGTCCCAATAAACTCTTCTCTAAATTGCCTTGGTCATGGTGTCTCTTAAAGGCAACTGAACACCGTAATAAAGACAGGCACTACAACCTTCAAAAATAGTACCACTAGATGCAGATCTAGTGCTTGAATACACAAGCCTATGAAAGAAATTTCACATTCAAACCACAACAGTGATACATAATTATTTCCATTTCACTTCTTAAAATAATGCTGATCACACTATAAAAGATGGTTATGATGCCCAGAGTATGGTTCTTGATACAATTGCACCACAGGGATGCCCATAATTATTCAACTCTTTGCTGTAATTACCCTAATAACTGTGAAGTATGGATAATTTGGGTATTCTTTTGACATACTTTGACCTGAATGAATAAAGGGTCTGTGTAATTAATTAATTAGACTCTTCCCACTGATACCCTTCACTGATGCATAGTTTGACCTAGGTTTAAATCATAGGCAAGTTAGTAGAAGAAGGATACATATGTCTTGACAAAAAAATTATGAAATACAAAATGCTTAGTTCAAAATATTAATAGCAAGTACCTTTCTTATTAAAGTTTAGTTTATTAAATGAAATCAAGTGTGAGTACTTTAAAATAAGTAATAAATACTTGAGGGAAAAATTGAAATGCCATAAATTGTGAAAACTAAAGCAGTATTACCCCACAAGACAAAGCCAAAGAAAGACAGTAATAGCGCAATAAGGAGAGTCTTTAACTCTCTGTCCATTCATGTTAGAAAAAGAACCTCAGCAAGAAAATTTGAATAATTTAATGTTTGACTAACAATATGAATCCATAAACAACTTTATATCCTTGTCCAGCCCCATCCAGAGTCAAGCTCCCTATCAATACCTGTAGAAATACTTGAAAATGACTATAAACTGTACTGGAAAAGAAATTTCATTAAGTGCTATACAGTAGAGTCCACATTATTTAAGAAAAAAGTTAATAAATATATGAGCAAGAAAAAAGAAACAGAAGAAAAGTATAAACTAAACTGTATGCATTTTATACATATATGCAGAAATATAATAACGAAACCTACTATTTAGTTTGATTAAAATATATCTCCTAAATGTAGAGTTAACAGGATTCACTAGAAATGTAACTTTAAATGCATGCTCACAGATCTTGAGCCTGGACCCGCATTACAGCCACCACAATCAGGCTCCTATCTTCTGTGCTATTGTTCTTCTATATTAATAATGAATTTGAGCATTCTGCATCTGCATATTAAGCAATCTGCATTTTGAAGGAAAGTGTCTCAGTAGCAGAATTACTTATCAGAGACTGGCATAAATATCATTGCACAAGAAACTGACTCAGAGAAAAATCACAAACTTAGAAAGATATGAAAAATATCTTTTTATACAAGTGTGGTACTTCCTCCAAATGCACATTTTTATAAAATGATGACAAGCTTTGGTATGGACACAAATAGGAGAAGAGCATGAGTAAGGAGAAAGCTGAAAGAAGTGTCAGTAAGTAATAAATATGTAATAAATATGTCATAAATGCTTAAGTAACAACATTTGAACAGGATGCAATCATTACTAAAGTAAAAATCCATTTATTTGCATACACCATATTTATCAACTTTTTCATTTTTTTTGCATGTGAGTGTTCCCTGCATGTATAGAATTGCAACACATTCCTGTGATGTCAGCAGAGTACAGTGGAAGTGTTTAGAGCCCTTAGAACTAGAGGGTTATAGATAGTTGTGAGCCACCCTGTCATCACTGAAAAGAGCAAGATTTCTCTGCAAGAGTAACAAATCTTTTAATTGCTGAGCCCTTTCTCCAGCCCCATCATGAGATAATTTAAACAAGATTATACCAGTGCAGCATTGTGAAATGAAAGGATTACAGTACAATGTTCATTTTGATAATTAATTGATTTAATCTCTAAATATATAGAGAGTGGTTATTCCCAAAATTATTTTAAACTAGAAACATAGGATGTGAAATTAATTCATTATAATTTCTATGTTTAAAGTTTCAGAATCTATCAAAGAGTAGAGATAAAACATGCATGATAAAAAGTCTAGAATAAATACACAGTATACTTAAAATTAATATATGTTTAAGGATATATTCATATTTTAAAATTCTGAGATCAATTCTATGTCACTGTTTCATACAAAAGCATATAGTTATTAAATATTATACTAGTATTTTAAAGTTATTTTTAATTTATTCTTTTAATATTTCAGTTTAATTTCTTTAGTCACATCTAGACAATGAACACAGCTTACTGTCTTAATCACTGTTTTATTGCTTTTAGAAGACACCAAGGCAACTCTTATAAAAAGAAGTATTTAACTGGGGGCTCGCTTCAAGTTTCAGAGGCTTAGTCCATTATCATCATGGACAAGAACATAGTGGCATGTAGGTTTGGGGCTGGAAAAGAAGCTAAGAACCACCTCCTGATCAGTGAGGAGAGAGAGAGAGAGAGAGAGAGAGAGAGAGAGAGAGAGAGAGAGAGAGAGAGAGAGAGAGAGAGAGAGAGAGAGAGAGAGAGAGCCTGATACAGGCTTTTAAGATCTCAAAGCCAGCCCACTCACAATGACAAATCCCCTTTTATACCTACTCCAACATGGACTCACCCCCTAATTGCTCCTTAACAGTTCATCAACTAGGAATCAAGCTTGTAGACTCATGAGCCTATGGGGCAATTCTCATTCAAATCAACACATTTACCTTAACATATAGTCAAAATGATTCTCGTATTTATTTCTACTACTATTTTATTCAGCTAAAATATATACAGTAACATCTAGTGCGAACATTTGTATTAGCAATTTTGTCAGGCATTTACAAACTATTCTAAGTCAGTATAATTTCTAAAAAGTAAACAAAATATAATTACATCATCATTGTAAGCAAACAAGTAAAAATAAAATTCACATAAAGGCATCAAAAATAATGAAGGGATATAAATATATGATAAATCAGTACTAACTTTTAAAATATGGTGGTGTTTCAAATTTAAATTTAAGTTTTGGTATAGGAAATAATTTTGAATCCAGAGTGTACTGCTATGCATATAATGATAAAAGCAAAGGGTCTAACCCAAGAATTCTGATTAGGTAAAAGAAAGTGAAAAGAAAATACAGGATGCCATTCTGTTTAGGCTGTATATAAAGGCACTAAACAACTTACACTAATATAGTTAATTGAGTAGCAAAACATTATTGTCAAAAGGAGACAAGAACCAATTCACTGAAAGTAATAGACTACAAAGGAAGGATGATTCAAAATCCCAAACCAAGATGTTTCTCTAGTGTAGCTGAAATTTTCTCCAGTTCCACCCATGCCCGCAGCTATTCAGATCCAAATAAAATCACAGAGGCTTATATTAATTAAAACTGTATGGTCTAATGGCTCAGGCTTCTTGCTAGCTAGATCTTATATCCTAAATTAATCCATAATTCTTGTTTATGTTTAGCCACATGGCTTGGTACCTTTTCCCGGTTCTGCCTTCTCATTGGCTCTAAGCCTAGCCATATCACTTCCTTGTCACTGCCTGTCTATACGGACCTCCAGGTCTCTATGGTTGATACTGGGATTAAAGGCATGTGTCACCACACTTGGCTGTGTCCTTGGCCACACAGAGACTGTCTGCCATGTGATTAGATTAAGGACCTGTGCTACTACCACCTGACTTCTGTTTATGGCTCACTTTGACCTCTGATCTCCAGGCAACTTTATTTATTAACATACAAATAAAATATCACCACAGTCTAGAAATATTTTAGATTTAAATGAATTGCTATCTTATTAGGGTTTCTATTGCTATGAAAAGATACCATGACCATGGCAATTCTTGTAAGGGGAAACATTTAACTGGGGCTGATTTACAGGTTCAAAAGTTTAGTTCATTATCTTCATAACAGGAAGTATGTGGCATGAAGGAAGACATGGTGCTGGAGAGGTAATTGAGAGTTCTATATCTGGATAGGCAGGCAGCAGGAAGAGAAAGTAACACTGGGTTTTGCTTGAACTTCTGCCAACAAGAACAGACCTCCACTAATGCTATGCCCTATGAGCCTATGGAGGCCATTTTCATTCAAACAACTAAAATTATCCTGCCAAAGCCATAAAATGAAAAGTAGATGAGTACTAGGATTTTATATGTGATGGAGTGGACATATGGTATTGTGGACTTAAACAGCATAAAATAACATAATCAAATCGAGAAATGAAAATTCTTGTAAAAGTACAAAGATGATACACTAGTCCTCCAAACAAAAGTATCCTTAAAAACTGCTATAGCAAAACCAAGATTTTTTTTTCAGGATACTAGGGCATTTGGTCTAGAATGAATTACACTCTCTTTGTCCATATTTAATTTTAAGAAAGAAAAATAGCAGTGCTTGCTCTTAGACTGATTCTTTAACTGTAGCAGGAATCTTAGAAGGTCTTATTAATAAAATCAAACCTGAGGCAGGTATTGGGGTGAAGCTGGAAGGTCAGAGAGACAGAACAAGCCACAGCTACCTCACTTGGCCAACTTCTCAGCTGATCTTGTTTCCTCAGACTGGAAGCCTCTGTGTCCTCATATCCCAATGGCTCTCAGTTGAATTGCTGCTCAAAAGCCTAAAAGCTTAACCAGCCAAATGCTTAACCAGCCAAATGCTTCTAGTTCCTGGTCCTCACGACTTATATATGTTTCTGCTTTCTATTATCACTCCCTGGGATTAAAGGCACGTGTCACCATGCTTGGCTGTATCCTTGAACAGATGGATTTCTGCTTCTGGAATGCTAGGATTAAAGGCGTGAGTGCCAACATTTTCTAGCCTAAGTATCTAGTGGCTTTTCTGTTCTCTGACCCCAGAAAAGTTTATTAGGGTACACAATATTTTGGGGAACACAATACCACCACATTTAACTCTTACCCTAAGTTTAAAAATCTAAACATATTTAAAGAAGCTTTAAGATTTAATATGTAATGCACTCAGTTATCTCATTAATAATTTTAGTAATTTTTGCAATTCATTTTCAGAGGCCAATATTAAATCAAAGCAAAAGTATTTTTCAATAAAGTCCTTTCATTATTGTTTCCATCTTTGAAATTCAGCCTGTATACAAGGTGGGTAGAAATTCTTCCTGATGATTGGCTTTAAATACTGAAATATTACTCCATGTAGATATTCTTAGGCTTTCATAGTTGCTTAACCTTCTTTTTTATACCAAGGACCACCTGCCTAAGGGTGTCATTACCCACTATGAGCTGAACCATCTGCATCAATTATTAGTAAAAAACATACCCCACAGGCTTGTTCAAAGACCAATAGGGACAGAGAAAATTTTCTCACTTGAGGTTCTGTGTTCCCAAATAATGCAAGTTTATGTCAGTTTGACATAAAACTGGACAGCACATAGACCAAACATAAAATGTCTGAATTCCAATTAGTTAATATTTCGTGAACAAATGAGAATATACGCATTCTCTTAATCATAATCAGAATTCACAAGATGGATCTCGACCATCCAAACTGGTTTCATTTATTCCTTTATAAATGTAATTAGAAACATTTTGTACCAGTTTCCTAAAATAAAATGTAGCTGTTAAATAATAATCTACTTTTAGACCCATCCCATGAAAAATGCATTACATAAAATGGAGTGAAAGGTTAAGAATACTGGTTGTTCTCCCAGAGGTCCTGAGTTCAATTCCCAGCAACCACATGGTGGCTCACAACCATCTGTAATGAGATCTGGCGCCCTCTTCTGACCCACAGGCATACATGTAGGCAGAATACTGTATACATAATAAAATAAATCTTAAAAAAAAAAGAAAATATCATATATGCTCTTGTTTCTAATATAAAAAGAGTAAGCATCTTTGGAAATTTAATTACATTTTGACCTTAGGAAAAATCATGGTAGTTGAGAAAGCAAATAATTTGCTAATTAAGGATAAGTTTAGAAATTATTATGGACCATGGAGACCTTTTGACAAAGTAGTCCGTTCAACTGACTCTCAGATTTAACCATGTTTATTTATAAGGGCAGGTATAACAAGCATAGTATTTCCTGGTAACAAGATAAATATGAAGCCAATATCCCAAATATTTCTTTGTTCTCTAGGTAGAGATATAACAAAAAATGCTATTTAGGAGCCAATAATGTAAACTTTATGTTCATTCAATTTTCCCAAATTTTTCAATTTTCCTAGTACTTTTATCTCTTGTCCACCTTGAAGTTATGGGGGATCATTCTCTGACGTAGAGAGGAATCCCTCAAGTTTATCAGGCAATATAAATTTTGAACCCTACTCTGGACTTTCAGTGGAACTACAGAAATGCCACTGTATAAACTCCAAATTTCTTGTAAAGAGAATGCAATTAAATTGCCTCCCTGTTGCTCAACACATGTTTAAAATAAAATTTACTACAGGAACCACAAGTAAAATGCTGAG
Source organism: Peromyscus maniculatus bairdii (assembly GCF_049852395.1). NCBI lineage: Eukaryota > Metazoa > Chordata > Mammalia > Rodentia > Cricetidae > Peromyscus > Peromyscus maniculatus. The sequence goes on from NC_134871.1 coordinate 14,196,989, forward strand.
TACTTTCCTAAGAATTGAAAGGGAGATAGTACTTCATATATCAAAATATATATCAAAAATGTGTATGGAAATATAAATCAACTTGCTTACTCATTTCCTCTTAGCTATTAAAACTATTATAACATCAAAAAGGGAAGAGTACCAATCAGTTTAATTTTCATCTCTCATCCTTTAGTATCATCAAGACACCACAGCTTCATCTTGTGTTTGATCATTCATAAAGGCAACCAAATGTACTTACAGAGGGGTCATTCAATTAACATAATACAGAGCCTCTTACACTCCCAATGTGGGGTGCATCTGCAAGGCTATAACTATTAAGTCAATACTACTATTACCAAAGACAGGCATGAGTATTGCATAGAAAATAAAATTATTTTCTAGCTATATCAAATAAAGAAAAAACAGATTTTTCTGATACATCTTATTTATTTCCTTACTCATAAGTGCATTTAGTCTACAGGATGAGAACATTCAATTACAATAGAGACAGTTTCAACAAATATATATATATACTTTGAAGGCAAAGTCTAAAGTCATGCACACTATGTTTTATGAAATTGTAAGGGAAAAGCATGCATAATTCGCTGGTAACTAATCTTGCTTCATATAAGTGAATTTACTACTGTTTCAGTCTCCATCTTTCAAGCAAAGGTGAATTCTACTTTATCTCCACTAAAGACTGTGTTATTATGTCTTTTTTGATTCTTCTTTAAGGGATGGCTTTTAATCAAATTGAAATAGACAGTCTAATGATTTGTACCATATGGATATCAATAGCACAATCTTCTGTTTAAGAATATAGATAATTAGTGTTTAGTCTTCAAATTAAATGACTATATGAAAAACCTAGCTTTCCTAATACCTTCCAAGATTCCCAAGTAAAAGAAACATATATTAAAAATAAAGGACATATTTATTAGTCTCAACACTGTATTTTTATATTTCACATGACTGCTTTTCAGCTTGAAAAAGAGTGATGTATAACACAAATGGGGAATGTTGAAAGATACCTTAACTTGGTCTTCAATTTCCTTCATCTGTAAGTCAGTAGAATAGATGCATTTATTTGTAAGCATGACTAAAAGTTGCTAATTCAGAAAAGAAAGGACAAAGACAAATTCAGTGCTACAGGAGATCAAGGCTCATCAGAGGCCACAAATTCTGAACTTTTACAACTAAAGGCAGATTTACATGTTGCTTTCTGTTGCTCATGTTTCTCTTAATATTCAAATCCTAGGTATTTTGAAAATAACAGCAATACCCATCTGGTAATTACTCTATTGGCGATATCTTTTTTTTTCCCAACTGAACTATAAACCCCCTTTTCATTTCTGGAATTAGAGGTAAAGAATCTTACGTACCTTATAAAAATTTGATGATGTCATCACCACTTTATGGTGGAGCTTAAACTCTTATACTCCACTTAAATTTGAGAAAAACAGACTCACACAAAGGGAAATTTTAAATATTCCCAATAAAAGTACTATGAAACTAGAAGAATAACTTGGAACAACAAATTTCATGCACAAACAAATTTAAAGGAAATGGGATATAATTGTATAGTATATCCCTTAATTTGTCTCCAATTCTGATATTTGTTTGCAAAATGAAAGACAACCTAATGACTTCTTGAAAAAAATATAGATTTTGCTGCCTCTCTTGCTTAAGAGCATAACTTATTGAATAACCACAGAATTAGGTGAATGGACTCAAGAATTAATCTAATGGAGTCAGGAACAGGGCTATACAACACTTCTTTTAAAATGAGTTATATTTTATAGTTCCACACAATAAACTTTAGGCTTAATGTATTAAAAAATCAATTGTACTTTGAGTGAAACTATTGCCAGAATATTTGGAAGGAGACAGGGCACCGAAACATTATTGAACCTGAAGTGGGTGAAGAACAGGGAGTAGAATTCCAATAGAGATTTTGGCACGTAAAACATTTAAAGTAATCCACAGCTTTAATAAGTTTTAATAAAATATATGAACCCAAAAACAAATAAAGGTATTTCAAAGTTTATTCTTTGAACTAACTTTGGACAGAGAACATGCTTAGAAAGCTACTTAGTTTTCATTTCTCTTCCCCTCAGTTGTCTCCATTATAGCCATTTTACAAAATCATTGCTCGATTCTAGAACAGATGAAGTATATTGGGACAATATTACTTGCTTAAGGTTTTATCTAAATTTTATATGTCCTTGGGAATATTTTTGTTCCAATATCAAACCTAAGATTCCAAATTGTGTCTATGCTTTTTCTCATCATCTTTAGTGTCTCTCAAGAATTATTCTGGCTTTCATTCCCTTTCACAACAGTAACCTTGTCACATAAGACTGATGATTTATTCCATATAATAGCAGTCCATGTTGGATGCTTCACCATGATGAGGGTGGATGGATATGCTTTTGTAAAATTCTTAAGAGACTACTCTTGGAAAGTTCTCAACATATCACGTAATGAGATTATATTGTCCATACATTATAACTAGTAATGCATACCTTCTCAGTTTCTTCACAATGACATTAATGCCTTACCCTTTGTGGCACGTGCACTCACCACACACACTACACACCACACACCACACACACACACACACACACACACACACACACACACACACACACACACTCAAACACAGAGAGAGCAGAGAGTGAGAGGAACAGAGATAAGGACAGAAAACGACACTGCAACAGAGTGGGGAAAACAGACAGAGAGCATTTTTATTATTCGATACTACTAATTTCAAGTTGGCTTTTCAATAAAAATGTATCTTACTTGGAGCATATGTTTATTTTCATTAGTAAAGCAAGAAAAATTAGAAACAACAGTTTTATTTCCTATAAATTGCCACAGGCAATTAGGAAAAAGTAGGTAGCATTGGTAATAAGATCACAGATGTTAATAAATTATTTTATCTGGAGTTTAGTGTTTATATGTAGTTGAGTCTGTTAGTTCCCTACTATTATTTCATATGACCTTCACTTAGCCCAAAAGAAAACAAACCACTGACATCAACTAGGATACAAGAAAAACAAAAACTAGAAAATGCCTACAAGTGTAAGTCTATATGAATATAACTCCACTTAAACATATCAATGGTGAAGAATAAAGGCACCATTCCAAGTGACTTTGGACACCATAATTCTAATAAAGATTAAAAAACCATACATGAGAGCTGGGCGGTGGTGGCGCACGCCTTTAATCCCAGCACTCTGGAGGCAGAGCCAGGCAGATCTCTGTGAGTTCGAGGCCAGCCTGGGCTACCAAGTGAGCTCCAGGAAAGGCACAAAGCTACGCAGAGAAACCCTGTCTCGAAAAACCAAAAAAAAAAAAAAACTGTACATGAAATAAATACATGGTCCATGTGTAGGTGGATCAGCAAGTCTGAAGCTTCTTTCAGTGTATACTAGAACTCATCAGATAAACATATCTTAGCTAAAAATAACCATGTTTATACTGTTGTAGAAAATGTTACATTACAAAGAAAGAGAGAAAACTAAAGTGAAAACTGTATTTTATTAAAATTCAAATTAGCAGTGTTTACAAATATATATAAGATATATTTTAAATTTATGTACACAATATATACACTAGTTATTTGATAGAAAAAATAAACAAATATGATGTGGATATCACTCTGTATAAATAAAACACTGATTGGTCAGCAGCCAGACAGGAAGTATAGGCAGGACTAGCAGAGAGGAGAGAGGAAAAGGAGAGGAAGATAAGGGAAGGGGGACACCAGCTGCCGTTCAGGAAGCATCATGTGGAGTCAACAGGTAAAGCCGTGGAACATGTGGCAACATATAGATTAACAGAAATGGGCTTAGTTTAAGAGTAAGAGCTAGACAATGGTGAGCTTGAGCTAATGGCCAAGCAGTTTAAATAATATAAGAATTGGTGTGCTTATTTTATAAGTGGGCTCTGGGACTGGCAGGGATTGGCGGGAGCTGGAAAGAAATTCTCCAGCTACACAAATATTTGAGTGGATTGTATTCAATAGATTATTTCTGTACAGTGTGAAGAGCTACACACACGGTTGCCTAGGAGTACTATGGGTGTTTGTGGTCTGAAACTTGATTCCTAAATTCTGTTTTCCAACAGCAATGTGCTCATGTTCCCTCTGGATTTCAAGATGATGGAAGGAAAAGTATTTAGAGATATTTTAATATTGTCTAAAAATGACAAGGATATTTTTCCTCTTTTTGGGAAGATTATGGCTACATGAAGAAAATATTTTCTTATTAATTTTAGGGGAAATGGAAAAGATGCAGAAGTTTCCTAGACATATTAAGTGGGAGAAAATAATTGATGTGGATGGAGAAGGTCAAAGCAACTCAGCAGACTTAGTCATATACCTCAGCTGTGGAATAGTGCCTTGAATAACAAGGCATTGGGTTCCACCCAATTCCCAGGAGATTAAGGACTCTAAACAACCTTGTCTATGTAACACAAATGATTTACAATATGGGTAAGTTAAATTAAATATGTATCTAATATTCACAATTATCTATTTTTCAGTAAAGCCATAATAGATATTCAATTTTGATTAAAATTCCCAGATATATTATTTAATCAGATTATCTCCTCTTTTTAAAAAAATCATTCAATAAATGCACACGACAAATAGTTGAGGACTAAAGATTGAAAATAATAAATTTCTTATGATACAAGCTATAATTCACAGCTATATTCCCAGTAGTAAATATGATAGAAATAATAGAAATGTATAATAATAAGGAATAAGGTAGTGTTGCAAAATAAATCACAATCTGTAATTTTAATAAGCAACATTGGGTAGTATGTAAATTGTGAATTCACTATTAGAAATGAGACTTGCTGTCAGAAGATGAGTGTCTTAGTCTGAGAAACTTAATGCTTCCAGGCTGTTGTAAAAATATGAAGTAGTTCATGATGTTTTGAGTTGAGGCATTGAGCTATTATCATACAAACTCTATTATATCCTTGAAATATATTTGAAAGAATATTTAAAGCTCACTGTCATATATATCCAGAGCCACAACCACTCTTTTTTAGTGTCTTTAGCTTCTTATAGTAGACTTTTTCATAATTACACTGCATTTGTTTTTTGATAATTTAATAGAAAAGACCAGTTGTACATTATTATGGTATTGGGTATTGATGCCATTTATATATAAATAGGTGAACTGTGGGGTGCATGTGACGATCCCAGCACATGTCTTTCAAATCAGTTCTCTACTTCCAAATTTACATGGAATCCAGAGATCAAACTCAGGTTCACAGATTTACACACCACAATATTTTACATTTTATGTTTTACATTTTAGGTAACATCATTTATTTTGGAATTTTTATCATAGAACCAAGACTGAATATTTCTATGTAGAAAAAACAGTAGTTCAATAGATTTCAAGGTTATTTAGAGGTAGAAAATACCTTGATAGTGGATGATGTTACTAAGTATTTTCCACCTACCTAAGCCTGTGACATTGAATAAACCTAAAATTAGAAAGATAAGACTCATTTGAGAAATGAGAGGGGATTGAAGTTCTTCATTAGTTCTCACACTACTTATTGGCTGTTGATGAAATGTTTTCTTTTCTTAAAAGAATAGCCATAAAACTAATAACATTATGTAAGTAAGATATACATAAGTCATTGGCTTACTATCTCTTTCATGTTATCTAGAACATAGCTTTGTTTTGTTTTGCAATGGTGTTAGATTATATATTAATGCCTGAATTCATTATTCAGCAAGTAAACGACAGCCTAAAAGAACCAAAGTCTTGGGGCTAGAGAGATGGCTCAGTGGTTGAGAGCACGGACTGCTCTTCCAGAGGACCCTGGTTCAATTCTCAGCACCCACATGGCACCTCACAACTGTCTGTAACTCCAGTTCCAGGCCTTCTGACACCCTCACACAGACATACATGCAAGTGAAACAACAATGCACATAAAATTTACAGAAAAAGAAACAGGCCCGGCAATGGAGACAAGCAGACGCAGGTAGGCCTGCGGCAGCGGCCCGCAGAGGTAGACGGGCCCAGCGGCAGCAGCTGACAGGGACATACAGGCCCAGCGGCAGCCCGCAGAGGTAGATGGGCCCGGCAGCAGTGACAAGCAGAGGTAGGTAGGCCTGCCGGCAGCTGGCAGAGACATACAGGCCCATTGGCGGCCCGCAGAGGCAGACAGACCCAGGGACTGAGACAAGCAGAGGCAGCTTGGAACAGGGACGCCCCTAACCCCAACACCTGGGGAAGAAGCTATCTCCGTGGGTCGGAACCAGAACGAATCTGAACACTCCCTCTGAGGACAACCCAGGGCCCAGCTGCTGATCCTGTGAAACCCAACAACTTGGAGGTGTTGGTGAGACTACACTGCTCAGCTGAAACCCATCTGGGAGAGGATTCAGATGCCTACAGTTTGAAGTCTGAAGAAACAAGATCAGCTGAGGAGTTGACAAATGAACAAAACGTGACCTGGGAACACAGAAGAAGGCACTACCCAGCCACCAAACCAGATCACCAGAATCAGAAGTATATAATTCACCTACTGAAATCAGCTGCCCCTGAAGAAATAGCCCAATAGCACCAATTTAACCAAGAACCCCTACTAAACCAAGACTAAAAATTAGAACAAGAGAGGCACTCTCAGAGACAGACACCACCTGCACCGCACAGAGGAAGAGATGAGTAGATGCCAGTGCAAAATAACAGGCAACAACATAAAGACCTATATGGCAACATCAGAACCTAGTGATTCTACACCTGCAAGACCTAAACATACCATGACAGAAGAAACAGAAGAAATCAACCCTAAAAATGACTTTAAGAAGATGATAGAGGCCCTTAAAGAAGAAATAAAACATTCTCTCAAAGAGGAAATAAAAACTTTCCTTAAAGAGGAAATGAAAAACTACCTTAAAGAGGAAATAAAAACTTTCCTTAAAGAGGAAATGAAAAACTACCTTAAAGAGGAAATAAAAACTTCCCTTAAAGAGGAAATGAAAAACTCCATTAAAGAGGAAATAAAAAGCTCCCTTAAAGAAATGGAAGAAAAAACGAACAAAAAATGGGAAGAAATCAAATCAAGCCAAGAAAAAGCAATTAAACAGATGAAAGAAACATTCCAAGATCTGAAAAATGAATTTGAGACAATAAAGAAAACACATGCTGAGGGAATGCTGGAAATAGAAATCCTGACTAAATGAACAGGAACTACAGAAACAAGCATAACCAACCGATTGCAAGAGATGGAACAGAGAATCTCTGACTCTGAAGGCACGATAGAGAAAATAGATTCGCCAGTCAAAGAAAACACTAAAGACAAAAAAGTCGTAACCCAAAACGTCCAGGAAATTTGGGACACCATGAAAAGACCAAACCTAAGAATAATAGGGATAGAAGAAGGAGAATACCAACTCAAAGGCACAGAAAATATAATCAACAAAATCATAGAAGAAAACTTTCCTAACCTAAAGAAAGAAATACCTATGAAGATACAAGAAGCATACAGAACACTGAATAGGCTGGATCCAAAAAAAAAAAAAAAAGTCCCCTCGCCACATAATAATCAAAACACTAAACACACAGAACAAAGAAAAAATATTAAGAGCTGCAAAGGAAAAGGACCAAGTAACATATAAAGGCATCAGAATAACACCAGACTACTCAATAGAGACTATGAAAGCTAGAAGATCATGGACAAATCCCATGCAGACACTAAGAGACCACGGATGCCAATCCAGACTATTATACCCAGCAAAACTCTTAATCATCATAGGCACAGTAAACAAAATATTCCAGGATAAAACCAGATTTAATCAATACCTGTCCACAAACCCAGCCCTACAGAAAGCACTAGAAGGGAAAATTCAACCCAAAGAAGCTAAACACATCCATGGAAAAAAATCAAGCAATAGATAATCCCACACCAACATACACCACAGAAGGACAACACAACACAAACACAAAAAATAACAGGAATTAACAATCACTGGTCATTAATATCCATCAATATCAATGGTCTCAACTCACCTATAAAAAGACACAGGCTAACAGAATGGATAAGAAAACAGGACCCATCCATCTGCTGCATACAAGAAACACACCTTAACTTCAAAGACAGACACTACCTCTGAGTAAAGGGCTGGGAAAAGGCTTTCCAAGCAAATGGACCTAAGAAACAAGCTGGTGTAGCTATCCTAATATCTAATAAAATAGACTTCAAACTAAAATCAATCAAAAGAGACCAGGATGGACATTACATATTTATCACGGGAAAAATCCACCAAGATGAAGTCTCGATTCTAAACATTTATGCTCCAAATACAAAAGCACCCACGTTCATAAAAGAAACAATACTAAAGTTTAAAACGCACATCAAACCCCACACATTAGTAGTGGGAGATTTTAACACACCACTCTCACCAAAAGATAGATCTACCAGACTGAAATTTAACAAAGAAATAAAGGACCTAACAGATGTTATGACTTAAATGGACCTAATAGATATCTACAGAAAATTCCATCCTAACACAAAAGAATATACCTTCTTCTCAGCATCCCATGGAACCTTCTCAAAAATTGACCACATGCTTGGACACAAAACAAATATCAACAGATACAAAAACATTGGAATAACCTCCTGTATCTTATCAGACCACCATGCCTTAAAGTTAGACCTCAGCAACAACAAAAATTATAGAAAACCCACAAACTCATGGAAACTGAATAATGCCCACCTGAAACATCAATGGGTCAAGGAAGAAATAAAGAAAGAAATTAAAGAGTTCCTAGAATTCAATGAAAATGAAAGTACAACATACCCAAACTTATGGGACACTATGAAAGCAGTGCTAAGAGGAAAATTCATAGCTCTAAATGCACACATAAAGAAGATGAAGCAATCCCATACCAATGAATTAACAGCACAACTGAAAGCTCTGGAACAAAAAGAAACAAACTCACCCAGGAGAAATAGACACCAGGAAATAATCAAATTGAGGACTGAAATCAACGAAATAGAAAACAAGAGAACAATACAAAAAAATCAATGAAACAAAGAGTTGGTTCTTTGAAAAAATCAACAAGATAGACAAACCCCTAGCCAAATTAACCAAAAGGCAAAGAGAGAGCACCCAAACTCACAAAATCAGAAATGAAAAGGGAGACATAACAACAGACAATGAGGAAATCCAGAGAATCATCAGATCATACTTCAAAAACCTGTACTCCACAAAAATGGAAAACCAGGAAGAAATGGACAATTTTCTGGATAAATACCACATACCAAAATTAAATCAAGACCAGATAAACCATTTAAATAGACTAATAACCCCTAAAGAAATAGAAACAGTCATCAAAAGTCTCCCAACCAAAAAAAGCCCAGGACCAGATGGTTTCAGTGCAGAATTCTACCAGACTTTCAAAGAACTAATACCAATACTCTTCAAAGTTTTCCACACAATAGAAAAAGAAGGAACACTACCCAACTCTTTTTATGAAGCTACAATTACCCTGATACCCAAACCACACAAAGATGCAACAAAGAAAGAGAACTACAGACCAATCTCCCTCATGAACATTGACGCAAAAATACTCAACAAAATATTGGCAAACCGAATCCAAGAATACATCAAAACAATCATCCATCACAACCAAGTAGGATTCATCCCAGGGATGCAAGGATGGTTCAACATATGAAAATCAGTCAATGTAATACACCATATAAACAAACTGAAAGAAAAAAACCACATGATCATCTCCTTAGATGCTGAAAAAGCCTTTGACAAAATCCAACACCCCTTCATGATAAAGGTCTTAGAAAGATCAGGAATACAAGGAACATTTCTAAACATAATAAAAGCAATTTATAGCAAGCCAACAGCAAACATCAAATTAAATGGAGAGAAACTCAAAGCGACACCACTAAATTCAGGAACAAGACAAGGCTGTCCACTCTCCCCATATTTATTCAATATAGTACTAGAAGTTCTAGCTAGAGCAATAAGACAACAAAAGGAGATCAAAGGGATACAAATTGGCAAGGAAGAAGTCAAACTTTCACTATTTGCAGATGATATGATAGTATACATAAGTGACCCCAAAAACTCTACCAGGGAACTCCTACAGCTGATAAACTCTTTCAGTAAAGTGGCAGGATACAAGATCAACTAAAAAAAAAATCAGTAGCCATCCTATACACAAATGATAAAAGGGCTGAGAAAGAAGTCAGAGAAACATCACCCTTTACAATAGCCACAAATAATATAAAATACCTTGGGATAACACTAACTAAACAAGTGAAGGACCTTTTTGATAAGAACTTTAAATCTCTAAAGAAAGAAATTGAAGAAGATATCAGAAAATGGAAGGATCTCCCATGCTCATGGATAGGTAGGATTAACATAGTAAAAATGGCAATCTTACCAAAAGCAACCTACAGATTCAATGCAATCCCCATCAAAATCCCAACACGATTCTTCACAGACTTGGAAAGAAAAATACTCAACTTTATATGGAAAAACAAAAGACCCAGGATAGCTAAAAGAATCCTATACGATAAAGCAACCCTTGGAGGCATCACCATCCCTGACCTCAAACTCTACTATAGAGCTATAGTAATAAAAACAGCTTGGTACTGGTATAAAAACCGACATACGGACCAATGGAATGGAATCGAATTGAAGACCCTGACATTAATCCATGCACATATGAACACCTGGTTTTTGACAAAGGAGCCAAAACTATACAATGGAACAAAGAAAGTATCTTCAACAAATGGTGCTGGCATAAACTGGATGTCAATATGTAAAAGATTACAAATAGATCCATATCTGTCACCTTGCACAAAACTCAGGTCCAAGTGGATCAAAGACCTAAACATAAATCCAGTTACACTAAACTTAATAGAAAAGAAAATAGGAAGCACTCTTGAACGCATTGGCACCGGAGACCATTTCCTAAATAAAACACCAACAGCACAGACCCTGAGCACAACAACTAATAAATGGGACCTCTCGAAACTGAGAAGCTTTTGCAGGGCAAAAGACACAGTCAATAAAACAAAAAGACAGCCAACAGAATGGGAAAAGATCTTCACCAACCCCACATCTGACAGAGGATTGATCTCCACAATATATAAAGAACTCAAGAAACTAGACATCAAAGTACTGAACAGTCCAATTAAAAAATGGGCTAAAGAGCTAAACAGAGAATTCACAAAACAAGAACTACAAATGGCTGAAAGACATTTAAAGAAATGCTCAACATCCTTAATCATCAGAGAAATGCAAATCAAAACGACTCTGAGATACCACCTTACACCTATTAGAATGGCTACGATCAAAGACACCAATGACAACCAATGTTGGAGAGGATGTGGAGCAAAGGGAACACTCCTCCACTGTTGGTGGGAATGTAAACTTGTACAACCACTGTGGAAATCAGTATGGTGGTTTCTCAGAAAATTAGGAATCGAACTACCTCAAGACCCAGCCATCCCACTCTTGGGCATATACCCAAGGAATGCTGATTCATACCATAAAGATACATGCTCAGCTATGTTCATAGCAGCACTATTTGTAATAGCCAGAACCTGGAAACAACTTAGATGCCCATCAACGGAAGAATGGATGAAAAAAATGTGGTACATATACACAATGGAGTACTACTCAGCAGAGAAAAACAATGAAAGCATGAAATTTGCAGGCAAATGGATGGATCTAGAAAAAATCATCCTGAGTGAGGTAACCCAAACCCAGAAAGACAGTTATGGTATGTACTCACTCATAGGTGGATTCTAGCTATAAAATAAAGAACAATCAGACCACAACCCATAGAACCATAGAGGCTATATATATAGCATGGAGGTCCCTAGGACGACTGTGGCTTATAATAAATTTCAGTTTTACTCAATTATTGAAAAAAAATAGCCAAATGAATGGAAACACATGAACTATGAACCAAAGGCTGAGGGACCCCCAGCTGGATCAGGCCCTCTGAATAGGTGAGACAGTTGATTGGCTTGATCAGTTTGGGAGGCAACTAGGCAGTGGGACCAAGTCCTGTGCTCATGGCATGAGTTGGCTGTTTAAAACCTGGAGCTTATGCAGGGACACTTGGCTCAGTCTGGGAGGAGGGGACTGGACCTCCCTGGACTGAGTCTACCAGGTTGATCGAAGTCCTCGTTGGAGGACTTGTCCTGGAGGAGGTGGGAATGGAGGGTAGGCTGGGGGTAAGGGGAGGGGGTGGGAGGGGGGAGAATAGGGGAACCCATGGCTGATATGTAGAACTGAATGATATTGTAATATATATATATAAATTTACAGAAAAAAAAGAACCAAGGGCTTACATGTGTATATATTTTATAACATATGCTGCATTTTTAGTTAGTGAAAACAGAGTAAAAATTTACATTTATCAGAATTACAATATTAAGAGAATACTAGTGATTCATGTATAAAAAGTCAGATATATACAATAATTAGCACTATTATGTGGGTTTCCCAAATGATAACAAGAAATGTTGATTATATGTGCATATGGAAAGATTGTTGAGAGATTTGAAACTTCAGACATGCACAACCAGTTTTATACTTGCAAATTTGATGAACTCATTGAAGACTCACAGAGACATAGATTAATATTGCATACTCTGAATATATGTGTTAGTCTATTTTTATTTCAATAGTAATGTGTTTTCTTTCTCATTTAAATATTGTATAAAATTGTTTAATAAATGATTTCATCTTAACTGTATATCTTCATTCAGTAGAAATTTAAACAATGAAAATAAAATTCACCAATTAATTTTCCATTACTTACACACACACACACACAAACATCCATTATCTTCGTATTTCTATGAATTCTCAGTTGTTCCTTTAAAGTATTTATTTACCACAAGATAATTTGACCACGCCTTTGAGTATTTGAAAATAAGACATGAATTAGCTACTTGGTATCAGTAAGGTAATAATTTGACTTCCTCGATGTGAATATTTTAAAATTCCTTCACAGACATCATATGAGATGAAATTTTAGATTTTCACCCATCATCAGTTTTTTGTGTGATACAGTTTCTTACTGATAATTCTTATGGTGAATAAGCAAGAAGAAAATGACATATTCCCATTTTATCTGCATTACATAATTTTGTTTCTTTATCAACCACATACATTTCTGAAGTGGTAACATCACATCCTTCAAACGGGACAGTCAGCAAACACTTCTGTAATATTAGTGTTAATCAAATTTTTGAAAATCATCCAGCAATAATAGTCCTTATAAATATGGAATGGGTTGCATTTTACCCAAACCATAATATCTCTTATGAATAGTTCTTTCTTCACTAACTTCTGGAAGAACATCTGGGTGTTCTCACTAGCCCTAAGCTCAAATCCTCTTAAAGGCTTTGAGGATGAATGACTGCTGTCATGGTTACTTAGATTCTGAAATGCTGGTAGAGGGAAAGCTGATCTAACTTCCACTTCAGTGCAGAGCCCACATTGCCCGCATCAATTGCCTTTTCCATAGCGTGCAAGAGAAATCAAAGAGGGATATTTCTTCTCTATTAACTCATGACATTTAACATTGAAAATCGTGATTTAACATCTCTTCTGTGAGTTTCTCTGTTGTGAGTTCATAACACTATACTTCATGGCAGTCAAAAATCAGTGGACCCTGGGGTATATTCTTTGTCTTTGCTAAAAACCCTTTAGGAACAAGGAGAGAATTAAAGAGTACAGTGTCCCCTAAGCAATTTAGGTTTAATTCAGAACAGTGTAATAGTTGAATTTTGTGGTTCCCATTTTGAACAGGTGAAACAGTCTCGTCTGTGTGTAATTATGTGTTTCAAAAGGAAAGGCTTATTAAAGATCCACATTTCTCCTTTCTTATTCCCCAACCTCCCTCTTTATGGCATGCCAATTATTTTGATATGAAATATTGAAAATGTTCACGTATTTTGGCATGTTAATCATGACATACCATGGGTAGTTATAATAATAACTAAAAGCACTTTATTGAATTAATTGAGCAAAACTTTTTACATTGATTTCTTATTTGTGTTAAACTTATCACAGTAGGAATTCAAATGCTGAAGATACTTCATTGAGCTAGACATGCTTGGTCTTTCCTTTCTTGGAATTTATGTATAAGGAGAGAAATAAAATATACTCTTTTAACTAAGACAGTAAAATTATAAATATGAACTGGATCAAAGTGGATGAAAAAGACATAGTTAATAACAACAAATCCAAGCCAGGCATGTTGGATGGAGGATAAAATCATTCTCAAATTTTAAGGAAGTCTTAAACTTAAATAAAAGAAATATCCCTCTTTTATTTCCCTTGCACGCTATGGAAAAGGCAATTGATGTGCTGAAGTACACTGATATCATAGCAAATTTGGTTTTACACAATGAAAGTCATCTTAAGAGGAATTAGTACAGGGCAATCCCCTTCTGTAGGCACTCTGTTAGAGTCACAGCCTTAGGAAAGCAAAAGATCTACACGTGTTTTACAATGGACTTCATATAGTTGTTGAAACCTGACTTCCCAAGATATCCATTCAGCACAGCCTTTGTGATTTTTGCTTCATGGTTTTTTACACATCAACTTGTTCTCATGTCTTCCCAGACTTCTTTGTCCTGCTGGCATGATTTTCTGAATTCATGTGCTTTCATCTGACCCATTAGCCAATGGAATTCTCTTACACATTTAAAATACTTAAGCAGATTATGGCAACTGGATGCTTAACTTACATATAAGCTAGCCCAAATTAACCTGTACCCACAAGGTAAAAATTGATGTATAATGTCATTTGGCCACTCCTTTTTGGGAAGACTGTCCTCTCCCGACTGCAAGGAGCTGTTACTTTAACTTCTCAAATTTTACTTCGTTGTTCTGCTACTCTCCACTCTCATAATCCTTCCAATGGTGAGACCCAGGCTCTGGAACCTGGCAGCAATACCCCTTCTGTCTCAGAATATTTCTGATTGGGTGGCTCTCTTCCAAAGGGCAGTTAATTGGCCATTTTATAGTAATGCCATTTGTTCCACAGAATTTTCAAATTTTATGGGTAAGGAAGGGCCAGAGGATCTGAAGAGATGTTTCCAGAGCATGGCATGGAAGCCATTTGTTTCACCAGATACAACTGAATTATGCTTACTTAAATGTAATTACATGAGATGCTATAGAAAATGTTCATCTCTACCCAGATAGCAGAAAGAATAAGATGGATTGTGACATGGTTTTTATTATAGAATTTACAACGTCTCAGTTTATTAAAGTTGGGGTGAACAGTCAGCTGTCATTTATTAGTCTCAGGCAAAGAGTTCCAGACTAAAATATATTTTTTTTTCCAGAAAAATCATGCATCCTTAAATGCAGAATCTATCTTAATGTAAAATTCATCTTGTGAATTGCATTTTAGCTTAAAAAGTCAGAGAAATGTTATCATTTTGAAGAACTTATCTATACTTTTGAAATGGACTCTCAACATTTCAATTACTTATTTGTTTTATGTAAACATTTGATAGGAAAGTGTTTAGGTTATGTTGATTTTGACATTTGTCTTAAGCACTTGAGGGTGATTTGGAAGGAAATAAAGTATTTTATAGAAGTTAAAATGATGACAAGCCATGAATAAAGATTTATCTAATATACAGGAAATGACAAGATGAAAAGCCACGAAGATGGAGGTGAGGACTATTTTTTTTTTAAATGTTAGTTAACTTATTGATTTCCTGGTGTAGTAGAACTTCTCAGAAGACAATCTGCATCACCCAAGGATACATAATCAGCTCTTTGAAGGAGAGTATCCTTGTTCTTCAGTTGTCTCTGTTAAATCCTGGTGACTTGAGGGAAAAGGTAGTTAGTTTTCAGTCTGTGTAGGAAGAATGGATACCTTCCATGCTTAAGTTCTTTGTATTAGCTCTGCTCTTAAAGTCACAGCTGCTCTTGGTGGTCCACAGGGATGTCACAGTTGAGAAAAATGTATTCTTTTTCTGGTGACCCTTCAAATGTCTCTACAAACTGAATTCAGACTATTTTGTATCATTTTAAATGTAGACTGTTCTTGCTACAAAGAGTATGGATGTGCATCATGTGGAAATGTGGAGCTAAGGCAAATATACTCTTTCTCCATGTTCAGAAGGAATGAATACAAATTTAATTCTTGGAAATGGTAACAAGAGCAAGCAATAATTTAGGAGATCATAAACAAGGCAAATTCATTCCTAAATATCACATTCTTCTTTTGTTGACTGTTGTAGAATATTATTTCAAGGTGTGTTACTTTTATTCATGCTTTGGAACATTTGCTTAATGATGCATGATGTGTTTGATTAAATAAAATTGACCTGTGGTCCAGAGGTTGAGTCAGCAACTAGCTGACAGGAAGTGGTAGGGAGGAGCCAGGTGAGAAAGGGCATATAAGGAGGGGCGAGGAGAAGCATGAAGGCTTTTTGGAGGACACGAGCAAGGAGAGGTGAGCTACTTGCTATTAAGCCTCTGAAGAGCAGAATTCCACCTTAACCTTTGAATCTTGAGTTGTTTAGAGGGGGAGAGATCTATTTAAGTTCCCCTCATAGCTTTGTGAGAGTTGGAGCCATAGGGAACAGATTTTCCTCCTGCTAAGGCCCATGGGCCCTAACCACTCCTGCTAGTTGCAGTTGCTGATTTGTTATGCCCATATCACGACCCCAAAGAGACCACCGAAGACCTTGCATGTCCAGAATGCAACAGCAAGGTTTATTCTGTAGATACAAGTCTAGACAGGGAACTCATTCCTATACCCAATACAGTGAGGCAGGGAGGAGTTGCTCTTTCTTTGTGAGGCTAGCTTTTTAAAGGCAAAAACCACAAGCCCTTCAGGGGGGTTGAGGGGATCTTGGGGGTTTTGCATGGGTGCAACTCGGGTTGGTTTATTTTTATCTCTGTTCTCTTTTAATTGGGTGAGGGTATGTAACCTTTGAATTTACTGGTTGGGGTTTACAATTATCATTTTGGGGGCTGTCTGGGACAAGTCCCAGGCTTTGTCCTTGAGCTGCCATGGGGGCTGGCTGGCCTAGCACGTACTGACTGTGGGGGCTGGCTCAGTGGTCTAGGCTCTGTCCTTGACTCATGCACATAACTCTAAGTTGGTGAGGAGTCCCAGACATTAAACATCTGGCTGAACTTTGAGCAGTCAGAGTACATGCACAAAGGGAGCTACTGCAAGGACTATGTCTTTTGTTCATGGCCCTCCCAGAGACTGCTTGCTCAGTCTCAGAAAACTGGAATGGAGGCCTGATCTCTGAGAGAAGACTGAGCAGCCTGTGATGGCATCTGCTTGGTCCTTTCAGATTCAGACAGAAGTGGCTTAAAAGGTAGTAATCATTTAAATAAAGGATACCAATTGGTGCTCAAAGTGGGGTGCCAATTTATTGTTGGAGGGTTTTTTGGCTCTTTTGGGGGGGCCTACCACCCAGCTTCCAAATAAATAACACATGAAGGTTTATTATTTCTTATGAATGCCCAGCCTTAGCTTGACTTAGTTTCTAGCTAGCTTTCCTTAAATTAACCTACTTTTACCTCTGGACTTTTCCCTTCCTCTTAATTCTATAAATCTTATTCTTAGTCCATGACTTGCTGTGTAGCTGGCTCCTGGAGTCCTCCTCCTTCTCTACTGCTAGATCTATCTCCTCCCAGGTTTCTCTCTCTGTATATATTCTCTCTGCCTGCCAGCCCCATCGATCCTTTCTCCTGCCTTGCTATTGGCCATTCAGTTCTTTTAGACCATCAGGTATTTTAGACAGGCACAGTAACACAGCTTCACAGAGTTAAATAAATGCAACATAAGCAAAGTAACATACTTTAAAATAGTCTACTACATTTGACCATAATAAATATGTGAAAAAAGAATTTGTAGAGTCCAGAGCAAAGAGTCATCAGTTAGGAGCACTTGCTACTTTTACAAGAACCATAGATTCAGTCACCCAAATGTGAATTATAGCCATGTATAACTCCAATTTCAGGGGGTCTGATGCCCTGCTCTGAACTCCACAGATACCAGGCCACAGTATGGGCAACAGATATACTTGCATGAAAATACTCACCCAAAATACAAAACCCAAAAATGTTTAACTAGTAATTTCTTAGGAAATTCTTAAAATCCTTAAGAATACAACTAATAACAAATTGCGGTAACTTTAGAATTTCACTGAGGATAGTTTTAAAATCATGAAATTATCATTTTCAGATATGTGTGTATGTTTTCATGTCTTTTCCTGTGTGTGTGTGTGTGTGTGTGTGTGTGTGTGTGTGTGTGTGTGTGCATGTGTGTCTCCCCAGTGACAGAACTCTGTATTCTGTGAACTTGTGCTCACAACAATACTGCACCTTGCTTTCCCCATTAAAACTGTGGAGCCAGAACTAACTTCTCATCCTTGTTCGACAAGCACTTTACTGACCTAGTCATCTCGCCATCCCCCTGAAGTTATCAGTTTCAAATACTGGTGTTTTGTGTCTCTTATATTTTTTTCTTGGCTACAGTATTTCATTTGAATCAATTTAATTGGTCTTTTAAAACAACCAACTTTTTGTTTCACTCATATCCTTTAATTAATTTTATCTGCACAATTCTATCTGTTGTAATTCTAATTTATTGTTATATAACTTTTTGTTTTCTTTCTATCTATGTTGGCTTGACTTCTTATTTTAAGTATTATTTGCATAGGTTTGGTTTACTGATTTTATGTTTTGTTTCTATTCTAAAGTAAGGATTATAATTTTATTACTTTCCCATTTAGCAGTTTTCTTAGTTAAAATTAATAAATTTTGGCAAGCAAAATTTTCAATTTCATCCAGGTAAAATATTTTTAATTTGATTTGTAAATGTTTCTGTGAACCACTCATAAACTAGCTTTGTCTCTCTCTACCTCTGTGTACATGCACAAACACACAACCATCTCGGCTATGGTCTGTACCTGTGTCTCCTGGGGTACAGTTTCTGTCTTTGTCCTTTGCTCATTCTCCTCTGTTCCTCACCCTAGGACTTTGAAGGGCTCCCCTTGAAGCCTCACTCCTCTTGACTGTATCCTGTGAAAACATTGAAATACAAAGGAAGGTCAGAAAGTGTAGCATGAATCGTAAAAAGTTTTATTAATAAAATCAAACTTGATGCCAGGTATTGGGGTAAATGCTGGAAGATCAGAGAAGCAGAACAAACCACAGCCATCTCACCTCGACAGTTCCTCAGCTGATCTTGTTTCCTCAGACTAGAAGCCTCTGAGTCCTCATCCAGAATGAATCTCAGCTGTACTGCTACTAAAAGCCTAAAAGCTTAACCAGCCTAGTTCCTGGTTTTCACACCTTAAATACCTTCCTGCTTTCTGCCATCACTTCCTGGGATTAAAGGCATGAGTCACCACGCCTGGCTGTTTCTAGTGTGGCCTTGAACTCACAGAGATCCAGATGGATCTCTGCCTCCCAAGTGATAGGATTAAAGGCATGTGTGCCACCATTTTCTGGCCTCTATATCTAGTGGCTGTTCTGTTCTCTGACCCCAGATAACTTTATTAGGGTGCACAATATTTTGGGGAACACAATATCACCACAAGAAAGCAACAAAAATGTGGAAAATGGGTGTTCTATAGGTAAGAAACATGTAAGCACTTTTGACTTAGAGTAGCTCTATTTTCATGAAGACATTTCAGAATTCATTCTGTTGCCAGTTACATTCTTAGGTCTTCACCAAAAAAATATTAAAAAAAAAAAACAAACAGAGAATTTCCCTGAAATAAGCCTAAAGAAGACACTAAAACTTGTCTCCAGGCATTTTTCAGGATCAACAATTCCTAAAGTTCCTGAATACAGCTTCCAAAAGTTCATCAGCATAATGACTTAACGGTTCTTTATAGCTTATGACCTCAGAATACGTTACTCAAAGGATACCTAATTGCTATACTTCTTTACCTATGAATTGTACATGTTTTCCCATGCCCACAGATCTTAGTCCTTACATGGAGGAAAGCAAAGCAAATATGTTTCAGTTTGCCTGATTTTTCTTATTATAAAAATATGTATAAAAATCCCAAAGTTTATTTTATCGACATTTCCTGTGTCATTAAAATGAGATAGTTTAAAATCATAAAAACGTCATGAAGTCACTGCCGTGCCTCAGCATTGACCTCATGCATGTTCCACACAGAAGCACAAGCAAAACTACTGCAAATGTACTCTTTCATAAGTGAACTCAGTAAATATCAGTGATATGTTCCATTATTTCTCAATAGGTGGTAGAGTAAATGTCTTCCAGTCTTTTAAATTCAATGACAAATTGCCTAGATGTGTCCCTTCTCTTCCGATGTAAGTATAAACTGTTGCCTTGGGTGTGATGGCTTTTCATTGTCATATTCAACACTTGGCACAAATAAGTGCAATTCTCAACAGTGAGTGCGAAACTGGCAGAGAAGCAACCATAGTTTTCCACCTACATTAAAATAAATTATTTTCGAATCAGTTTGTTAAGTCTTTAAACCCTTGCCATCTGTAGCACAACAGTTTCTCCTGTGTTGGATGAGGGATGCATATTCTCATTTTGTTACACTTGGACTCATGGGACCAAGTCCAACACAGACAAAGAGAATAAAATCCAGACTCTGGTGTTTTAATCCACTTTGGCAGTGAAAGAAACTACTTGGAAGAGAAACACTGACAAACTCACTAGCAAGTAAGCAATCCAACAGAGAACATAAAAGGAAGATGAAGACATGCCTTGATAGGTCTTCTGTGGTTTGCGGATAGATTTTATATAAATTACATGCATATTACATATAGTAAGTGTGTATTTGTTTAGAAATTGGCAATCAAGATTAATCAAAATATATACGTAACAATTTTATCCATATGTAAAGAGAATGAGGTAAAAACAAAGAGAAAGAGGCATTCAGAAAATAAGCATTGTCAAAGGAATTAAAAACCTCACAATACATTACTTTCCCTAAAGAACCCCATAAATTGCCAGTCAGTACAAAAACTGCCTTTGGCTCTGTTGCAGTGTACTCGTTTGCACAGGGTAGACATGTATGGTGATATTTTATTTGTGCTGAAATGTGATTTTGTTTGTATGTTAATAAATAAAGTTGCCTGGGAGTCAGAGCAAATAGCAAGCCATTTAGCAGAAGTCTGGCAGTGGTAGCACATGCCCTTAATCCCAATCACATGGCAGGCAAAGTCTCTGTGTGTTCAAGGACACAGCCAGCTTGGTGACAAACACCTTTAATCCAAGTACCAACCATAGAGACTTGGAGGTCTATATAGACAGGCAGTGATGAGGAAGTCATGATGTTGGGTTTAGAATCAATGAGAAGGCAGAACAGAAAGGCAATAAAAAGACAGGTCACACAGGAGAAGGTCTCTCTCTGAGGGGAAAGATGGCAACGACTGATAAGCTAAAGGCTATTTGTTAGTGCTCTGACCTCTTTATTTGGCTTTGTGTTTCTTATTTAATAAGACTGTTTAGAATTTCATCTACAGACATGTAGTGGCTTTGTGGTAATGGTAAAGAAAATAGATGTATGTGACGAAAGCTTCTCCACTTATCCACTAAATATAGCATTTCAGACATGGAAAAGTACATCCATCATTCACTAATCAGATAAAGATTCAACATGCTTTTGATAAGGAACTTTCAACAATCAGATTGAATTCCGACATGTATAAATTTGGTTTTTTTTTTTTTTTTTTTTTTTGGTTTTTCGAGACAGGGTTTCTCTGTGTAGCTTTGCACCTTTCCTGGAACTTGCTTTGGAGACCAGGCTGGCCTCGAACTCACAGAGATCCGCCTGCCTCTGCCTCCCGAGTGCTGGGATTAAAGGCGTGCGCCACCACCGCCCGACCAATTTGGTTGTTTTAATAGCAGCATGCTATAATATAAATTGTGAAATTCTATGGATGAATCACAGAAACTGCAGTGGAAAATGTCGGTATGTTTAAATTGCCCAGCTGTGTGAATTTGAAAGTCTCAGGTGTTCCATGACTTCAGAACATTTGTTTAATACAGAAGTCATTTTTTCCTTAAGCATACACATCTTTTAGAAGGGCATATAAATGACTTTAATCTTATATTTATGTTTTGAAAAGTTGAACAGTGCTGATTTTAACAATCTTCATATATGTTCAGTACTACAGAGTTTTCAACTTTATTCTCAACTCATAAAACTCATGATTAGATTTTCTCGCTTGGCTGCTAATCTGAAATTTCACCATGGGGTGACCAACTTGGAACTCCAGATTCACCTGTAAAACCCTGTGTATCCTCTACAAATTTGTGAAAATCATCATAGGGAATCCTCTAAGTCAATAGGAGGTTTACTCTCAGGCTCAGAAGTTATAGCTTTCCCTGGTTACATTGAAATTACTGCTGACAACTTGATTTGAAACCAACACAGAGTAGTCCTAAGACTGAATACAAAGCCCCTTTCATCTGGACCACAAAATCGACAAGGTGGAGTAATAGAAAACAAGGATACAAACAGCTTAAAAGACAAGACTAAGGCACAGTGCTGAAGACCTAATTCCATATACCTAGGGTCCATTGCAGAAGCCCAAGTGAAATGAATAACCAAGGAATATGTGACCTCTAGAAATTAGCACCCTTTATGGGAATGTTCTCTGAGAAAAGCAATTTAGTTAACACACAAAGCAATGACTTCAAGGCAGCAACTACAAATATGTCTAAGGAACTCAAAGAAGAAATGAACAAATGTCCAAATGACAACCACAAAAAAAAAAACACAAGTAGGTAAGTGAAATAATAATAATAATAAGATATGGAAATGGAGCTTAATAAATAGAGAGAAAAATCTTAAGAAAAGCAAAATGAAAACTCATCCATCCTCTGAGATCACAGCTGCACCCTGAGACACAGACTCCACCAGCTTTGAGTGGACCAAGAAGTAAGTCTTTGTTCTCCTAGCTGATCACCCCAGCCTCTAGGCTTTAGGCCCAGGGGCATCCCTGGCACCCCCATACCCCACCCACTGCAGTCTCAATTGCAGGCCAGCAGGCAGGACATCTACAGTCAGGCTGAACTACAACTCTCCCCCACCAGACCCTGTAACCTACAAGTCCCACCACATCCCCCAAACTGGAGGATGGCCTCTGAGATCACAGCTGCTCCCTGAGATATAGACTCTACCAGGTCCAAGTTGACCAAGAGCTCTGATTGGACCAAGAGCTCCCATTGGACCAAGAGTGCCAATTGGATCAAAAGAGGCTCCCTCAGACATAGAAACCATTTGCACCAATTGGAGGAAGAGATGGGTACATGCCAATGCAAAAATACATTCAACAACATAAAGAACAATATGGAACCACCAGAGCCTAGTGGTTCTACATCAGCAAGGCCTGAAAATCCCAACACAGAAGAAGTATAAGAAATCTACCTTTAAAAAATGACTTTAAGAAGATGACAGAGACCTTTAAAGAGGAAATGAAAAATTCCCTTAAAGAAATTGAGGAAAAGACAAACAAAAAAATTGGAAGAAATCAATGAATCCCTTAAAGAAAACCAAGAAAAAGGAATTAAAGAGGTAAAGAAAACAGTTCAAGATTTGAAAATTGAAATAGAGGCAATAAAGAAGACACAAACTGATGGAATGCTGGAAATGGAAAATCTGAGTAAACAAACAAGAACCACAGATGCAAGCATAACCAATAGAATGCAGTAGATGGAAGAGAAAATCTCTGGTATTGAAGATATGATAGAAGAAATAGACTCATCAGTCAAAGAAAACATTAAAGCCAACAAAGTCATAACACAAAATGTCCAGGAAATCTGGGAAACAATGAAAAGACCTAACCTAAGAATAATAGGGATAGAAAGAGAAGAATACCAGCTCAAAGGCACAGAGAATATATTCAACAAAATTATAGAAGAAAACTTTCCCAACCAATAGAAAGAAATTACGATGAAGATACAAGAAGCTTACAGAACACCAAATAAACTGGACCCCCCCCAAAAGTCCCCTTGTCACATGATAATCAGACCACTAAACATAAAAAATAAATAAAAAATATTAAGAGCATCAAAGGAAAAAGGTCAGTAACTTATATAGGCAAACATAACAGAATAACACCTGACTTCTCAATGGAGACTCTGAAAGATAGAAGGTCTTGGGCAGACATTATGCAGATCATGAATGCCAACCCAGACTATTATATGCAGCAAAACTCTCAATCATCATAGACGTAGTAAACAAAATATTTCATGATAAAACCAGATTTGAACAATACTTATCCACAAATCCAGCACTACAGAAAACACTAGAATGAAAAATCCAACCTAAGGAAGTTATATGCACCCAAGAAAACACAGACAACAGATAATTCCACACCAACAAATATCAATGAAGGGAAATACACAGCACTACCACCAAAACAAAACAAAGCAAAAAACCAAAAAACAGGAATTAATAATCACTGGTCATTAATATCCATTAATATCAGTGGACTCAATTTATCTATAAAAAGACACAGGCTAACATAGTGGATATGAAAACAGGATCCATCCTTCTGCTGGATACAAGAAACACACCTCAACCTCAAAGACAGACACTGCCTCAGATTAAAAGCCTGGGAAAAGAAGTTCCAATCAAATGGACTCAAGAAGCAAGCTGGTGTAGCTATCCTAATGTCTAACAAAATTAAAATTAATTAAAAGAGATTGGGAAGGACATTACATATTCATCACGGGAAAAATCCACCAAAATGAAGTCTCAATTCTGAATGTTTATGCCCCAAATACAAGGGCACCCACATTTGTAAAAGAAACATTACTATATGGTGATATTTTATTTGTACTAAAATGTGATCTGTATGTTAATAAATAAAGTGCCTGGGGATCAGAGCTAATAGCAAGCCTTAGCAGAAACTGGGCAGTGGTGGTGCATGCCTTTAATCCCAGCTCTTGGGAGGCAGAGCTAAGCGGATCTCTGTGTGTTTAAGAATACAGCCAGCATGGAGACACACGCCTTTAATCTCAATACCAACCATAGAAAACCTGAAGGTCTGTACAGACAGGCAGTGACTAGGAGGTCATGTGATTGGGTTTACAACCAATGAGAAGGCAGAACAGAAACACTATAAAAAGACAGACACACAGGAAGTAGGTCTCTTTTGGAGAGGAAGGGCAATAGCAACAGTGAAGGGTAAGGTTTTTAGCTCTTAGCTATTGCTCTGACCTCTTGGCTTTCATCGCTGTATTGGCTCTGTGTTTCTTATTTAATAAGATGGTTGGTTACATCTATATTACTAAAGCTTAAATAGCACATCAAACCCCACATAATAGTAATGGCAGACTTCAACACCCCAATCTCACAAATGGACAGGTCTGCCAGACAGAAACTTAACAGAGAAATAAGGGACCTAACAGAAGTTATGACTCAAAAGAACTTAGTAGATATCTATAGAACATTCCACCCTAATACACAAAAAAATTATACCTTCTTCTCAGCACCCCATGGGACCTTCTCTAAAATCGACCACATACTAGGTCACAAAGCAAATCTTAATAGATACAAAATAACCTCCTGTATTTTATTGGACCACGATGGTTTAAAGTTAGATATCAACAACACCAAAAACTACAAAATGCCTATAATCTCACAGGAATTGAATAATGCTCAAGTGCATCACCAATGGGTCAGGGAAGGAATAAAGAAATAAATTAAAGATTTCCTAGAATTCAATGAAAATAAATGTACAACATTCCCAGACTTTTGGAACACAATGAAAGCAGTGCTAAGAGGAAAATTCATAGCATTAAGTATCCACATAAAGAAGTTGGAGAGATCTCACACTAGCAACCTAACAGCACACCTGAAAGCTCTAGAACAAAAAAGAAGCAAACTCATCCAGGAGGAATAGACAGCAGGAAATAATCAAATTGAAGTCTGAAATCAATAAAAGAGAACAATTCAAAGAATCAATGAAACAAAGAGTTGGTTCTTTGAGAAAATGCACAAGATAGACAAGCCTTATCCAAACTAACCAAAAGGCAGAGAGAGAGCATCCAAATTAGCAAAATCAGAAATGAAAAGGGAGACATAACAACTAACATTGAGGAAATCCAGAAAATCATCAGATCATACTTCAAAAACCTGTACTCCACAAAATTGAAAAATCTAAAAGAAATGGACAATTTTCTGAATATGCACCACAGATCAAAGTTAAATCAAGACCAGATAAACAATTTAAATAGACCAATGACCCCTAAGGAAATAGAAACAGTTATTAAATGTCTCCTATCAAAAAAAAACAAAACAAACAAAAAACAAAAAAACAAAAAAAGTCCAGGATCTGATGGTCAGCACAGAATTCTACCAGATTTTCAAAGAAGAGCTAATACCAATACTTTTCAAATTGTTCCACACAATAGAAACAGAAGGAACATTACCAAACTTCTTTTATGAGGCTACAATTACCCTAATATGAAACCGCACAAAGATGCAAAAAGAAATACAGACCAATCTTTCTCATGAACACTGATGCAAAAATACTCAATAAAATATTGGCAAACAGACTCCAATAACACATTAAAAACATTATCCACCATTACCAAGTAGGCTTCATCCCAGGGATGCAAGGATGGTTCAACATACAAAAATCTGTCAATGTAATACACCATATAAACAAACTGAAAGAAAAAAGAAACTACATGATCATTTCATTAGATACCAAAAAGGTCTTTGACAAAATCCCACACTCCTTTATGATAAATGTCTTGGAAATATCAAGAATACAGGGTACCTACCTAAACATAATAAAGGCAATTTACAGCAAGCCAACAGCCAACATCAAAGTAAATGGAGAGAAACTCAAAGCGATTCCACTAAAATCAGGAACAAGACAAGGCTGTACACTCTCCCTATATTTATTTAATATAATATTCAAAGTCCTAGCTAGAGCAATAAGAAAAGAAAAGGAGATCAATGGGATATAAATTGGAAAGGAAGAAGTCAAACATTCCCTATTTGCAGGTGACATGATAGTATATGTAAGCGATGCCAAAACTTCTACCAGGGAACTCCTAGAGCTGATAAACTCCTTCAGTAATGTGGCAGGATACAAGATTAGTTAAATAAAAAATCTGTAGCCCTCCTATATGCAAATGTAAATGGGCTGAGAAAGAAATCAGAGAAACATCACCCTTTACAATAGGCACTAATAATATAAAATACCTTTGGGTAACTCTAACTAAGCAAGTGAAAGACCTGTATGACAAGAACTTTAAGTATCTGAAGAGAGAAATTGAAGAAGATATCAGAAAATGGAAAGATCTCCCATGCTCATGGGTAGGTAGGATTAACATAGTAAAAATGGCAATCTTACCAAAAGCAATCTATAGTTTCAATGCAATCCCCATCAAAATACCAACACAATTCTTCACATACCTGGAAAGAACAATACTCAGTTTCATTTGGAAAAACAAAATAACCCAGGATAGCTAAAACAATCATGTACAATAAAGCAACTTCTGAAGGCATCACCATCCCTGACCTCAAGCTCTACTATAGAGCGATAGTAATAAAAATAGCTTAGTATTGCCATAAAAAACTGACATGTGGACAAAAGGAAATGAATTGAAGACCCTGACATTAATCTGCACACCTATGAACACCTAATTTTTGACAAAGAAGCCAAAGCTGAACAATGGAAAAAAGAAAGCATCTTTAACAAATGATGCTGCCATAACTGGATGTCAACATGCAGAAGATTGCAAATAGATCCATATCTATTGCTATACACAAAACTCAAATCCAAGTGGATCAAAGACCTCAACATAAATCCAGTTAAACTGAACTTGATTGAAGAGAAAGTAGGACAAAGTCTTGAATGCTTTGCACAGGAAACCACTTCCTAACTATAACACCAGTAGCACAGACACTGAGAATAACAATTAATAAATGGGACCTCCTGAAACTTAGCAACTTTTTTTTTTTTTTTTGGTTTTTCGAGTCAGGGTTTCTCTGTGTAGCTTTGCGCCTTTCCTGGAACTCACTTGGTAGCCCAGGCTGGCCTAGAAATCACAGAGATCCCTCTGCCTCTGCCTCCCGAGTGCTGGGATTAAAGGCGTGCGCCACCACCGCCCGGCAAAACTTAGCAACTTTTGTAGGGCAAAGCGACACAGTAAATAACACAAAATGACAGGCTACAGAATGGGAAAAGATCTTCACCAACCCTACATTGGACAGAGGGCTGATCTCCAAAATATATAAAGAATTTTAAAAACTAGATATCAAAATACTGAACATTCAAATAAAAAAATGGCTACAGAGCTGAACAAAGTATTCTCAACAGAAGACTGTCATATGGCCAAAAGACATTTAAGGAATTGCTCAACATCCTTAGTCATCAAGGAAATGCAAATCAAAATTACAGCGTGATACCCTCTTATAGCTGTCAAAATGGCTATGATCAAAAACACTGATGACTGCTTATGTTGGAGAGGATGTGGAGCAAGGGGAACACTCCTACACTGTTGATGGGAATGCAAACTTGTACAGCCACTTTGGAAATCAGTGTGGTGGTTTCTCAGAAAATTAGGAATGAATTTACCTCAAAACCCAGTTATATCACTCTTGTGCATATACACAAGGAATGCTCAATCATACCACAAAAACACATGCTCAACTATGTTCATAGCAGCATTATTTGTAATAGCCAGAACCTGGAAACAATCTAAATCCCCTTCACCTGAAGAAAGGATAAAGAAAATGTGGCACATATACACAATGGAGTAATATTCAGCAGTAAAAAACAATGACATCATGAAGTTTGCAGGCAAATGAATGAAACTAGAGAATATCGTCTTGAGTGAAGTAACCCAGACTCAGAAAGACAAATATGAGCCAGGCGGTGGTGGCGCACGCCTTTAATCCCAGCACTTGGGAGGCAGAGGCAGGCGGATCTCTGTGAGTTCGAGGCCAACCTGGGCTACCAAGTGAGTTCCAGGGAAGGCACAAAGCTACACAGAGAAACCCTGTCTTGAAAAACCAAAAAAAAAAAAAAGAGACAAATATGGCATGTATTCACTCATAAGTGGATATTAGATCTAAAGCAAAGGACAGCCATACTAAAACCCTCAGCTCCAGAAAATCTAGCTAACAAAACGAACCCTAAGAGGGATGCAGGGATTGCCCTGGAAAGGGGGAATAGATGAGATCTCCATGAGCAATCTCCATGAGGGGGGCATTAGAAGGTAGGGGATGGGGGATGAGAACATAAGGGAACTAGAACAGGGACAGAGTGGGATAGCAAGGAAAGAGATACCATGATAGAGGAAGACATCAAGGGAATAGAGAGAAACAGGGTGCTGGGGAAGTTCCCAGGAATCCACAAGGACAACCCCACATTAGACTACTAGCAATAGTGGAGAGGGTGCCAGAACTGACCTACCCCAGTAATCAGATTGGCGAATACCCTAACTGTCTTCGTAGAGTCCTCATCTAGTGACTGATGGAAGCAGATGCAGAGATCCACAGCCAAGCACCAGGCCAAGCTCCAGGAGTCGAGTAAAAGATAGAGAAGAGGGATTCTATGAACAAGTGGCAAAAAGATCATGATGGGGAAACCTACAGAGACAATCAAACCAAACTAGTGGGAACCCATGACCTGTGCACCAATAGCTATGGAGACTCCATGGAACTGAACTAGGCCCTGTGCATAGATGAGACAGTTGTTTAGCTTGACCTGTTAAGGGGCCCCTGACAGTGGGATCAGGATCCATCCCTGGTGCATGAGTGGGCTTTTTAGAGCCTAGTACTTATGTTGTGACATCTTACACAGCCTTGTTTCAAGAGGAGGTGCTTGGAACTGTCTTAACTTGGTGTACCAGATTCTGCTGACTCGCCATGGGAGTACTTGCCTTGGAGAAGATGGGAATGAGGGGTGGGTTGGGGGAGAAGTTTGAGGGGGGGAAGGAGGAGGGAGGAAAGGGGCATCTGTGGTTGTTATGTAAAGTGAACAGAAAATTTCTTAATAATAATAATAATAATAATAATAATAATAATAATAATAAATTCAGCAGAACCCTGTTGCACTTTGAAAGTTGGTCCAGCCTCAGTTAGCAGACCACACTCAGGATGGACGTGGGCTTTAGGAGTCTCTCCCAGGGCATTTCAGTGCCATGGTTAGCAGACAGACTGTTATTTATAGACTCAGAATTTCAGGTTGTATTTTTGGCCACAATTAATTTTAAAAAAAATCATGAAAATAAAAAAAAAGAAAAATGAAACAGAACTTGAAATGAAGAAGTCAGGATGTCAAATAAAAATATCAGGAGAAATTATCACCAACAGTATGGATCAAGCAGGCATCTGGTCTCAAAGACGAGGTTGAGAAAATTGATCACTCAGTAAAGGAAAATATTAAATGTATTAAAATCCAAGAGTGGCTCACACAGGAAGTCTGGGGCACTGTAAAAAGACAAAATTCACAAATTATAGGTATACAAGGAAGAGGACAAAATCAGGTCAAAAACTCGGTAAATATTTTTAACAAAACCATACAAGTAATTTCCCCTAATCTGAGAAAAGTGAAGCCTATTAAGGTGTAATAGGCATACAGAACACAAAATAGGGTGTGAAAAGAAACATTACACAATACTACTAAATAAACACATTTAAAAAATACAATAAATGTACCTAACAGAGAACTATTGAGAGCAGCAAAAGAGAAAGACCAAGGCACAGTTAAAGAGAGGTTAGCCAGAAAAACTTAATTTTTCAGTTGAGACTTGTAAATCAAGAATGCGCTGGACTGAAGTTCTGATCCAAGTTCAAAATAACCACAGATACTGTCCCTACTTCTATACCCAGCAAAACTGTCAGCTGTAATGAAAATAGAAAGGAAAATATTTTCACGATTAAGAACAGATAAGGAGTTTGTATACACAGAGCCAACTCTACAGGGGACACTAGAAGAAATACTTTGGTATGAAGACAAAATTAAAATACCAAACAGAATACATGGAAATATGG
Organism: Peromyscus maniculatus bairdii; assembly: GCF_049852395.1. Classification (NCBI taxonomy): domain Eukaryota; kingdom Metazoa; phylum Chordata; class Mammalia; order Rodentia; family Cricetidae; genus Peromyscus; species Peromyscus maniculatus. Next base: position 14,228,009 of record NC_134871.1, read on the forward strand.
AAAAACTTAACTGGTTGGAAAGCTGCAGGGCTTTAGCTTGCTATCTAGAAGAAAAAGAAAGGAAATATATGGGAATTTTGTTGCTATTGCCATTGATCCCAGAAAGAGTATTTTTTAATTTTTTTTATAAAAGTGGTTTTTCCTCCTTTACTCTTAAGAATTTAATGCATATATACACCAAAACAAGATCATATTCCCCATTCCCTCTTCCAGGTCTGCCATATCACCCTCAATGTGCCTCCCTCCCAACTTTTTGGGGTTTTTTATTTATATTTTTATACTCTACTAAATCCAATTAGTTGAGCCCATATTTTGCCTGTGTGTGGGTCCACCAAGTAGAGCGTGGGAAATCTACTAGTGGCCATATTCTCAAACAAGAACCTTTTCTCGTAACCCCAGAAACCGCCAGCTGCCAACAGTGTCTCACTAAGGAGTGGAGTCTGGAGATAACTTCCCTACCTCTGGCAGAAGTTTTGCAGGCTTGATTTTGTAAAGGTAGTATATAGGTAATCCCAGATGTTGGGAGTTCATGAATGTAGACAAATTTCTAAAAGGTCTTATTCAATAAGAAACACAGAGCCAAATATAGGGGTCAAAGCCTTAGAGATCAGGGAAATAGTGACAACCACCAGCTAACCTTAACTCACCATGCCACTATTGCTTCCAAGAGATCTACTTCCTGTCTACCCAGGCTTTTATTGCCTTGCTGTTCTGCCCTCTCATTGGCTCTTAGCCCAGCTACCTCCCTTCCTTGTCACTGCCTGTCTGTACAGACCTCCGTGTCTCTATGGTTGGTACTGGGATTAAAGGTGTGTGTCACCAGCTTGGCTGTTCCCTAATGTGTCCTTGAACACACATAGACCGTGCCTGCCACTGATCGGATTAAGGGCATGTGCTACCACTGCCTGACTTTTGTGTTAATGGCTTGCTATTACCTCTGATCTTCAGGCAAACTTTATTAACATACAAATAAAATATCACCATATATGAGTATGATGGACATTTCATGTCCAGAAGAAGGCAGTCAGTCCATTCTTCTGGCTCTCATATTTTTATACCTCCTCTTCCACATTGTTTTTGAGCTCTGAATGTGGCAGGGTTAATACTGATGTCCACTTCTCTCTCCTTTTCTCAGCACATGTGACCACACTCCACTGCAAAAAGAAGCTATCCTATATAGGTTGAGATCAGGACAGGTATATGGGCATAAACATTAATATTTAAATTTTTTGACAGAATAAACATTTATCAATTTAGCAAATTCACTCCAAGGGTATATGGTCTCCTAAAGTGGAGCTTTTGGCCTGGATTACAGTAGCAGGGATGAAATGTACTATGACTTTAATCCAATCAGTATTGTATTAGTTACTCCATAACAGTCATCAAAGTCTTGTGTAGATGAGGACAACTTGTCTGTTGGTCTTCAGACAGTGCCTTTCTGATTTTAATTCATGATAGTGTTTTTGCACCTCACTGACTATTCTGTTTTCGTTTCAACTTCTGGTCACCTACTCTTCAGCTACAGCACAAAAAAAGAAACATTTTGTTGGTCATATTTTCCCCAAATTTTCTTAAATCAATTTAAGGTAACACTTTGCCTATACTACCAAATAAAACTTATTAAAGGTTACCAAAGATTTTTTTTGGTTTTTGTTTGTTAACCAGATGTTATACCCTAATAACAGTGTAGTCTATTGAAACAACAGCATTGCAGAATGAGTAATCATATTTTTTCTACTCTTCCTGAGATTTGTCAGAGTCCTTCAGGTCTGGACATTTGAGGTACTAGGGGAATGTCCACAGATCAGAGTATTCTAACAAAAGGCACTTTGGTGATTCTTTGGTGGAGCATCATCAATGTTTTCATTTGCTAAATTAGGTAATCTCATCAAGAATTCAAGTTTTTATAAATAAAAAAATGTTTGAAATGTTACTGCCCTCTACTAAGTACATGATGCACATAACTATAGTTTATTGGTCACATTGCATCCAAGTTACCAACATTTTATCCTGAAATTATAGATATTTAATTATTTGGCAAAATGCACGGTAAGTATCTCTAATGCAAACACATATTTTTACAGGTTAGCTTCATGGTATTTTTTGAAGATTAGAATTTTTTCAATAATAAGATACTTTGGATTAATCAACCTGAATATATAAACACTAGGTTCATAAACTACCAATATAGAAACTACTTCAGCCACACTCATATCTACTCCATTTTAAGAATAATAATTGGTAAAAATTTGATCTTTTTTTTTTTTCCAGAGCCTCTGGGCTACCTCTCTCCCCAACACAAAAATTCCAGCTGTCTCCTTATTTCTTTCATCTTGTCATGACTCTTACAAATATAGATAGCAGGAGTTGGTTTGCCACCTCACAAGCTTTCTAAATCTAATTGTCTAAACACGAAGTGGTGGGAGTTTTATACAGCAGACCTGCTGCATGGAGACCAGCACAAAGCAGTTTATTTTTAGTTCCTTTTCTCCGTTCTCTATCATAGCACATTATATCCATGCTAGTAAAGTTTCATAACGTGAGATTTCGTTATTGTGAATGTCATCCTTCACACAGTTGAAGTTTCTCTGTCCTAAATACAATGTAATCTATCCTAGACAGTCATTTCCATATCCTTAGACCATTTTGATTTTCATTTTGGCAAATTTCCAAAGAACGAAGCAAAGCACAATGAAGTATAAGCTGTTTGTTGTTTGTTTGTTTTTGTTTGTTTGTTTCTGATCAACAAGTTGTAGGCTGGAATACCACTACCAGATCCAGGCATAAAACAGAGGCAAAAAATTTCCACATGTGATTCAGATCCTAATGGAGTAGAAATTGCTACTTTGGAGGGAGAAAAAAATGTTGAAAGTTTGAAAGAATGCCTTTGATTCAGCAAAGGACATTAATATGAAAATAGAACTAGAATCCAAGGCTTATGACATATTTGAAGATTTCAAAAGCATAATGAAAAACCCCATGTAGTGAAAGGAAATTATAATTGCTTTCTTTATAAGTCTGTTGGTAATGACAGAGGAAACAGAGTACACAAAGAAATTAGTGACTTTACAAGCATAAGGACTTGAAAAATACATAAAATATACAAAGCTGATTCTTTTGTTCAAATGAGAAATGTCCCTCATAAGCTTAGGCGTTTACAGTTGGTCTCAGTTGGTAGTACTATCTATGGATATTACGGAACCATGAGGAGGCATGACCTTGCTGAAGGAAGTTTGTTGCTAGGGGTGGTGTTTGAGGGCTGAAAGCCTTGCCTAACCGACAGTACTCTCTCTCTTCTACTTCTTTTTTATTGAATATGTGATCTCTTTCAGCTTTCTGTTTTAGTTACTTGTTTCTGTGACTCTTCCAGCATGATGGAATCTCCCTCTTGAGTCATAAGCCTAAATAAACACTACCTTCTCTAAGTTGCCTTGGTTGTGGGTTTTATTTCTTATTTTTATTTTATTTATTTTTATTATTGAAGAATTTATTTCAAATTAAACTCAAATAAAGGACCATCTAAGAGATTAATTCAAAAGTATGCTTCAGGTTCTGCCTGGGTGTTCTTGAATCAAGTGGCTTTTCTCATATGAATTTTAAAGCAAGTGAGTGGAAATGAGTTGATGGAACAGCAGGCCAGCTCCGCTTGGCTGGCCAGGGAGCCAGCCTTAACTAGGGCCTCAACATCAGAGCCGGTGGAAACAGTCTCACCTTCATGCCTGGGACCCATGACGCTTTATTGTTTCATTGACAAATATTCTACTTCTTAAGAAAAATAATTGTTTCCTTCCCTGTCCATTGCTGTGTTTGTAGCTGAGGAGCCTGCGAAAAGAGAGAGGCTAGCAAGTGTTCTCCGTCTTATGCGGCATAGCAGCCTTTGCAATGAAGACCAACTTGGGGGGATTTGTCAAAACCTGTTTGTTCAGAATCTTCTTGGTGTCTCTGCATCTTCAGAGATAAGACCTCCTGCATTCTCTGGAGCTAGAGAGGGTTTTCTCACGTCAGTCAGGAAGGCTGAGGGGAATGTCAGAGCAGCGCTTCCCAGGCTCTTCCCCGGTTCTTCCCAGGCTTTGGGGTCCACTTCTGAGCAGAGGAGGGCGAGGAAATGGAGAGGCACCATCTGTTCCTGGTGTGTGCTCAGATACGCAGGCACCACATTCTGACTCCTGCCCATTAGTTGCCCCGGTGTTAAAATAATGACACATTTGTGTGTGTGTGTGTGTGTGTGTGTGTGTGTGTGTGTGTGTGTGAGAGAGAGAGAGAGAGACAGAGAGAGAGAGAGAGAGAGACAGAGACAGAGACAGAGACAGACAGAGAGAGACAGAGAGAGACAGAGAGAGAGAAAGAGAGACGGGGGGGGGCTTTACAGTTTAGGAGAAATTTTAAGTGTATTCATTTAGCAATGACTTGAAAATCCCCGGTAAATTTTTGGAGTAATAGTATAGTTCCTACGAAGAAAGACATTTAAGTGGTTTGAAACAATTTAGAAGGTTATATAGAAAATGTAAAATCAAAGACTTGGTTCCATAGTACATATGTGACCATGATGTCCAATACATTAGCTACATGCAATATTTTTGAGATACAATTTCAAGGAGTCAAGTGGAAAATATGCAGAAAGTGCGCAATTTTGAAACACTGAGTCCTAAATAAGATGTCTTCATCACATTCTTCCCCTCAAGACTCAGGAAGCTCTGTAGAAGATTGTCAGAACCAGATGGGATGGAAGACACCAATGCAATACTGTCTTCCCCACAGCAAGATTTACATACATATGAATTCTCAGAGACTGTGCAGCAGTCCAGAAAACCAGACTGGATCCCAGAATTGAGCAGAGGAATGAACACAATCCCTTATAAATAATCAAGAAGTTGTCTATAATTGCCAGCCTCTGGCAAATAAAAAAAATTAGTTTTCTCCAATGGAGTCTCATGGGATATATTAATCACATTTAAGTGTATGCACCGTTCCTAGAAGTAGGTGAACCCAATAAACATCTTATCTCATATTTCTTTGGGCATATTTTATCTTACTTTTGTCTTTTTCTTGTATGTTATGGTTTCCAATGTTGTTTTATGGGCGTGTGTGTGTGTGTGTGTGTGTGTGTGTGTGTGTGTTTCTTTTTCTTTTTCTTTTTTTACTACAGGGTTAGTTTTTTTTTCTCTCTTTTCTTTTGACAAGACGAAAAGAAAGAACTGTTTGCATAGTTTATCTTTTGCCAAAGAAAATTATTTTGGTTACACATGTATTGTTTAGATAAACAATAACTCGGTGGGTCTCCTCACTCACATATATTATTATGGAATAAAATCAATTTAACACTTGTCCACATCATCTCCCAATCTATGCAGTAAGTGAGTAAGTGTAGAGAAGGGGAATTTATTAAGATGGTCCTTTCATTTCCTTTGTTTTCTTGTTAACAAGTCAATCTGGTGGTAACAATTCCATGGATTCTGCTAGAATCAATGATAGCAGAAATATGCACAATTCATTCTATTCTCAGAGTATGGAATGAAACTTTAAATGAAGAATTCTGGTCTTTTCATTTAGTGTCTAAATTCCCATTTGATATATATGGAGAAATGTTGGTGTGCATTTTTCAGAAAATGGCTTTGCATCACATCTGAATGATGTGGGCCTACATCATGTGTAATAAAGGGGTGCAGTAAAACTTGTCCCTTATCTCTCCAGTGGGAGACATTAGCTGCATTATCATGCTTAGCAAACAAATTTGTCTTTTGTATTAAAATGGAACACTACCTCAAAGATTATTTTCTATAACAGCAGTCTTCAATACATAGAAGAATAATTGACTTGAGAAATGAAAAATATTAAGAGGTTGGAGGAGAGTCATGTATTAGCAGCTGCAAATATGCAGTCCTAATGCCTGGATACCAAAATTCCAGTTTAGTAAATTTACTCCAAATAATTTTATAGGAAAACATTGTTGTGTTTTAATGGAATCACTGTTTTCAAATACATTGCTATCAATTCATGATTTCTCTTCATGACGTAAACCAAGAATTATTCTTATAGTGTGATGATACTTACTCCTTGATATTGATTCTAAGTAATCCACAATACTGTATGTTGTTGGGTATCATTTTCCTTTAGTTGTTCATCAAGGAACCTGGAAATAGCTAGGTTTTTTTTTTTATGGTTAAGAATTTGCAACAGGTCAATATAGTTTTGTAACACTAACCTTTATATTGTTATTATCATTTAAAAATATATCTTATAATTAATTGGATGGGGTTTTTAATGCAAACCAACAGAGAGCTGCCAAGACACTGGTGTTACAGACCACAATGCATCTTTCTCCATTTTTATCCTCAACATAAACTTCAACCCACCTTTACAAGTGAACACCTACTGAGTTTGGGAAAGCGAATTCTCATGTGTGCATTGTGGAATCTCCAAAGGCTACAGGAGTTATCAGTGTAATATGTTCTGACCCAAGGATAGGAGACAACACTTGTTATTCTTTTTATTTTTATTAATACAACCATAAAGCCTCTTGTAGGACTGTGTTGACTGCTTTTGAGGGTGAGTCAGATTGGATCTGAAATCAACTATGAGACTGGCTCATGATGTGTGAGAGAGGTTAGAGGAAGGATTAGCTGAGGGAGAGAGATCTGTCTTCAAGGAGGGGAGCCCAGATATAAAGAAGACTGAGGAAAAGAGGAGTATTGCTTACTTGCCTGCCTGTTTTACCTACTTAGTACTGAGTGTGTCTATCTTTTGCTGCTGCCAGAGTCCAGGTTTTTCATCCCTCTACCATCTACAAAAGAACAGCAGCTTTCTAGAAAACCTGCAGGCCTTTAGGTAGTATGAGTCCAGATGAATTCATGAACACAGTTTTATTAATCATCATTAAAAGTGTGCTTGTGTTTGATGTCCCTGTGAATGTGAGTGCACATGTGCCCTCGTGGACATAAGGACTTCAGACACACTTTCATGTGTTGATTCTTACCTTTGATGTTCTTTGAGGCAGGATCTCTTTGTTAGATGCCAGGCTACCTGGACAATGCACTGTACAGCATCTTCTGTCCCTTAACTCTCATCTTATACAATATTTACAATCCATCTTATACAATATATAAAGTCTATACAATAGCGATAGGATGCTATTGTAGATACACATTGAATGTTATTTAGATTATGGAAATGTAGATTTTTATATAGATTTGGATACTAGGTATGCATGTTTGTATAGTGGGCACCCCAACTATTCACTCATATCTGCAGCCTTCCAATGAAGCATTTAAAACTACACACAGTTTTATTTCAGATTTTAAGATTCTTTCAGACTATGAAAATTTATAAACGCATTGGGTATAATATACTAAGTAACTTTCAAGTCATGAGGATATTGTATAGAATCACACTATGTGGGATGAGGAGATAGCCCAGCAGTTAAAGGAACCCAAATGCAGTGTCTCAACAACTTATAACTCCAGCTCCAGGGGATCTGGCACCATCTTTTGGACTCTACAGAAACCCACAAGCATATGAGCACACACACACACACACACACACACGCACACACAAATCAATTTTTTGATTTAAAAAATCTATACACCTTTTCAGTATTAAGGATGAAAAACTTCCCCTCCCCAAATTAACGAATTATATCCAGAAGCACAGAAATAGATAACCCCACCATTAGTAGTGGAGAGAGCTCAGTAATTAAAGACAGATTTTATATTTAATAATCAATCTACTTAAGTTTCTCAACAATATTTAAAAGAAGAATATTTATTTAATCATCCATGTAAATATAGAAGAAAATTTAACAATATGAATGATATACTAAAAATGCAATTTAAGGATAATATGCTTCTTTGGTCTTATAAAGGAAGTATTTTTTTTTAAAGAAAAGGAAAAACAAATACATTCAAAAATATAATGCATTGGAAAAATAAGTCAGACTCTAAATGTACATACTCATATTTTATTATTTATATGAAATTCATAAATAAGCAATATAATCCAATGCAATATAAACCAGAGAAAGGCTCAGGCACAGACTTGATGGTACCTACAGAGAGGGATTGGGAATTGTTTGGAATGAAAATTGGGGGCAATTTCCTTGGTGATGGAATTGTTTTGTATTCAATTTTGAATGGTGTTGGACAGGTGTACACAAATCCAAACCCATCTAAATGAGTAATTTTGTGTTTTATCATACATAAATACATCCTAAAATACCAGAGATACAAATTAGACTTCTCAGAGTATATGTTTTTTTGTTTGTTTTCTGAACCATCAATCAAGTCATCTCACTTGGTTTAGCTTCACTGGTGTTGCACAAACACAACTCATGACACTGACTAATGACTGACCATTCTTGTTCGCACAGAACCTAATGCATATTTAAGTAACCTTGACAATAGTGTAGCTCTAAGCTAAAATGGGATTCTACTGATATTTCACATATTTTATGTCTTTTTACAGACCAAATATTTTTTCTATAGCCAACGATGTTTGAATAAAATCTTTCCTAGAAAAGTTATTGATAAGTACATATTATGTGTGAAATAATTTGATAGACCATGATAGACCAGTGAACCACACAAAGTTCTCTCTTTCTCAGAGTACCGTCTTTTTTTCTTTATAAAATGTAGCATACAGGACCCTTTCTTAAGCCTTTTTAATAACTGCATTATCTTATGTTATTATTATAATTCTCATAGTTTATAGAATAGCAATTCTCTGATTAGTTCTCTAATTATATCTTCCTCTAGCATCTGAAAAAAAAAAGAAACACAATTTCTTATTCAACATCCACATTGACTTCCGTAATCAGTACATAATGAGAACTTCCACTTCATAAACTAGAGTTAACAAGAATCCCTATTCAGAGAAAGTTTTTAAATATATTGAAAGATAATTATTAAGTGCTTTTTTTCATTCAGCTTCTAAAGTGTCTTCATTTTGATGGTACAAATGAACAATTTTGTTTACATAGACCTGATCATTTCCTTCATCAATTCAAGTTCACCATAGGAAAGATACTGATTTGTCGTAACCAAAAAAACCCCAAAAATATGCTTCATTTCTTAGTTTTAATATTTCCTTATGTTCATTTGATGCAAATCTGTCTCTGAACATGTACTTTACTGGCAACAAGTGCATACTTAAGTTTGCATACCTTCATCGGGCAGCTTACAACAGTCTATAACTCCAGATTCAAGTGAAATCCAATGTCCTAAGTATCCTTGAGCACCCACAGTCTCTTGCACATACTCACACGTAAGTATACACAAGGTGTATAATTAAAAATAATACAACAAAATTTCAAATCTATCTATGATCTCAAAATCTGTGCCAAATCTACCTAATGCATTATACGTTGTGATTACTTCTAGTTTCTAACAGTCATATTCATAAAAACAGGCTTTCTTCCAAGTTCACAACCCTTAGGAACCAGGATGAAGTTGCTCAAATCTACACAGTATTTCACCCTATGTTATCCAATGTGTGTTAGTATATTAAAATTGAAATCTCCAAAATTCATTTATATTCCTCTGTTTCTGAATTATTGTCTTGCTACTGTTTGATAAATTTTTTCTGCTTCGTGTCAAAGGTGCCAATCTTTATTCCTCAATTATGTCATCTGCTGTTATTCTTAAATCTTAATTTTGATTTCCCCATGACAAAAGGAATATAGTTTTGTAAATTTTTCACTGTTTACTTTCTACTTTTCATTAACATTTATGCTCAAGTGTTTTCTTTGTTGTGAAAAGGGAATTTCAATGAATTTCTCTATTCAAGCCTGACATTCACAGCAATTCACCCAGATTTAGAGAATGTAGAGACTGAAAGAATATCTACAGGTATCCTCTCAGAGAAAAAGCATTGCAAGTTTCAGTCAATGTCTCTCCATGAAAGAGATGCTGGATGGGTTTTCTAGATTCTAATTTGTAAAATTAGATACTTTCTAAGTTTAGTCTTCCTTATCATTGATACAGACTAATAGCCAATGAGTACATAGGCCACATCTGCTTTGCTCCTAAGTTATGAAAAGATGTTTCACAAAAAGAAACCTAGCTCATACTAGTTAATATACTATGAACAATCTACTTCTTGAATCAACTGATTACATTGTTTTCTTAGCAGCTGAAATGATGAAGTGTAATACATCATACTAGAAATTTCCCATGCTCCACTACTTCGAAACTAGCAGGCTGATTAATGGTTTTCTCAGGTATGATGATTCCCATTCTTTAAACTCTCCAGTTGTTTCTCCTCTCTCTCTCTCTCTCTCTCTCTCTCTCTCTCTCTCTCTCTCTCTCTCTCTCTCTCTCTCTCTCTCTCTCTTTCACACACACACACACCAAGTCATGTCTTATTAGGTTCTACATAATTTTCAATTTCTGCTATGATTTCCTTGTCCTCTCTTTACCATCCTTTACTTCCTTACAGGCAAGCTCATTTTAGGGTTTTATTAAATCTAAAAAAGTATAGCCCTGACACTTGACATTCTATGTACTACATTTTCGTAGACAATATTTATATATTACACCATCAGTTAAACCTGTCTACAGCTTTTGTTCCATTGTCTGATCTCTAATAAATTCCTCACTCAGTACTGGATGCTTCCTTTTGTGATAACACTACAAAATAAGTCTTATTGTGTTACATATGATGGTCTACATATTTGTCTAATATCCTAGTACCCATGTTCTTCAGCATAAGTCATTTAGTTATTACATGCCATATGCCTGGGAAAGCCTTTGTTCCCTAGATGCTTAAACTACATGTCATAATCATAAGATGAAGATATTATCAATATTTAATTTATTGTAAATTGTAAAAACTGTACAGGAAAATTTCAGTTATAAAGTAGTGGTGACAAATCTATAATCAAAGCTGATCAAATTATCAAGTTTTGGATCACTGTGCAAATGTAAAACTCTTAAAACATGTTCAGATAAGGGATTTTTTTCCTAATTCCACAAGAGTGTAATAATTATAATAATATATGATATGGTGATATATGGATATAGATAGACACATATTGATGAATAGACATAAGAAATATATGTATGAGGAAAGAAAGAAAAGAGACAGAGAAACACACACACAGATGAGAGAGAGAGAGAGAGAGAGAGAGAATCTGCTACTCATATGTAATAAGAATTTAAAGATAAATGAATGAACAAAGATTTTCATGATCACAAGAGCTACAAGGAGATAAATATAAAGGTTTTAAAAACAAATGATGGTTACTAAGATGATTGGCTCAATAAAAGAGTATCAAAACTCATAATATTGGGCAGACAATAGCTGTCTTCGCACTACTTACAAGGGAAATGATGATGGGGTTTTGAAGAAAGATTTTTAACTGGCAATTGGGCTGTTTCTAATTTAACCTTCAAATAAGTTTGCAGCAATGGGTTACTAAGCTAACTTAATTAACAGAAAGTCTATTTAATTCCCCACATTGTGACATTTATCTGTCAATCAAACTAAGTACTCTGTAACACCAGGGACTGAAAGTTGAAACAAAATCTTACTTGTTGGGTGCATTAAATGATAACAAGAGAATAATGACAATATTGATCTGTTAATTTTTATTTATTGAGTATTAACAATGTGCATGATGCTGTGATAAGTATCTGTTAAACACTGACCGAGAAAAAAACATTTTACAGACAGAGACACAGGATCAATAAATACATTTATGAATAACATGAGAAGTAAAGTGAAGGAATAGAACAAAAGAACATAATAAGAAAATTATGCCTGTTTTTGCATTCCTGATGACTGAGTGGGATTTTCTTTATCTCATGGTCTGAAAGATTTTCTTGGAAGACTTATCTCTATATATTTTCACTATTATTCTATCTTTTTGTCTACTTATCTATCTATCTATCTATCTATCTATCTATCCATCTATCCATCCATCTATTATTTGTCTGTCTATTTATCCATTTTCTATCTAAATTTTGCCTGCCAAGAAGCAAGTATCTTAAAAAGAGGGAGAGAAAAAAATTTGAAACTATAAGAAAGCTTGGTATATTCTATTACTGTCTGAAATAAAATACCTTTAAACCACTTTGCATATGCCAGATGGTTTGTAAATATTATGATATTATAAATCAGTTCAAGATTTGCTACCCCATGTATTGGAAATCTACAGGGACATAGTCCTTGAATGAGTGATTTTTTTCACTGTGTGTGTGTGTGTGTGTGTGTGTGTGTGTGTGTGTGTGTGTGTGTGTGTTTTCTCTCTTCCTCTGAAAATCATGCAGACATTTAGTCCCCAGTGGAGCAACAGCATTGAGAGATGGTGGGATTTTTAACAGGTGAATAAATCCTTAAGAAGGATTCAGGTGAACCTTGTTGGAGTCTCAGGAACTGGATCGGTTACAAGGAAGATTATCTGTAAGAGCATGGAGGTCTCCTGCAGTTCACCTCTTCCCTCTGTGCCCACTTCACTTCCCATTTCCTGTCATGTGTAGCAACAGCATTAAGTGTTCACCATGCACCAAGGGATGAAAACAAACATTTCATCTCCATGAAATACCCAGTCTGAGATATTCTGCTACAGAAAAGCAATAAAATAAACTTACTCTTAACAAGTGCAGGTTACTATTCGTTCTCCGTTAAACCAAGTTGCAGAATCTTACCTTGGTGCCTCTATCTCCAACTAATCTTGAGAACAAAGAGTAAAAGGAAATGTAAATCCATTTTTTGAGGAATTGCTCTGAACAAAGCTTGGTATCATTTTTTATCTCAAGAATAACTAAATTATAAATGCAAACATAATCTGAAGTTGTTTGGTAATCTGTACATTTCCTTAACAAAGGATAGAATATATAAAGTCTAAAATGAACACATATACCACTGCAAAAACAATAAAAAGTAATACTAAAAGTAGTTTAACATATAAGGAAAAGGGAACGAGGGAGGATTGGGAATTGAAGTAAGGAGAAGAACAAAGGGTAAAAGTTGTATCTTTTATTTATTTATAAAGAGATGAAGGTAAAAGCTGTATGGATTTTTGGATACAGGATATTTAAAGGTAATACTACAGAATTCAGGTTTTAAGATAAAGGACTCATTGGATTGATAAATTATGACTAATAGCACAGAATTAGGTTATAAAGGACAATAACCCATGAGCTAATAATATCAAGTTCATACTTATTTCTTGTATAAAATTCTAATTGCTGTGATCACTTAGATATCTAATCTGATGTTTAGCATGTATTGCTTCATGTACACAATGATTATTATTCCTCTGCCTTCAGCAAACTGTTATATTTTTCTCAGTATTTAAAAACTATCTTTCTACTTTCAGACCCAAACTTTTCAATTAGCTTTGCCAATCTCTTTCAGTAGTACCCACTCAGTAAACGGTATATACTTTAAAATGCATATTAAAGGCTAATCTATAATGTAACCATGTCATAAAATCACTGCTTGGGCTAGAGTGGTCTGAAGACATTGCTCCTATTACCTGAGCTCAAAATATTTTTCAACCAAGTGGCGCTGTATCTCTCTTTGCACTGATGGTCTAACATCTATACAACAACAAAAGAAATGAACTAATACTACATACATTCATAAAGCAATCAAGTATGTTCCCCTTCTCATAATACTAATCTAGAAGTTTTAAGTGGCCTTCAATGCCATCAGCTGTGTCCCAAGCCCGGTTCTCCTTGTATCAATTTTGATCCAACTTGTTGATGACGTTTCCTTCCCCATGTTTAATATGCAGTAACTTTTTTTGTTTTTAGTCCACCTTCTTTCCCCCGGATGTAGTGTGTTATAGGGAGTTCACACAAGGACAGAACTTTATTTGATGCTACAAGTACAATGATTCAAAAACTGTACATGGTATGCTGCATTATTTTTAAAATAAGGACAATGGATTGCCATAGTTTCTGTAACTATGGGATATAAAAGAACAAATACAGGCCCCGAATTTCACAAATATAACCCACAAAATAGATTTCTAAGCATAACTTGGCACCCAAAGAGGACACATACAAAACACCTTTCATTATCCTTTCAAACCAGTTTTCCTGATATCATGATTACAGAGCCCACATTAATTAACATCAATATAATACAAAATAAACATTTTCTAATCATTAATACATTTATGTTGTTTTCTCACCAGGAGCATTGTTTAGAGTAGTGAAACATATGCACACAATTCACCAACGATTGGATACATTATACCAAGGGAAGGAAGGACCAACATAGTTATGGATGCACGAACAATAGTCACTAAAATAAAAACCTAGGTGGCTCATCAAAAGTCCAAATAACAATCATAATAAAAACCCAACGAAATGAAGATATCTCAAAAAGTTTTACTGATATTTAAAAATTATAACACACTCTTCCAAATTTTTCTTTTGTAGAAATAATTTTAAGAAATACTGAAGGTCTTTGATTAAACTTTGACGTGACTAATTCTGCATGATTAAATGAATCTTATGCTGAACCAACGTTCTAAATCTTATTAAAACATCAAATAATCATATACAGAATTAAGAGAAAGTAGTATTAAGAATTCTATGTAATAGTTATTAAATTATGCAATGTGAGTAACATTAAATATCTTTTAGTAAAACCAAATATTTATTATTCTCTCCATTGAAAAATGTAACTAAATCTAAAATGAGAAATTTTAATTGTGTGTAATAAATCACATTTCTATTTAATTGTTCCAGAAGTAATACAAATTAAGGATGAACTCAAAATTTTTTTCTTTTTTCTTATCATTTCTTGGTAAATGTGTGTCATACTTCTAAATTAAAAATCAGTGATGCTTAATACACCAAGAAGGACTGAGTCAGCAAAGGTCTGGCTACATAAAGCTTTCTGGAATAAAGGGATTCTGGCTAAGTGAGCATTTCAAGCAGCAAATTTTTAAATACCAAATTTTTACTTCAGAGGAAATACACACAGGATCTTATTGCTATCTTCTTTAACCAAGAGGATCTGTGATAACATCTTAGAATGCAACAATTATGTTAAAAAATGGATTGAACCATTAAAAAACAGTAAATAATATTTTTATATACCTTCTTAATATAGATAACAACCTGTATATGATTAGTGAAATAATGGATTAAATAGGTAAACCTAAGACAATACATAGTATAGCACTATTTAGGATGAAAATTAGTTACATAACACCAGTATAATTTTTGATAAATGTAGAAAAAAGGATGTGACATGAAACAGTAATTGTTCTTCACGAAATAGAGATAGGTGGAAAGACGCTGTGTCCTC
This sequence comes from Peromyscus maniculatus bairdii, assembly GCF_049852395.1. NCBI lineage: Eukaryota > Metazoa > Chordata > Mammalia > Rodentia > Cricetidae > Peromyscus > Peromyscus maniculatus. Next base: position 14,243,270 of record NC_134871.1, read on the forward strand.
CTCACTGCATATATAAATGGACTGAATTTAATTAGATTTTAGTTTGAGAAGATAGTTCAAATGTTCTCATTAAAAATGTCATTTAGCTAGGTTTTATCTGATGGGATTAAGAAATGATTGACACAATTCAATAGCGCCTTTAATACAAAATCATTTGACTTAGGAAAGTAGCATCATCAAAATTACGAAACAGAATTCAACTTCAGTATGCTGAAAGTTTTTAACCTTGAAGGCAGTAGACTATTGACTTTAGATTCTGAAAATAAGGTCCTGTCTTACATATTGTTCATTATGAAGTGATAAGACAGTGCTAACCACAAGTATGAGAAAGCCATTCAAGAACAAAAATTTAAGACTCGTCTTAAGAAAATATTTGTACTTTTATAAAGGATATTTTGAAAGTTTTCAAAGTACAGGTTTTATTATACTAATGCTCATCCATAAGCTACAGGTCTCATTGAAAGTTAAAGCTCATGTCTTTACTATTAAGTTTCATTATAGCATCTTTGTGTGTGTGTGTGTGTGTGTGTGTGTGTGTGTGTGTGTATACACACACACACACACACACACACACACACACACACACACATATATATATAAAGTGATCATGAAAGCTGGTCTTACAATAACATTCACCTTACTATATTTTGACATCCAAGGAAGTAGTCCTGCAAAAGGGATTTATTTACCTCAGGAGAATCAGGTGCATAATCTGTCATTGACCCTGGATGGTAAAAGAAACTCAGCACAAATAAGGGTGTGCCTTTGAATGAAAATGGAATGTTCTTCCAAGGTAAACAGAAATGCTTGTATTGTTCATGACTAAGGATAAAATTCCAACAGTTCCTTGGCCAACCTCTACCAATGGAAGGTCTTTCAGAATGTATTTCTGATTCACATTTGATTTTTGATGTACTTTACTTGTGTAATTGAAAAGCACACTAAAATTATATTAACCTAACAATTTGACTTGAATCTATTGTGGTGACTCCAAATCATTTTTCCTCATATGATATTTGGGTTGAAGTAAACAAACAACCAAAAATAAAACTAAATTATATTTTATGCTAATGTGCTGAAAGCTCACATACGTTAAGTTCCTAATTATTTTAATTACTGGCCACTTATATGTTAGCATATGTTTCTTCTATGTAAAGAAAGAGACAATAAGCCATAAATAAGCGAACTGTTCAGTGTCACAAAGCGAATAAAGAAGTCTGAGATTGGTAGCTATTGTGATGAATTGCAACCTCCTTTTTAACACTCATACTATAATGTCAAGTGCTGTTTTAAGCATATTCTCAATTAAGAAGTCTATAGTTTGAAGTAGAGCACAATGAAATATGTGATATGGAACACTATATTGTGAAAACCTTAGAATAGTATTATTAATGAAAATAAACCTTTTTTATATTATCAGGGTTACTGATATTTTATACACAGATATGTTAAATCAGAACATTTAAGATAAATCACCACCATGGTTCCAAATCCATAGTGTTTTAATTCTCTGTTTATGAAAATGGAATTAACAAGGTACTGCATTTATTCTGGCCTAGAACAACCAGTACTTTGCGAACCATTGAAACAGCTGTGGAATTAAGCAAATTATTGTTCTTTAAAACTATTAATTGTGAAATATATTAGATCATTATGTAACCCATAATGAGAAGAAAAATATATTAGAATATGATAATATTGGATTTTTTCCTTGAATTCACAGGAACAAAGGAAATTAATTAAAAAAAAACATACCAAACTAAATAAAAATCTTTGTTTTACTGTCTTTGGTTCCTTTTTTTTATTTAAGAAAAATCTTTATTCATTTTACATACTAATCACAGGTCCCCCTCTCATTGCTCCTCTTGCTCCCCCTAGCCTTCCCCCTCCCCAACCCACCCACCTCCTTTGGGTAGTAAGAAAAGTCTGGTGCATTCAGTTGAGGCAGGTCCAAGCCCCTTCCCTTGAATCAAGACTGCTCAAGGCATCCATTATGATCTAATGTATTTCATTTCTATGTGTTTAGCCTTACTGGTAAAGTCAAACTCATATTAACTTATATTGTTTTGACTACTTTAAACACTGTATTTGTATACTATTTAAATTACCTAAAAATTAAATTTACTGATATTCTGTGCATATGTGTATTTAACATATTATCAGTCAGTTATTATTAAAAGGTATACTACTACATTGTACAGAATGTACATTAGATTTTGTTTATATAGAAGATAATTAGGATTAAAATTTACCTAAATGTCAATTAAAAAAAAACTATTAATTGTGAACCAGATAGTGGTAGGACATGCCTTCAATACTAGCACTAGGGAGGCATAGACAGGAGTATCTCTGCGAGTTCGAGGCTTTTGATTGTTTTTTGTTATTTTGTGTTTCTTTGCCTTTTTTGCTATTAGTCTGCCAGAAGAGAAATATTGTTATATTCATTAACTCATGTGTATTCAGTCATTCCATTAAATATTTTTTACTTAACTTTGGAATCATAAAAGAATAAACTCCTGTCTCTGTTACTCTTTCAAACAAGAGGGAAAGAAAGTACAAGAAAAATCCATTCAAGTCTGAGTGGCTTAGAGTGAGAAAAAAGTAAACCTGCTCTCTGTCTGTGTTGATATTATGTAAGAGTTGGAGAAAAAGTTATGTAGATTGACAATTCCAATCGATGATCAGAAAACCTGGTCCAAAGGGACCCTGAAGCTTCTGCTTGATTTTAAATCTTCTACATGTTTCCTCATCTGTGAAACTGTTTTAAACTTTGAAAAAAATAGATAATAATTTATATCAAATTATAACAAACGAAAATTATTTCTAGCTGGGCGGTGGTGGCGCAAGCCTTTAATCCCAGCACTCAGGAGGCATAGCGAGGCGGATCTCTGTGAGTTCGAGGCCAGCCTGGTCTTCAGAGTGAGTTCCAGGAAAGGCGCAAAGCTACACAGAGAAACCGTGTCTCAAAAAACCAAAAAAATAAAGAAAAAAGAAAAGAAAATTATTTCTAAAATATTACTGTGTATTAGACATGTAGGCATGCTATTTCCTTTAGATATTGTCTGTGGTTTTGAATTATAATGACATATCTAAGCAGTGACAAAGCAAGGTGAACTGAGAGCCTAAAATATTTGCACCTGAGCATTTAAAAGACTGTCTCTCAAATATTGTACATAAAGAGCACTTATTATCTCATGCTATGACATGACTCATACTAAAATAAATTGGTTTTAGCTTCTCACATAAGGCTTCTTAAGTGTTGTAAAGTCAACTGTGCTCATTTCAAACACTGGCAGTTATTAAGTATTGCAATCTTCACATGAAAATCACATCAATAATACGTTCATGTTTTCATATCTGTTACCATTACGTATGCAATATAGCCTCATTGTTTAATAACATTATCAATTGAAAAATAAAATCTAGTTCTTATTTCAATAGGAAGCAACATTATTTCACAAAATATGGACTATTATGTATTTGGAGCCTATTATGAAATCTCTTATTAGAAAATTTGAAGTTAGGTATGATGCTACTTTGAGGTGATTTTTTAAATACAGTTCTGATGGCCAAACATGTTTGACAATTATATCTCCAAATTTTATTGGCTAATTTTCTTTCAGGTGGAAATATTAAAAATTAAGTCATTGTTGATGGCTTATGTAAAAAGGCTAAGGACTTCTTCAGGTAACAGTCACTCTTTAAGTATATGACAACTCTGGTTTTAACATGAGAACACAAATCTTCCTCCATTCTTACTGCTACATCAGAGCATTTTCTTCATCACATAAAATTTTCTCTCATTCTGAATTTATCGTGCATGCCATTTCTATCCTTCTATTGCACATCTCTGTTGCCAGTTCCTAGTTCTCATATTATAGTGAAATGTGTCTCCAGTTATCTTTAGATATCATTGATGTATGTTCAATGAACTACTTAATTTCTAAAGACCTGAAAAATCAATTCACCTTTTTTTTCCTTTTCTGCTCCAAATTCACTTACAGTAATTATCATATTACTGTTCAATATGGTTAATCTCTTTGGACGCAAAAGTGGCCACAGAATTCTAGCTCTCTTCCTCCTTCCTCTCCTTACTGTGTTTTCCTCCCTCCATGCTGGTTGAAATGATTGAAGATCACAATCCATAAACATTCTTCCCATATCCCCAGGCTCCTTTGACTTCATGTCACTACATTAGTTTGCTTCACCATGACTCTATACTTTTGAATTTTATATGTCATTTACATACCTTCTTCTCTAAGTTCCTTCTCAAACCCTCTATAGTCCATGACATTTATGGAAATTATTCAACAAATATGCTTTAAATAATTAAGTTCTTCATTGCTCGAGTGAATACAAATATTGAATCATGGAACATAAATCTCAAAGTACTTGCCTATATTTTCTAAAATACCTGAGTAGAACCTCAAATGCAGCCTAAAATCTAAGTACAATAATGTAAGGGCACAGGCAAAGGTCCCCATGTTTCAGGACCTTTCATACATGCTTAGTTTACCTGTATTCCTTTTATCCTCAAATACTGACTGATTTCTGTTCGCATTATAACATCACCTTAAATCTTTCTAGTACAGTACATGAAAATGTCTGAATAAAGAAATAAAAAAAATTAGCTTTCCTTATTCAATTTAAAAAAGTCATTAAAAGTGACAAAATCTGCTTTTTAGAAGTCAAAACAGAAATCTTACGTAGTCATGAAACCAGTGTTTAAGTTTCAGAAATAAAGAAATTAATGTTTTGGCGACTCCCAATCTTAGTCCCAACTCTGTAATGTTTACAATAATAACATCCCACAGTGTAGGCACAGGTACTTCTCCCAGAGGAGCAGACTCCAGTGAGCAGTTTCTCATTTGCAGGAGATAATGGCTAGTGGTTTTGACCCATAGGGTAGTTCTCTGGAGGATCAGTACAAAGTAGAGCTTTTATGCTGCCTAAGAAGGAGTTGTCCCAGTATTAGGGTAGCTACTCAGACTGTTAAAAACATTTACAGAGAGTTGATCATGACCTCTTGGCATGACCTCTAACACTTGGAACAAACAGTTGACTGTCCAAACAGCTTGGAAAGAAATGTTAATGAATGTGATGTCTTGAAGAATAGTTTGAAATTCTCCAACATTTTCCTGGCAATCTAAAAAGCTAGGTAGATTTGCAAAGGAGGGCACACACCCAGGAAAGACTCCAAAAGCTCAGTTCCCTTATCTCTTTATGACCTTCAGGATCTATTCAAGACAAAGTCAAGGCAAAGTCCAGGTTGTAAACTGTTCTGCTAAGTTTATAGCTTACAGATATTTAAGTAAATCTCTATATAATATTTATCTTACAATAAATATACCAGAACAGAAAAGGGAGTAGTCAAATTTAACAAAAATTACAAACTTCATTAAATGTTTCCCTGAAAGGCTACAAAATAATTAATGATAGACAATAAGGAAAATAAGCTCAGGAAAAGAGATATCAGACACTGAGATACCAGTCTGCATATTATTTGAGGCATATAAATGAGCAAAGAGGCTTATTCTTGTAAGAAAAGAAAGATAAAGGGGAGAAAAACCTTCCTTTATTTAAACGTCATCACTGGGATTACTAGACAAAGATATATATGATTCTAGAGTCCCTTGAAAATTGTTTCATCAATAAACATTGTCTCACCTAGAATGTGAGTTTGTAAAAATTAAGTAATAATGTAAACTAATAATATTAATTCCTAGGATAATATTGTTTAAAACTATCTTTAATAATCTACAATACTACAAAGTTGTAAAGTAGGAGTTCTTGATGCCTACTGGGAATTTGTCTATAACAAAAGTATTTCAAATAGAAATGTTTCCATGGCCTGGAAGAGAATCTACAATTACCATTTCCATAAGCCAATTTAATTTTTAATTGCATTCTAAATATTTATTAACATATCCACAGAAAAGTATAGCTCAGACCCCTCATCAAAGATAGAGACTATTACTGAAAGCCACAACTGGTCAAAACAGAGAACAATTGAAGTTATAGTGACCATGCCCAATCAATACATTTACAATAGTGCTCTGATAACTATGGCTCAGGGAACATAGCAGATGAGAAGACAGAAAGATTCTCTTAGCCAGAGGAGTAGAACAACTGTCCTAAAACATTCTCTTTTGAAACAAATAAAAGAAAATAAACATAAAGCAGGGGTAATGGGTCTGGGAGAACTTAGAGGTAAATGTAATCAAAATATCTTACCTGAAAATATCAAATAATTAATCAAATGTATTATATTATCAAAGAATTGAGGTATGCAAATTCAGGGAAAAAACATCAAGAAATAATATAGGGACTGGAGAGATGGTTAAAAGATTTCCAAGGTACCCAGTTTCAGTCCTTTGCACCCACATAAGCTGTTTCACAACCACCAATGTTTCCATCTGTAAGAGATAAATACCTCCTCTTCTGGAGTATGCATTAGCACTCACATGTGTTAGTACTCACATGTGCAAATACCCACACAGAGACAAACAATATACACATTATTGAAAAAAAAACATTTTAAAAAGAAGGAATATAGCCCATAGGCAATGTTGTGGTTTTTCATTTTTATAAGTGGCCAGGAAAGCCTCAGTTTAAGACATCAAACATGTTGCTACACCTTCCAGGAAGCATGTCCCCTGCTTGTGAAACAATTACACCATACTACAAGATTTGTAGAATTAAAATAGGAGAGACTGAACATATTGTTGCAAGTCTTGGAATAAAGTCAATATAAGAGTGAATAATGTAAAGGGAGCTGATGAGGAGAATCTGCTTCTGAATAATAATGAAGCCATTTCTGTAGATGTGACTCATCAACTCCAAATCTGTACACCCAACTTCTCGGCACCGAGTTAGGTTGTTGTCAAAAGAAACACGGTTAAAAGATGTGTTCAAAGTCTAAGGCAATTAGTTATATGCAATGGAGACAAAAGACATTTCAAAATTACCAGACATGCTGTATTTGACGGATAGGAAAAGTACAGTGCTTCTAACAGGATAAATAAAACTAGAGAAGTTTGTTCTGAATAAAAAATGATAATGTTTGCAAGGGACCCGCTGTGTCTGAAGACTAAGTGGAAAACAAATGCAAAGCTTCAGGTCTGGGGGTGATGAGTGAATCTTTCTCAACATAACCACAGCCTTTTTGCTCAAATAAATAAACGTGTTATTCCCACTATTGAGCTTACTGCATTAACAGAAGCCCAGTCATTAATATAACAAGTCGCACATGTTCAGAAAATTACCTTTTGATTTACGCTTGTAAGAACTATTGTAGTAATTGATTAATTAATCAATTTAAATAATATTATATATCTACTAATGAATGAATAATATATACTATGGGTATGGGTTAATACTGCTGACAACCTTCCTAGCTATATGGATGATATATCATAGTGATAGTCATTATGTGCTGAAGTGATGCATCCAAGTTTGAATAAACAAACACCAAAATATTAAAAAAGTGTATATGTGTATATATATATATATATATATATATATATATATATATATAATCAAATATTTATCCTGATTTTTTTCTCTAGGTTATTTCATTGCTATTAACTTCAAAGCAAAAAACATTCTGTCAATAAATGGGAGCACTTTTACTAGGGTATATAATTCTGTCTATACATTTTTTGAGAGTCTTCACTGCTTTGTCCTGACTGCTAGCAGGTTGGGATTTATAATTCTGTAGATGTTTCTGGGTGTGTATTTGAGGACATTTCCAGAGAGCTCTGCTGGGAGGAAGTGGAGGTCCCCTGTTCGACAGGTAAACTGGATGCAATTGTTCAAGAAGAAATCCATGTTCCCCGCCTGCTTCCCCTTCTTTCTGAGCTGGTGTGTCTATCAGATCTGACATCATACACTGACATCAGGCCCCAGCTTTTTTAGATTTCATTTGAAATGAATGTTATTGATTTTCCAAGGACCTTCCTTGCTTTCTGTTCCAGATTGGCATTGCTGAGATACTCAGTTTTGAGGAGTGAACAGCTACCAGGCTCCCCAGCATGCAGAGAGCTGTTGTTCAACATTATCTAGTTCCTATGTAAAAGTAATTGTAATAAATCCTATTTTATACAATATGCACATTCCATTCATTCTGTTTCTCTAGGAGACCTTGCCCAGTGTAGGTACCAAAGATGAGATCAAACTAAGTGCCAATCACTGGACTCCGCTTAAAAGACAGTTATAGCAAGATGTATCCTATGTTACTCAGTGCCAATAAGATTTTTGTACTTTGGAGAAGAAAACAAACTAATACAAGCACAGACATTTTAATTATGTTATAGAATGGATATAAAAATATCATATATATTAGAAATCAATGTTTTAATGAGAATGTTTTTGTAATAATGGTTGATTCACATCTCTGCCTTTAAATCATTTTTAAATACATCTATGTATTTGTTTGTTTATTTTATATCCCAGGTGCACTTTCTCCTCCACTCCTCTCTGTTCCTGCCACCCACCTCCTCTCTGTTCCCACCCACCCCCCATCCACTCCTACACTATTTCTTTTAGGAAAGGGCAGGTCTCCCATGAATATCAGTAAAACATGGCATATCAAATTGAAGTAGTACTAAGCACTTCTCCATGTATAAAGACTGGGCAAGGTGATCCAGTGTGCGGAATAGGGTCCCAAAAGCCAGCAAAAGAGTTAGAGACAGCCATTGTTCCTACTATTCAGAGTCCCACAAGAGGACCAAGCTACACCACTGTAACATGTATGTCCAGTGTTTAGGTCAGTCCCATGCAAGCTCCCTGGTTCTTGGTTCAGTCTCTGTGAGCCAATATGAGCCCAGGCTAGTTGACTCAGTGAGTTTTCTTATGTTGTCCTTGACCCCTCTGGCTCTGATGACCCTGCTAACCCCCTCTTCTGCAGGATTCCACCAACTCCACCTAATATTTGGTTGTGGGTATGCATCTGTTTCCATCCATTGCTGGATGAGGCCTCTCTGATGACAATTGGGCTAGGCAACAATATGGTCATTGGAGATGGCCAGTTCAGGCTACTTACATGCTGTTGCTATGAGCCTTAGTTGGAGTCATCCTTGTAGATTCCTGGGAGATTCTCTTGTGTCAGATTTTTACCTGACCCTGAAATGCCCCCACCCTTTTCCAGTAATCTCTTGCAGTACTTTCCTCCTCTGCCCCATCCCAACCAAATTGCTCATGTTACCATCCCCACCTGACCTCAGTCTACTCACAAAATTGTGATACCTCAGTAAAACCCCCCACTCTATCTCCTACAGACAAAGAGAAGCTTAAACCAGGATTCCTAAGTGTAGATAAGAACTTAGACCCCTTTTTCCCAGGTGGCTGTGTCTGCTACAGGGACTTTGGAAAACACAGTCAGGATATTCGACCAAAAGACTAAAAAGGGAGGTGGGTTAAAATAAATTATATGGTCTGTGCCTTTAAGAACTAGCCTCACAAAGAAAGGGGAGCTCTCCTTCCAACCTCCCTGCTGTGAGTGAGAGATTTGGAAGAGCCTCCCTGGAGAAGGCTTGTAAGCTTAGAAAACACCTTACTTTTACATTCTGTACCTAAAGTCTCCAGTGGTGGCTTTGGGGACATGATCTAGGCACAACAAGACCCTCACTCTATTGTCTCAAAAAGGGGGCCTTAGACGAAGATATCTCAATATAGATAGACCCAGGCCAGTTTCAAGTCCCCAGAAATGATGCCAGCCCCAGGAACAAAAGAACAGAGTCAGGATGTCTGATGGTAACCAATTAACCACAAGATGCTCCTCTCCAGAGATAACATGACCAGACCCTGGGAGAGGAGTTGTAAAACTCCTGACAGGGCAAACAGATAAGCTAGAATAAGATAAAGTCCAGGCCTGGGAAAAACTGGACCAATCAAGGATGGACCCGTACTAACACTCTCCCCTCTAAGAAATTTTATGGGTTTTGCCTATAAAAACTAACTTCCCCAAGAAAGAGTAATTCTTCCCTGCCTCACTTGAGATGGCTTGAGATGAGTTCCCTGTCATGACTTATAACAGATAAACCTTGCTTTTTCATTCTGGTATGCTTGTCCTTGGTGGTCTCTCTGGGGGTTACCATCTCTTCTATTTCTCTTTTCCAAGGAGATCTGGGAATCTCCTTATGAACCCTCCTTGTTACCAATCTCTCTTGGTCTGTGGATTGCAGCATAGTTACCTTTTATTTTATAGCTAATATCCACTTATAAGTGAGTACATATCATGTTTGTCTTTCTCAGTCTGAGTTACTTCACTCAGGATTTTTTTTTTCTAGTTCCATCCATCTGCATTCAGATTTTCTGATGTTCTTGTTTTTAACAGATGAGTAATACTCCATAGTGTAAATGTACCACATTTTCTTTATCCATACCTTGGTTGAGGGACCTCTAGGTTGTTTCCAAATTCTGGCTATTAGGAATAATGCTGCTATGAACATAGTTGAGTAAGTATCCTTGTAGGATAACTGAGCATCCTTTAGGCACATGCCCAAGTGCAGTGTAGCTGGGTATTATGATAGATTGATTGCCAGTTTTCTGAGAAACCAACACACTGACTTTCCAAGTGGCTGTTTGAAAGTACAAGTTCACACTCCCACTAGCAATGGATGAGTGTTCCCCTTGCTCCACATCTTTTCCAATATGAGATGTCACTTGTGGTTTTGTTCTTAGCCATTCTGACAGGTGTAAGATGGAATCTAAGAGTTATTTTGATTTGTATTTCCCTCAAATCTAAGGATGTTGAACATTTCCTTCTGTGTTTCTTGGTCATTTGAGATTCTTCCATTGAGAATTCTCTGTTTAGATCTGTACCCCATTTTTAAATTGGATTATTTGTTTTGTTGATTTCTAGTTTCTTAAGTTCTTTATATATTTTGGAAATCAGCCTTTTGTCAGAAGTGGGGTTGATGAGTATATTTTCCCATTCTGTGGGCTACCATTTTTTCCTATTGGTGGTGCCCTTTGCCTTACAGAAACTTTTCAATTTCATGAGGTCCAATTTATTAATTGTCAATCTTGGTACCTGTGCTATTGATGTTCTCTTTAGGAAGTTGTGTCCTGTGCCAATGTGTTCGAGTTTATTTCCCACTTTCTCTTCAACCACGTTCAGTTTATCTGGCTTTATGCTGAGGTATTTGATTTACTTGGACTTGAGTTTTGTGCAAGGTGGTAGATTCGGATCTATCTGCATTCTTCTACATGTTGCCATCCAGTTAGACCAGCACCATTTTTTGAGGATGCTTTCTTTTTTACATTGTATAATTTTGGCTTCTTTGTTGAAAATCAGGTGTCCACAGGTGTGTAAATTTGTGTTTGTGCCTTCAATTTGATTCCATTAATCCACCTTGCTGGGAGCTGCAGAAGTATGAAGTAGGAATTCAGCTGACTATGGCAAAAGCTAATACCTGGAAGAAGCCAAGGACCTTTCAGAGGATAAAGCCAAGGCTTAAGGAGTTTTGGTGATAATGGATTTAAAATATTAGCTGTTTCCTGCTATGAATTTCTCATGTGCTACTGTAGCTTTTCCATTCCTAGAAACAGCATGTTTGGTCATTCATTGGGCACAATTTCCCCTATACAATTAAAGTATTTGTATAACTTTCTCAAATTATACTAACAACAGACACAGTCAAGATCCCTAATTTCAAACCTTTCTGTAATTATTGTCATTAGCAACTTCTCTGGATGAAAGTATCTTATCTGAGACACCTCCCAGACTTTCTAAGAATAGACTTAAGCATCCAGACTATTTGTTTGAGAAGACTTGAACAGATAAGGAGCCAAAGGAAAATAAGGCAGTTTTACTTTTACCCATGATTTAGTGACTTATAAATTCTTAACATTCCAACTAAACACTTCTAAGAATATATTTGAGCACAAAAAAAATCCCCGTTGCTTAGATATTAACCAGATTTAGCCCTTAGTTGATTCTTTTCCTCATTAGTCACTTCCCTTTTGGGTTGCAGATGATGGCTGGCAATTATTGCTCTTTTGTGTGGATCTTATTGCTCCTCCTTTTGACCCTGAGGACATTCAAGCCTGGTGACCTTGCTGAGCTTTGCTATTGCATGGGTAAATAACTGTAAACCACAGAGATTGGAGGAGAACTAGATTGGAGGACAAGAATAGAGAACTAGAGGAATGAGATGGAAGATAAGGAAGAGCCAGATGGAGAAGAACTAGTTGGGTAAGAACAAGAAAGATCAAGATGGGTCATAACTAAGATGAAGGTGTTAAGATAGCACTTAGAGGGAACAGCAGAAAAATGTAGAGAGAATCAGGCAAGAAAGGAGCTAAATAAGAGAGCAGAATAGAAGCTGTGTAGAGAGAGATCTGACTCAAAAGAAAAAAAGTGTATGGACTAAAGAGTTTTTTGTATGTAGATTTATTCAAGTATCCCTCAAATTAATCAATCCACCACTGGTAGCATCTCTTCTGGAACTCTGGGAGAAGGCTATTGAGACCCAATAGTCTTCGATACAACTTTTCTGTTTTTATGCCAATACCATGCTGCTCTATAACAGAGATTGAAATCAGGGATAATGATACCTCTGGAAGTTCTTTTATTGTACAGGATTGTTTTACCTATTCCGGGTTTTTTGTTTTTCCATGGAGTCGAGTATTGTTCTTTCAAGGTCTGTAAAGAATTGAGTTGGGATTTTAAGAAGATTTTAAGAAGATTGATTCTGTAGATTGTTTTTTGTAAAATGACCAGTTTTGTTATATTAATCCTACCTATTTATGAGCATGGGAGATATTTCCATCTTCTGATATTTTCTCCAATTTTTTTCTTCAAAGACTTGAAATTCTTGTTTTACAGGTCTTTCACTTGCTTGGTTAGAGTTACACCAATATGTTTTATACTATTTGAGGCTATTGTAAAAGATGTTGATTCTTTGATTTCTTTCTAAGTCCATTCATCATTTATATGTAGGAGGGCTACTGATTTTTTTAAATTTAATCTTGTATCCAGCCACTTTACTAAAGGTTTTTATCAGCAACAGGGATTCCTTGGTAGAGTTTTTGGAGTCACTTATGTATACTATGATATCATCTATGAATAATGGTACTTTGACTTCTTCCTTTCCAATTTGTATCCCTTTGATTTGCTTTAGTTGTCTTATTGCTTTAGCTGGAACTTTAATTACTATATTGAATAGGTATAAAGAGAGTGGACAACCTTGTCTTGTTGCTAATTTTAGTGAAATTGCTTTGAATGTTTCTCCATTTAATTTGATGTTGGCAATTGGGTTACTATATATTGCTTTTATTGTGTTTAGAAACATCGCTTGTATCCCTGATCTCTCCAAGACTTTTATCATGGAAGGGTGTTAGATTTTGTCAAAAGATTTTTCAGTATATAACCAGGTGATCATGTGGTCTTTTTCTTTCAGTTTGTTTATATGGTGGATTATATTGACAGATTTTTGTATGTTGTACCATCCTTGCATCTTTAGGACGAAGACTACTTGGTTATGGGGGAAGATCTCTTTGATGTGTTCTTGAATTGAGTTTGCCAGTATTTTGTTGAGTACTCTTGCATCAATTGTCTAGATTTCCTCGAAGTCTGTTGTTCTTTTCTCTTTTTTCTTTCTGATTATGTTGATTTGGATATTCTCTCTCTGCGTTTTAGAGAGTTTGGATAAGGGTTTACCTATTTTGCTGATTTTTTTCTAAGAACCAACTGTTTGTTTCCTTGATTCTTTGTGTTGTTCTCTTTGTTTCTATTTTATTTATTTCAGTCCTCAGTTTGATTATTTCCTGCTGTTTGCTCTTCTTAGGTATGTCTGCCTCTTTTTGTTCTGGAGCTTTCGGGTGTTAAGTTGTTAGTATGAGACTTGTCAAAGTTCCTCATGAAGGCACTTAGTACTGTGAAGTTTCCTCTTAGAACTACTTTCATTGTGCCCCATAAGTTTGAGCATGTTGTGCATTCATTTTCCTTGAATTCTAGGAAGTCTTTAACTTCCTTTTTTATTTCTTCCTTCACCCGGTGGTTACACAGTACAGAGTTGTTCAGTTTCCATAAGTTTGTATGTTTTCTGTTGTTGAAATGCAGCTTTAATACATGGTGGTCTGATAAAATATGGGGGTTACTTTAATTTTTGTGTTGAGACTTTCTTTGTAGCATAATATATTGTCAATTTTGGAGAAGGTTCCATGCAGGGCTGAGAAGAAGGTATATTCTTTTGTGTTTGGATAAAATGTTCTTTAAATATCTGTTAGGTCCATTTGAGTGGTAACATCTGTCGGTTACATTATTCTCTGTTTAGTTACTGTTTGTAGCCAGAAGTTTTCCCTGGTCCTGCAGAATTTCTCTCACCCATATCCTGCAGCTGCTTGGTCCCAAATAAACACACACAGACTTATATTATTTTTAAACTATGGCCATGGCAGACTTCTTGCTAACTAGCCATTATATCCTAAATTAAGCCATTTCTATAAATCTATACTTTGCCACATGGCTTGTGGCTTACCATTATCTTTACATCTTGCTTCTCATGGTGGTGGCTGGCAGTGTCTCCTTTCTCCTTCCTCTCTCTCTAGTTAGAATGTCCCACCTAACCTTATTCTGCATCACCATTGGCCAAACAGCTTTATTTATCAACCAATCAGAGCAACACATATTCACAGCATACAGAATGATACCACACATCATCCATTGGTGAGAGTGGGGTGTTAAAATCTCCTTCCATTATTGTCTGGGGTTCTATGTATTATTTAAGCTTTAGTAATTTTTCTTTTACAAATGTGTGTGCTCTTACATTTGGAGCATAGATGTTCCAAATTGAGACCTCATCTTGGTGGTTGTTTCCTTTGATGTATATGAAATGCCTTTCTCCATCTCTTTTGATTATATTTGGTTGGAAGTCTATTTTGTTAGATATTAGGATAGCTATACCAGCTTGCCTCTTTGGTCCATTTGACTGGAAAATCTTTTTTCAACTCTTTACTCTGAGGTTGTCTGTCTTTGAGGCTGAAGTCTTTTTTTTTGTTTACAGCAGAATGATGGTTCCTATTTTTATATCTATTCTGTCTTTTCATTGTCAAATTGAGTCCATTGATGATGAGGGATATTAATGACTAATAATTGTTAATTCCTGTTATTTGGTTGTTGTTGTTAGTACGTGTGTTTGTGTGTGTGTGTGTGTGTGTGTGTGTGTGTGTGTGTGTGTGTGTGTGTATGTGTCTGTGTGTTTCCCTTCTTTGGGTTTTGCTGGTAAGGGATTATCTACTGAATGTGTTTTTGTGGGTGTATTTAACTTCCTGGGTTTGGAGTTTTCCTTCTAGTACCTTCTGTAGGGCTGGGTTTATGGTTAAATATTGTTCAAAATTGGGTTTGTCATGAAATATCTTGTTTTCTCCATCTATGGTGATTGACAATTTTTCTGGGTATAGTAGTCTGGACTGGCATTTGTGGTCTCCTAGAATCTTCAAAACATCAGTCAAGGTTTTTCTGGGTTGTAGGGTCTCAGTTGAGAAGTTGGGTGTGATTCTAATAGGTCTGCCTTTATATGTTACTTAGGCTTTTTCTCTTGCTGCTTCTAATATTCTGTGTTATATATGTTTAGTGTTTCAATTATTATATGGTGAGGAGATTTTCTTTTCAGATCCAATCTACCTAGTGTTCTGTAAACTTTTTGTACTTTTATAGCCATGTCCTTATTTAGGCTAGGAGAATTTTCTTCTATGATTATGTTAAATATACTCTCTGAGTTTTTGAGTTGAGTTTCTTCTCCTTCTAATACTATTATTCTTATGTTTGGTCTTTTCATAGTGTCCCAGATTTCCTGGATTTTAGGTGTTAGGAATTTTTTAGATTTAACATTTTCTTGGACTGATGAATCTTTTTCCTGTATCATGTCATCAGTGCCTGAGATTCTCTCTTTCATCTCTTGTATTCTGTTGATGATACTTGCATGTATAGTTCCTGTTTGCTTACCCAGATTTTCCATTTCCAGGATTCCCTCCATTTCTGTTTTCTATATTGCTTCTACTTCCATTTTCAGGTCTTAAACAGTTACCTTCATCTCTTTGTTTCTTTTTTCTTGGTTTTCTTTTAGGGATTTATTGATTTCTTCCATTTTTTTCTTTGTCTTTTCCCCAACTTCTTTAAGGGATTTGTTCATATCCTCTGTAAGGATTTCGGTCATCTTCATAAAGTCATTTTTAGGGCATTTGCTTCTGCTTCAGCTGGGTTGGGCTGTTTAAGTCTTGCTGTTGTTAGATAGCTGGGCTCTGCTGATGCCATATTGCCTTTTCTGCTATTGATTGTGTTCTTACACTGCATTTAGGCATCTGATTTGGGATGATTATAGGTCTAGGTGTTGATTCTTGCAATTGTCTTTGAAAGATGGTTTTTTGTTCCTTGACTTCTCTTTCCTCTTCTGGCCTAAATGGCCAAGGGTTCTAGTGACTAGCATATCTTTAAATCATTTAATATATATAGCCAGAGTATAGAATGGGACACCATTTTCGTAGCTTTTTTTTCTTTCTATTTTTTAAGGGAGATATCGAGAGAAAGCACATAATTTGGGTGGGTAGGAAGGTTGGAAGGTGTCAGAAGAGTTGAGTATAATACATGATCAAATATATTATATGAAAAAGAAATTTAATGAAAAAAAGAAAAAAGAGTCAACAATGAATACATATCATGTATTATGTATCTAAAACCTTTACCATAGAGTATAGCAATGGAGAAATGCTCAAACAGTTATTAGTATGCTTGAATTGAGGGAGGTAAAACAAAAATATTAAAGCTCACAATTTTGATATCAAATAGGGATTCTGTCATAAATTATTTTCCAAATAATTGTATAAAATAGATAGTAAATATGAGTTGTGATATCTAAAACCTGGTTTGTATGCTTTGAGATAAGCTTAAATGTCTACTTTTCATAGGTGGTAGAATACTCAATTTCCAAAATGCAATTTTCAATTATTTTTCTTGATTTGGATATTATTTTTGTTATATAATTTTAGCTGATCCAGTTTGGAGTTTTCCAATCCATTTAATTATAGTTCTTATATATACCTTTGATACTGATTCATTCTTCCTGTACTTCAAGAAAAATGTACTCTTTAATACTAAACTTCATAACAACTTTACATTCAGTTGCTGCAGCAAAGCCAATTTTCATAGTTTACTTCAGAAGAAAAAAATGTCTGATCGTTATAATACCTCTCCTGCAAGGTGTATTAAAATGCACTTAATGTGTACTTGACTTGAACTTTATGAATTTTACAACATAATACATATGAATCCTAGACTTACTTCATGCTTGTTTTATAATTGTATGCTACTAAAATAGTTTCTAAAAAGATCCTGTGATAACTGTGTAATTCATCGCAATGTTCTTTGACACACTAACTATAGCAATTATTCCATTAGGTTTAGAAAACTCCTTATTCATGTAATCCTAACCAAAGGAAGAGATTATAAACTTGAAACCACTCTGTAGTGGGTAGCTGTTACAGCTTTGACCTGGAAGTACTACCCCTAGTGAGGCTTCCAGTAACTGCCCCACCTACCTATGACTTGCCCCTGGGGCAGGTCAAAGACAGGAACCCTTAAGACCCAGGATCTGGATGTGCCTGCAGGCTCTCTTGGTTCTTTGGATCCTGGATGCTGGATAGCAGACTAAGCAGAGTTCTCTAGAGAACCCCACTGGACTGCACCTCAACTCTCCAGATCCTGTAACCAACTACTTTACTGACTGTAAGTAACCCCAAAATAAACTTTTTAGCTACATGGAGTTGCCTAAACAAATCCCCCAATACCACTTCTTTTCTTTTCTAGTGCAATTTTGAAACTACAAACAGAGAAATAGAAGAAAGCAAACAGAAATTCATAATAAATATGCATGAATATATATTTAAAAATTTATATTATGCTTAAGCATACTGCTTGTATTCAAACTCCACCTTCACATTCTTGAACTGAACAATTCAAAATTTCTCTAGAAGGTTAAAGTTCTGGCACTAACTTTAGCTCTAAACAAACAATCTTAGTTATGCATTTATCACTTTTCTTTACAAGGGCCTTTCCAGAAGTCTAGCTATCTTTTTTGCTTGGACTTCAGCTCTTTCTATACTCCATCAGCACAATAACCTTAAAGGGTTCCCCTCTGACTCTGAGGAAGCTGTCTGTTTTCCAGGCCAGATCAGGATCTTTTAATGACTATAACTCACAGTAGATATTGTTTGTTTGTTATTCTCTGAGTAATATGTTCTTTTAATTAATTAATGTTAATTACAAAATTAAAGAATTAAAAATAAAAAAGAATTAAATGTTCTTTTAATCATTTAAAATATAATTGTTCAGTAATAACCCAGCAACATTTGAATTTCATTTACATATGCTTCTTTTTTAGAAACTTTGAATATATGACTACACGTCCAAGACCCTATTTTTGAAATGGTCCACATTCTTCTGAGTTGAGTTCATTTACAAGTTGAGGCCCTTAGATAATTTGTTAAATTTGATTCTATTGATGCATATATTATACAGCAAAGTTTATAGTCATTGAAGCAATTAATTCTGCCCCACATCTGGCTTTTATTCTATTAGCTCTATTGCTTGTTACACATTAATTACAGGAACATTCGTTACATTCCCACCATAGGGCAGAAATTGAACTAAGATACAGATCTCAGTTACTGCTCTCAGGAAAATGAACTATAAATATAAATATACTATGATGAAAAACAAGGCTGGAGGAACATTATGTTTTAGTAACTCAAAGGAGATGGGAATGTGCTTTGAACAGAAATCAAAAAGGGTTTTAGTGTTTTTTAATTTATTTTCTTAAAAAGGTTATGTATAACATGATTCTAAGGAGATGCATAAGATAGTATTCAAGATGACGTTCCTAAGTCTGTAAGCAGGAAGCATTCTGACAGAGATTGTCTGAAATTTCAAAGTTCCTCATTACTACAATTAAGTTTTAATATATTTATTCATTCCCTTAACTAGGGTTTCTATTTCTGTGATAAAACACAATGACTTGGGGAGAAAAGCACTGATTTGGCTTACTCTTTCACATTGTGTTCCATCACAAAAGGAAGTCATAGCAGGAAGGCAGGAACGGATGCAGAGGCCATGGAGGAGTACTACTTACTTGGCTTTCTCTATATGATTTACTCAGCCTGTTTCCTCACAAAATCTAGGACTACCAGCTCAGGGCTGGCACTACCCACAATGGGCTTGGGCATGCCCCGTTGATCACTAATTAAGAAAATGCCTTACAGCAGGATCTTATGGAAGCATCTTCTCAACTGAGGCTCCCTCCTCTCTGATGACTCCAGCTTGTGTCAAGTTGACAAAACACTAGCGAGAACATCAATCAAGTCCTATTCGGTTTTTCTTTCATAGGCAGTAAGGCAAACGCTTTGACACAATCTTCGTGCTATTTTCAATAATCTATTTTCATAAACATTTGGTACAATGTATTCACAATTATAATTGATGTCTAGATTTAGACAGCTGGGAAAAATATTATCTGTGTTGGAGAACATATCAAGAATATCACTAGGCACTGCTGCAGATGTGGCATCCCTGCAGCAGGAGCACGGATCATGGGCTTCCAGAAAATATGATCATGTTTTCTGGTGACAGCACAGATCCCTGCTACAGTAGAACCAAGGACTCAGACAAGGCCCTCAGTGGTACCCCAGACCAGAGACATCAGCTTGGCCTCAGGTGGCAGTGCAGGCCACTCATATCCCTTTTATGCCTCCCTCCCACTCCCCACCCCCCTACCCCCTACTTTCCACCCCTACCCCCCACCTCCCACCCCCGAGGCAGTATAGCCCAAGGACATCAATATGGGTTCAAGCTGCAGCACAAACCATTGACATCACATGGCCTTCTGTGGTAGCATGGGCCACTGACATCAACACAGACCCCAGTTGCAATAGGACTATGGATCTGGGCATGACACTCTGTGGCCCTTGGTCCAGCACAGATCTGGACATCACAATGAGCTCATCTGGCAGTGCAGGCCACTCACATCAACACAGACCTCTTTTACGGGCTTTTTCTGGGGCCATGAACCAGCTCCCAAATAATGACACAGAGACATATTTGTTATGACTGCTCGGCCTTATGCTTATCCCGCTAGCTCCTTTTTTTTTATTTAAAAGTTTTTTTTTTTATTTTACATACTAACCACAGTTCCCCCTCCCTTCCTTCTCACGCACCCCCTATCTTGCCACCACCTCAACCCCATCCACTCCTCAGAGAGGGTAAAGTCTCCCATGGGAAGTCAACAAAGTCTGGCATATCAAGTTGAGGCAAAACCAAGGCCCTTCCCCCTGTATCCAGGCTGAACAAGGTATCCCTCCTTAGGGAATGTGCTCCAAAAAGCCAGTTCATGCACTAGGGATAAATCCTGGTCCCACTCCCAGGGGCCCCACAAACTGCCCAATCTACACAACTGTCACCCATATTCAAAGGGCCTAATTTGGTCCTATGCAGATTCCCCAGCTGTCAGTGCAGAGTCTGTGATCTCACCCTAGCTCAGGTCAGCTGTTTCTGTGGGTTTCCCCATCATGATCTTGACCCCCTTGCTCATATAATCCCTCCTCCCTCTCTTCAGCTGGGCTTTGAGAACTAGGCCCAGCACCTGGCTGTGAATCTCTGCATTTGCTTCCATCAGTTACTGGATGAAGGTCCTATGATGACAATTAGGGTAGTCATCAATCTGATAACAGGGGAAGGCCAGTTCAAGTACCCTCTCCACTATAGTGGAGCTATATCTGGACCTCATCTGGGGTCATTGTGGATTACCGGGAATTTCCCTAGCATCTGGTTTCTCCCTAACCTCATAATGAAAAAGAAAAAAAAAAAAAAAAGAATGTCACTAGGACTCAAGTGTCCTTATTGGTCTGGCCAAATTTGATCTATCCACTTTCCATCCCTTCATCATACACATTCTCTCAAATAAAGATCAAGGATGATTATAAAATATTTCCCCTGAGTCTATTTCAAACATCCCAATCTTATTTATTGATCTTTTCTCCCTCTTTGTATTATTTCCCTTCTGCATTTAGAATCACCCAATGTTTCCCATTTTCTCATTCATAATACTTGTTGTTACTACCACGGACTAGAGATCCTTATTCCCCTTTTCTCACCATGAAGCATTTCTACTTTTCTTCATCCAAGATTACTGCAAGTCATGTACTCAAAACAAAGGAGTCACAGCTGGGTATCATAAGTACAAGAGAACACATGATTTTATACTCTGGGTCTGGGTTTCTTTACTCAGTATATTTTCCAATTCTATTCATTCATCTAGAAATTTCATGATGTCGTTATTCTTTATATCTGAATAAAATTCTTTGGGTATCTATACCACATTTTCACTTGCCATTCTTCACTTGCAAGATACTAAGGTTGTTTCTTTTTCCTAGCTTCTGTGAGAAGAGTGTCAATGAACATGCTAAACAAGTATTTCTGTAGTAGACCATCCAGTCCTTAGGGCATAGGCCGAGGAGTAGTGCAGCTGGATGGAATGGCAGTTCTAGTTTTAGCTTTTTGAGAATTAGCCATGCTGTTTTTCATAGAAGATGCAAAAGCTTGTAATCCCACCAACAGTGAATGAGAGATTCTCATTTAATTTGCCTTCATTTGTTTCCCTAATTGCTAAGGATATTGAACATTTTTAAAGATGCTATTGCTAATATTTATTTTTTCATTTGAGAATTCTTTGTTCAGATCCATTGTTTCTCATTAATTGGATCATTCGTCTTCTTGATTCTTTGGTTTTTGAGTTCTATATATAGTCTGGATAATAATTCTGTACCTAGCTTACTGTTAGCAATGACTTTCTCCTGCTCTGTATGCTTCCTCTTCACTCAACTAATTGCTTTCTTGGCTGTGCAGAAACATTTTAGTTTTATGAGGTGTCATTTGTCAGTTGTGGGTTGTAAATTTTGGCCAAGGGAATCCAAGTCAGAAAGTCATTTCCTATATTCTTAACTTGTAGAGCACTATCTATGTTTTTTGTTTGTTTGGTTTTTGTTTTGGTTTGTTTTTTTTTTCCTTGCAGTTTCAGCATTACAAGTTCTTTATTGAAGCCATCAATTATTTGTGATAGGTATGGGTTTACTTAAATCCTTTTACATGGGAAATCCAGTTTGAGCAGCCCCAATTGTTGAAGATGCTGTCTTTTTTCCGGTGTATGATTTTGCTATCTTTGAAAAATCTCATATTGCTGTAGTTATGTGTACACATCTTTGGGTCTTCTATTTTGTACCATTGATCTACAGATCTGTTTTTGTGCTAACACTATGCTGTTCTGATTACTACATCTGTAAAGTAGGTTAAAACTTTTAATGGTTATCTTTCCAACACTGTTTTATGCATGGAATTATTTCAGCTACTATTGGGATCCTTTGTATTCTATATATATTTTACCTTTCAGGGACTTTTCTTTCTATTTCTATGAAGAATGTCATGCATATTTTGATTGCACTAAATCTGTAAAATGTTTTTAGTAGCATGATTGTTTTTAAAAAATTTATATCAAGTTTCTAGCAAGTATTTAAGAAATGACCATGAAATTTGACTGAATCACTGTGAATTTCATCTGGTCAATGAAAAGTTGATGCTAACACAACCTGTATAATGTGTTGGAAAATGCTTAGCAAGACTATTACAAAGAAAGTAGCGATGATAGTCAAAACATATTTAAAATCTATGCAGATTAATCATGAATTATGTCTCTAAAAAGAATGTAATATTAGCGATATGAACATTGTGGAAGTACTTATGAATATTACACTTAGTGCATGGTGGCTTTTAGGTTATTTTGATCCCATTTTATTTTATACCTCCAGTCAGGAAGAGTAATATGAGGTTTGATGGAAAAAAATACAAATATATAATTCAATTCCATCAAATTAAAGTGAATTATAGGTACAGTACTTCAACCATATTCATAAGAATTTGTTGAAATTGATCACATTGACGAATCTGACTGAATTTTAGCACCAGCTGTCTTCCTTATTAAAAATCAGTTCCCCGAGGAGGCATCCGCTGTTTCAGAAGACAGTGCTAATGGGAGATAAATCATATCCAAGTTACACTAATGATTATTTGACACTATGAGTACATTTCTTTCCCTGTTTAATTTTTAGGAATTGAGAAGAAATATTTTACATATTAAATCAATAGTCATTGCAGTAATTAAATGTAGTAAGGATGTTCATTTTATTTAGCCACTGTTACAAGGAATAATAACCATTCTTCATACTGGGGACCGCTATAGGCATTTGAACTTAAACTATTAAAATAGCAGAAGTAATAGAGTCACAATTTTGTCAGTAGTTCCCCTTTGCACTAACACTGGGCAGAGTGGGGATTGATAGGTTGCTCCAACAATATCTCCAAATAAAGTCAATGTTAAACATCTGCATCTATTAAGTCTTAACAAGGATGCCTGCTGAGTACATAACTAATCAAAGTTTAATTATTAAGTATTTATAGATTTATATAATGAAAATTAAATCACTTATCTGCAAAGTACGTTTAGATTGCTTATAAGTCATGTACAAATATTAACTAATAGGGCAGAGAAGATGAAAGTGAAATAGAGAAGACAGATTGATTTGTTCAAAGAAATAGTACTTGAATATTTACAAAGAATCTGGTACAATGATACATGTTCACTATGTAGACATAATTCCTGTCCTCAAATCAACAGTCTAGATGAAGCACAAAAATTCAGAATGAACATGGATAAATGTAACACAAATCTTAAAAGGTTTTATTACTTAAAAAAAAAAAAAGCCCAGAGCCAGATATTAGGGTGAAAGCTGAAATATCAGAGAAGCAAAACAAACTAGCCACAAGCTCTTACCTCTAGGAAATCCTCAGACTCAAAAGTATGAGTTTCCGTTTCCTCACACCTTATATACCTTTCTGTGTCCTGACATATTACTTCTTGGGATTAAAGGAGTATGTGCCACCACTGTCTGGTCTCTATGTCTAATCTAGTGGCTGGCTCTGTCCTCTGATCCCCAGATAAGTTTTATTGGAGTACACAATATACCAACAGAGATAAAAGATAAACATAGGGAGCACAAAGGAGCGGGTGTTTCAGCTTACTATTAGTATGTAATTACTAGAAGAACAGAAAACTTAAGATTTTTTATTAAGAAATCAAAAAATTTGAATTTAAAAAATAGTCAAATAAGTAATGCCACTTACCATTGTAAATTTTTTACTATTATCCTGGTTTATCTGGATTCAATATTTGTCTTAATGCAAGGTACCTTAATCAAAGTGTTGCTGTTGTGCTATTTAAAATTGTCTTCACAATTTACAAGTATATGATTCATAGTTCTCATTATCTAATTCAATTAAACCATGTAGTGAACATCAAAAAATATCTTTATCATATTTTATTATGCTGGTTTTCCTAATAACATTAATTTACTATCAATATAGACATTTAAGCAGCAAAGTACATGGTCTTAAGGATGTTTAGTTTTTACTTTCCCTACATTGATTCTTTAAATAGACATTCTTTATACACTCTAGGTTAAAATATATAGTGATATATTCTTCATGTCACTATGATTATTTAATGTTCTGTCAGTAATTGTTTCAAATAAGTGTTGGTATTATGAGTTCCGAAAACGTCTGGGCTAACAAACTGCAGAACATGTGACATAAATTCAAAAATTTCTCTGATAACAATATAACAAATCTTAATTATAATATTGTTAGGAGTATCTGACACATTAACTTAGAGAAATAGACCAAATTAAGTGGTAGGAAACTTGTTAGAATATCACAGTGAAAATATCTATGATAACAATGATTAACCAGAACCTTTTCTATTTCTGTTTGTGTCAGCATATTTATAGTTATTCCTCTTTTTATTACAGTTGTTAAATATGAATTAGGTAAAAATGAAATCTGGTATGATTTCAGCATGGAGCCTTTGTCATGCACAGTACAGAAGTCTTGTAGATGTCTGCTTACTTTTCTGTGTTGGTAGTGCCCGCTCTTACGGTGGCAAAATTTCTATACTAAGTAGTGCATCCCTTTTGCTTGGTTATGGGAGTGCCTACTGATGTTCTAATTCACAAAATGTTTTTATGGTTTCTCCTACATTTCTAACTATTGTTATTTTTTCCTTTTCTGCCTTTAATTTGTTTCAAGTTAAATATTACATACTGTATTTTAAGATGCACATAATGTATGTTCTTCTGTATTTAAAAACTCCATACTGATAAAGTGCCATTTATGAATGAATCTTCCTTTATGTCCCCTTGGTCTTGTCTGTTTGTATTTGCTTAGATAAGACTGAATCAGCAAGATTATAACTTCAAAGCCAATCTTAGAGTATAGAAGTGCAAAAGCCTACGATTCTTTTTTAATGACTTTTTCTCAACTCTTAGATACATTTTTCAGTTCACAAACATATATAGCAATGATATTAATTTTAGAAAAATAATTCTGACTACAAATACAAAATGATTTGGGAAAAGAACAACGGAAATGTTAGTGTTTCAGCCTATAAACAGTTTACTTTCTATTTTACTTTACACAATTTATCATAGAAATGGTTACTGTTTATAGAAGAAATATCTTTTTTTTTTTTTTTTTTTTGTTTTTCGAGACAGGGTTTCTCTGTGTAGCTTTGCGCCTTTCCTGGAACTCACTTGGTAGCCCAGGCTGGCCTCGAACTCACAGAGATCCGCCTGGCTCTGCCTCCCGAGTGCTGGGATTAAAGGCGTGCACCACCACCGCCCAGCTGAAGAAATATCTTTTATATAACTTCAAAAAACATACTTTTAAAATGTTTCACAATTTCTGGACCTGAAGAGATAGCTCAGCAGTAAAGAGCCCTGGCTGCTCTTCCAGAGGACCTGGGTTCGATTTCAGGAGTAACAGGAAATCCCACACTGCCTGTAACTACAATTCAATAGGATCTAATACTCTCTTCTGGCCTCTGGGGGGACCAGGTATGCAAATGACACAAAACCAAATAGGAAGAAAAAACATTCATACCTGTAGATGTAACCAATCGTCTTATTAAAATAAGAAACACAGAGCCAATGTAAAAGAGAAAGCTGAGAGGTCAGAGCTCAGAGCTAAAATCTTACCTCCTGCAGTGCTCCTAGCTTCCCCAAGAGAGAGCTTCTTCCTTGTTTGTCTGTCTTTAAATAGTCTTTCTGTTCTGCCTTCTCATTGGTTGTAAACCCAACCACATGACTGCCTCGTCACTGCCTGTAAGTACCGCCCTCCAGGTCTTAAAGGTGTATGTCTCCAATACTGGCTGTATCCCTGAACACACAGAGATCTACCTAGCTCTTCTAACCACCACGCTCTTGCTATGGCTCTAATAGCTCTGATCCCAGGACAACTTTATTTACTAACATACAATTAAAATCACATTTCAGTACAAATAAAATATCACCATACATACCCATCAAAATAAAATGTAAAAAGATACTTTACATTACATTCCACAATAATGACATATTTATGAACATTTTATTCTAATTGTATTTTTCTGCTATTTAAAAACATAATTAGATTTTGATTGATCAGTTCTGCCTCTTCACTGAGCAAACTGATTAATACTTTTTAAATGTCCAATATCTCTTGGCAAAAATTTTAGATTTCCTATGCATGTAATTGCAATATCTTTATAATGTACATTTTATTTTCTCTTTTATATACATAATATTTATTTATCTATTTTTCCTTTTGCACATCTAGGGGTGTAGTTCTAATGAATATAAGTAATGTTTGAGGGTCTTTATAATATTTTACACGTATTTTAAGTGAAAATTATGATAAAATGGAAAAATGTTCTTGAGTGTTGACAATTTATGCATAACCTACTATTAACAGCTTGGCCTATAAGTTCATTGTGAAATAATCTATGCATTATAACCTTAAACTATAATAAATTCATCAATTGAGTTGCAATAAAATGTCCAATGCTGTGGATATCACTCTATATAAATAAAACACTGATGGCCAGTGACCAGGCAGGAAGTATAGGCAGGACAAAGAGAGAGGAGAATTGGGGAAACAGAAAGAAGGAGGAGAGACACTACAGCCACCGCCAGGACAAGCAGCATGTAAAGACGCCGGTAAGCCACCAGCCACGTGGCAAGGTATAGATTTATAGAAATCTATAATTTAAGATATAAGAACAGTTAGCAAGAAGCCTGCCACCGCCATACAGTTTATAAGTAATATAAGTGTCTGAGTGATTATTTTATACATGGATTGTGGTACTGTGGGGCTTAGTGGAACCTAAAGAGAAGCCCTCCAGCAACAGTCCAACATGTGCTATCTAAAAATTAGCACTTTCAGTAAAATTAGAAAACCTATTGCAAATGATTATAAAATATTTGCAAAGCATATTGTTGTGGAATATTCATTTAACTAGACAAATATGTGTTACATTTGTTTATGCTGCATTTGTTTAACTATGTATACATGTGTTGAATTTGCATTAATTAAATAAAATGAACCTGGGCTCAGAGAGGCGGGGTTAGCAACTAGCTGGCAGGCAGTAGCAGGGAGGAGCATAGATGTCTTTATTAGCTGGGATGGTGTGGAAGAATGGAGGTTCCAGGGACACCAGCAAAGAGAGAAAGTTAGTCAGTTCTACCCTAACTCTCTGAGCTTGCAAGTTTTCACCCCAGTCTTTGAATCTCATGTTTTATATATAAATCCCATAGAGATTTAGTTAAAGCTACCATTAGAGGCAGCAAGAGAACCATTGTCTGGAGAACAGAATGCCCCCCCCGCCCCGGCTATGGCCTGAGAGGCTGGACCCCTAGTAGTTTAAAACACAGCTACTGTGACAGAGGTAACACATCAACATATATCTTATAAAACCCTAAACTAAGAATTGCCAATAGTGAGAATAAGCAAATAATGGAATAAGTGGGCAAATGATTGATATACATTTTTCACTTTTAAACTACTAGGGGTCCAGCCTCTCCGACCATAGCCTGTGGGGGGCATTCTGTTCTCCAGACAATGGTTCTCTTGCTGCCTTTAAAGGTAGCTTTAACTAAATCTCTATGGGATTTATATAAAATATATATAAAATATGAGATTCAAAGACTGGCATGAAAACTTACAAGCTCAGAGAGTTAGGGTAGAACTGACTAACTTTCTCTCTTTGCTGCTGTCCCTGGAACCTCCATTCTTCCACACCATCCCAACTAATAAAATCATGAGAATAATAAATTTTATTAACTCATATATACATGTATATATATATGAAAAATGAATCATTACAAATATTAGTTTTGGATTAGAATATCTTAAATACTATATCCATTGCTGTCTAGAAAAAGGAACAATTTCTAGTGAAATGCAAATTTACTAAATATGACTTAAGGAAATAATTGGTAGTTTCTTATACACCTGTCTGCAATGTCCATGAGACTAACTATGCAATACCAAGATATATTTCCCCATGAGGCATTGAAGAAAATATTTATCATTGGAATAATTTTTTAATTGAACATTAAAACAATCAAACATCAATTACTGAGAATACAGGAACATTCGGAAAATTTTTCTATCTTGAACAAATAGTGACACTGATATTTTTAAGAGTTTTATCTAAATAGAATTTAAATTCATGAATTGTAGGTTCTGGACATATTATATTCATTTGCTCATCTATTTATGCTAAAACCACAGATGGGGTCTTCTTTCTTGATATATCCTTTTCCTGTCAAAGATGACAAAGTTCTCTTACACAATATTAACAGGAAATACAGATCCCGGAAAAAGTGTTTTCAAGTTAAATGCACATTTTAAGAGTTTGTTTCTGAGAACTTTGGTTAATAAATTTCAGTAATCTCCAAATCTCTTGGATTTGAAAACATAAGACACATTAGAGATTTGGATATGAAACCATCTCCAGAGTCATGGCAATGTTACATTTATTGCAAGGGGAAAAGTCAATAATATCCCACAAATTATTTAAATGCTGTAATGAAAATGATTTTTTTTTTTAAATCTAGGTAGTGTTTGACCAGGCTAGCACAGCTGTATGAAACTTACAGTGTAGCCCAGGTTGCCGTCTAAATCACAAACTTCTTGTGCTAGACTCCAAAGTACTGAAATTGCAGCCATGCATCTGCATGTTCAGTCATATCAGAATGTCCCAATAAAATTCATTTGAATGCCTAATACCGTATCAAGTTTTCTCATTACCATCTCATTAGAAAGCAAAGTTAGTGCATTAACACTAAGATATTGAGAAGTGGGGAGAGTGTTCATGAGAAGGGAGGTAGTTCCTACCTGCAGGGGGCAAGCTTACTAAGAAAATTATTTCAATTTCTCTTACAATCCAATACCCACCCCCAAAAAAATCATTTATTTCTTAAACTTTAATTTTTTTGGAGAACAACATTTTAGAATACTTCATTATTTCATTATCCTTTAATGCTGTTAAAATAAAAATATTTGTAGGTCTTTTTTTTTTGATACCATTGAAAATCATTGTACAGAAATAAAATAGAAGAAATATCTTTGTTTAGGGAGCAGTATGCTTTTGATCCATACTACATTCAACATAGCATAAAACAAGCCTCATTGCATCAGCTCTATAAAAAGGCGCAAAGGGACAATATCTGATGTTGATGAAGAAGACTTGTAAACATGGACATACAAGTCCTGGTCTGTCCACAGGAAAGCAGCTCCAGCAGTGACTGATTAACTCTACACTTAAACAATAAACACAATAACATGTGTAACACTAAGTGATGTTCATAATTACAATGCATCTAACACTTAGACATAGCTAGAAAGCATCACCAGAAGCTCCAATTTAATTAACCAACAATGGGCTAACTTTCACTGTATATTAAAATACATTTGTGAGGATTATAATGAGTTGCTAGGCTTAAAAATGATGGAAAGCGCAAAACATAGTATAAAAGAATTTGATTTCTTCTTCCTTTATTCTTTTAAACTCTGCTTCCATTATTCTTGACTGTTCTAAATCCACAGACTTCATTCCATGGGAAAACATGACTTATACATGTGGGAGGTAAAAGGAAGGAAATTAGACACCTTAGTATAGTCACTGCAGTATCTTCCCATATTATGAAAATGTCTGTCTTTAGAATCCACAGATTGTCTGATATTCTACATTAAAATTACTTGGGCTGTCCTTATCTGTGTGTGTGTGTGTGTGTGTGTGTGTGTGTGTGTGTGTGTGTGTGTGTAGAAATGTTTAGGCAATGAAACCCACAAATTTGAGCAGAGGGGGAACTTCATAGTAAAATAATCTCAGTATGTATGTATATGTACATATATATAATTTATATATTGCTATACACAACTCAGATGATCTCTTCAGAATTAAAACTTTTGCTTCCTGCTATATCACAATTGAATTTCACAAAAAACAAAATTTTCTTCAGACAAAAGCAATAGTTTGAGTTACTCTTCGCCCACAAAGACAGTCTTAATGAGGTGAATATTTTCTGTTAATAAACAGCTAATTGTCTTGTACAGTTCCCTTCTACTGCTCTGTTCAATGCAGTGTATCATTCTACTTCAGCTTCAGATCTACTCATGTGGTTTTGGAATTGGTCACATTCCTGTATTTCCACTGCTTAGGTGACTGATAGATTGGCATGAGTTCGAGGCCCTCTTGAGACATAAATGATAATCCAGTGTAACAGAGTAAGGCAATCACTGACAAAAGGTAAGTGCAGAAATAACAATGGCATTAAGAAAGGGATTATTCATTGGCCAATGAAAATGAGAATCTCATTGCTGAGGAAAGAGGATGTGTGGAGTAATGACACCCTGTGTTTAATATATGTGATAATGTATTCTTATAAGTAAATATATAGCTGAAGGCTAG
This sequence comes from Peromyscus maniculatus bairdii, assembly GCF_049852395.1. NCBI lineage: Eukaryota > Metazoa > Chordata > Mammalia > Rodentia > Cricetidae > Peromyscus > Peromyscus maniculatus. Next base: position 14,274,160 of record NC_134871.1, read on the forward strand.
AAAGCAACAAAGGATTGTAGCTGAATATTTTCCTGTGTTCCCCTGGCCAGCGGTCAGGACAAATCTCTCTCATCCTCCAATCCTGCAGCCTCTCAGACCCAAGTAAACACACAGAGGCTTATATTATTTACAAACTGTATGGCCATTAGCTCAGGCTTATTACTGATTAGCTCTTACAGTTAAATTAACCCATATTTCTTATCTATGTTTAGCCATGTAGTTTGGTACTTTTTCTCAGTTCTGCCTTCACATCTTGCTTCCTCTGTGTCTGGCTGGCAACTCCTGACTCAGCCTTCTTCTTCCCAGAGTTCTCCTTCTCTACTTATCCCACCTATACTATACTTCCTGCCTGGCTACTGTCCAATCAGCATTTTACTTATCAACCAATCAGAGCAACATATTCACAACATACAGAAAGACATCACCTATCATTTCCCTTTTTCTTTCTATTTAAAAGGAAGGTTTTAACTTCAACATAGTAAAATTATATATAACAACACAGTTATCAAGCAAGAACTGTATAATTACAGTTATAATATCTAGTCTATTCATATTTGGCAAAATTAAAGAAAATATTTTACCATCTGTCCTATATTTGTGAGTCTAAAGTTTTATATCTACCTTTTCTCTTATCATAACTTAGGAAACCATAATTATAACTATCTAGTCTTCAACTACATCAAAGACCCCAGAAGGATATAATATTATCTAAGAAAATAATAAGAGCATTGTAAACAACTTCCAAAAAATCTAGAATGACAGAGACAGCTGTCTGCCTAGACAGGCATCCAAAGTTCCTCTGCAATGTTGGGGCATCCATCTTCAGCCTACAGACCTAGCGTTTCTCAGACACTTCTTCCTGTGTCCTGAAGAATGTTTGGAAGTTTCTTTTGCAAAGCAGGAACCTGAAGGACCATCTCGCCTTGCAAAGTACAGTAGTCACCTTCCTATGGGTCCTGAATATCTAGTTTATACAATGTATTATCAAGAAGTCAAGGCAAGGGCACTTTTTTGCCCAAGAGCTAACTTTTGTCACAAAGAAAGCAAACTCCATAATGAGTTTCTTCAATGTCCATTATCTTCTCTGAAGTAGATTGGTTTTGCCAGGAGCAGATATGTCTCAATGTCCAGAAAGTCAAAGTTCTTAAAATATTTTAAATGCTATATTCTGTATGTCTTTAAAGTGTTTGAAGATTATCTTCCTAATTGAATTATATCTATGTGTACCTAGAAAACTTCACATGATTATAAGTTTGATTATCATAGAAGACTAATTATTACTCTGTATTTCTTAATTATCCATTCCAATTTAAATGAGCTGCTCAAACATACCTTAAACAAGAGTAGAAATATACATACAATATAACAAAATTAACTTTAAATTTGTATCAATAAACTAAAATCTATACCAATGTAAAACATTTTAAACAAGTTGCTCTTCAAAAGCAACCTCAACAATCCACCCTTTATCCTATCATATCTATATCCTATATTTCCATATCGTATCCCCCTTTCTTCTTTTAGAAAGATATTGACTATGACCAATAACAATTTGTAACCAACAACCTAAACAAAGACAAACATCAATAATCTATTTTTTGGGGAATGTGGACATAGTTTTCTAGGCAGGCTACTTCCTGCTGATAAAGGGCACTGTATTGTTATGGGATCCTGAGAAAATTAAGAATTATGGTTAAGTCCTGACTGGAGTAGTCTGTGACACTGCATTGTCTGAGCCAGTTGCCTTAAAGCTGATTTTGGATGTTGAATCATCTGGAGACTTACAGGGGGTCCTCCTTGATCAAATCATATGAGCCTAGAAGCAATCTACAGGTTCTTCTTCTGTGGAAACAAAAGCAGAACCTCTTTTCCAAGGAAATGTATCCTTAGATGCCTAAAGGGCATCCATTTTTTCTTAATAATAAGGCATAGATTGACTTTGGGAAACTGAGCTGTGGTTTTCCCTTACACTTTGTAAAATAGGCCTGGTGGGATATGAAACCATTGGACTGGATTCTTTAATAGCAATGGGAGTGGGGTTGAAAGATGTTTAAGTAGAAAAAAAGGCCACAGTATGGTTACTGACTATTTAAACAAAGTATAATAATTATTTCTTAGACAATGTAAGCAAGTTGAGGTAAAAAAGACATATGTTTACCATAATATAGTTCACAGTGGGGGTAAATGTATGAATGTTCATGTGTGAAGATACGGCAAAGTAGATTGCTCCATTTGTATAATCATTTAGTATAACCAAGATGATTCAATTACCAGGAAACTCATGACAGCTGCCCTGCAAATGTCATGATACTGCATCCAGTCTCTAGACCAGGACAACTTTTAAGGTTCTGAACTATTTGGCTATTTAGTCTAAATTCCTATTGGTGAGATACTCATAAATTACCACATTCTTTCTCAAAATTATTTACCATTTCATAAAACAATTCACTAGCAAACTGGAACACATGAATACTTCTGAAAGCTGCCCAAGCTCCTTGATGCAGCCCAGTTCTCAGAAGTTTCCCCTTTTTCTGACCTGTTCTATTTATATCATATGGATCAGCTGCCCACCAAACCCTATTTGTTAAAGATTAGCCTTACAATGACACTTGTAAGGAATGTGCAAACCCTCCGTCTTGAATAATCACTTGTCCTCAGTCACAATAGAAGGTCACATCTGAAAGAATTTAACAAGAAGCAGAAACAAATCACAGTAATCCAGAGAGAGTTATGTCCTCAACATCTACTTGTGAATGAAAAAAGAGCTTCCTAGCCTTCATCCCTGAAGAGCACAAATGTAGAGGAAAAAAAAAATTGGGTAGATGTGGCAAAATGCTTTGCCCTCAAAATTGAAAAAGGTATATGATTTGCATAATGAGAACCATTCTTTACTTGACTCATCACTTCTAAAGGTATTGAAAATTAGAATACAGAGTTGATGTTAAGCTACAAAAATATCTGCCTACAATTGTGTATGTAATTTCTCAAAAAAAAATTGCTTAATATCCACAAATACTTACTGGTAAATGTGCAGCAAATATGTGCATTCATATAACACTGAAAACAAAATCCCCAAATATGAAAATATTCTATGTTGTAAAATATAGTCTGAGCGACATTTTATTCTAAGCCACCATTTACATGTCTAAGTACCAACTTACAAACGAGAAGATAGATAAATAAGTATTTAAAATAAAAGGCTATAGAAGTGGAATTTAAAAGACAGAATGCAATGCAGGAGCAGATTTTAGGATGGCTTTTTATCATTTCCACCTGCTATTATAAATGCATTTTCATAATTTCCTTGACTTGGGATGTGAAATATTTGCCTCAAATTAAAAAAAATGTTCTACATGCCATTGCCTCTCATTTTTCTGATTGGATTGTAAAGCTTGTAGCTTTCAGATTTCCAGAAGACTTTATTGTACCTATGGTTAGTGTGATTTGATGAAGCACTGTGGTGATTTCACAGACAATGCCACCCATAAACGCACCTATTTAAATGCTTGCCTCCTTATTGGTGGACTGGCAGGGAAAGATTAGGTGGTATGGCATTTTTGGAGGAGGTGTATTATTGGTTAGCTCTCTCTGCTTCATGCCTGTGGATGAGGTTGTAAGTTCTTAGTTATCTTGCCTCAGTACCATGTCTACCTGCCAGCTGCCAAGTTCTCCACCATGATGGTCACAGACTCTAAACCTCTGGAACCATGAACAACAATAAACGTTTTCTTTTGTAAGTTGCTGTGGCCAAGGTGTCTCACTACAAAATTGGGAAAGTAACTAAGATACAAGCCAATATAGGGGAAAAATCCTATGTGGCAAGAAACTGTCATCAGCCTAAGCTACCAGCCAGTCAAACAGACGGCACAGACCTAATCCCTTCCAGCAAGCATGTTAACTTAGAGGCAGAAACTACTCATCCTTCGGGATGCGACTTCTGATTTGGAAAACTTTGTAATTGCAGAATTCCAGTTAGATAATCTGTGCCCTAATTTCTCACTCAGAAACTATGATAAAAACAGTGTTGTTGGTTTATATGAGAGTTTGGGGATAAGTTTTAATAAAGAATCATAAAACTAATTCAAACCCAGCTGTGCAATACCTGGAAGAAATCCTAATGGTAGATATGTGACTAGTAAATCTGTTTTGACTGCTGATGAAATTTTAGTAGGTACAAACTGTCAAACAGTCAGAGAGCCTGGTGGATGAGGGAGAGAGAGATGGCGGGAAGAGTTTCTTCTACAGGAACAGCCAAAGGAAGACTGGATAGGATATTGTATGTCAATAAAAAGAAGTCTGAGTTTGTTTCAAGCCAACAAAAATCACTTATGATTTTTTAGTAGTGCTTTGGTCTACATTAATTTTTTAAAGTTCATTTTAATAGCTACATAAATGCATCTTAGGGTATCAACTGTTCTAACATGTGTTGAGAGTTACTGAATTTGTTAAAGAAAAGATTTACTTATAACATGGATTTGACATGTTAGTGGAGTTCTTGAAACAGCATGTGAGGTAGATGAAATTCACAATCATTATATGGATGAATCATAGGTATGGACTGAGGAATAAGAACACAAGATAAATAAGAAAATAGAGAGTAGTTTTGTACAATGCCAATTTATGACATGAAATTTTTATTCTTTAAACCAAAATTTTAGTACATTTTTAAGTTTCATGTTTATATTAATATTCTAAACATATTGAAGAGACAACCTTAGAAATTAGTATTGATTTCAAAACCCAAAATCCAGCAAATAGGTTTTTATCATCATAATCAGCATCAACATGTCAACAAAAGTAACACTTCAGGAAGTGTGTATTCATAGATTTAAACTAGAAACTATAAGTAACAAATATTGCTTTAATCAACAGTTGTTTATCTTAAAATTTTTACACTGGAGAAAGGTAGTTTTTCTATTTCTCAGTAACTCGAGATTAAGAAGAAAATCAAAGCATAATTCTACAAAATTCATTTTATTTGAATATTACTTGACTAAATGATTTTGCTTTATCTGTCTCATGAGTGACCTGGTATAATGTACTTAGAACAATTATGCAGGTGTCTCAATGTACCAGGGGCCTGGTATCCTAGGTAACTGCAGGGATATGAAAACTCATCTCCCTCCTAGAAAACTAGTTGGTTCAATGTCCAATTTATGCTTAAGGTTAAACAGTAAAGAAGCAATCTCTATTTTACGAAAACAAAATCCCCTCCTGATCCTCCGGTTTCTTTAAATGTCATTGATGGATTAGCTTTGGGAAAGTAATTGCTAAGGCTGACCATTATTTTATATTTAGACTGTGAGGATTAAAGTGAGATCAAGTAGGTACAGGAGTAAAATGGTCACAATTAGGCAGCGATGCTTACATTCATTTTAATTAACTGCACTTTAGACTTTCTATCCTTGAGAGCTTTTCAAATAAGTTTCCTGACTGAGTCTCTTATTTAACAACTGAGTTCATCCATCTCTATTTCTCCCCCACATTTTGATCTTCTCTTCCCTCTTTCAGACATTTAACTGTCATTCTTTACTAAAAGAAATGTTGAGCATATGTTCCCTTTACAGATTCATTTCTGAGAATGAGAACAATGTACTCATGAGTAAAATGAGAGAAGGTTATTGGATTTTCAAATAATATTCTGAATCTTTGACAGGTATCGTTTTATATAAGCCTATAATGGTGTCTTATATAATAATATAAAGCACTGTTGAGGACTATGCACAATCACAATAAATTTTATGCTACCATTATAATTGATTAATATAACATTTCCCATTTTTTCTTTAATTCTTGAAAGAAAAATAGATGGTTGTAGGGCTCCCTCAGAGGCCACACCAGGTTGTCTTCATGTTTAAAGTTATTTAAAAGAACTAAGTTAGTCATACAGCAGTATTTCTAAGTAAGTTAGAACATGATCAAATGCAACTTTCAACATCATTTTTAATGAGTGCAACAACTTTTGAACAAGAATAATAATATAAGATAAGGTGTTACTGAGGCACAGCAACTTTTCTCTTACATAGTGGCATCCTTAATCTCTAAATATATGAATGTATAATTATACATCACTCTATTTACTAACACCTAGTGACAAAAACAATTTTCTTTGATGATGATTGAGAGCTTCACTAATCTATGTGTAGAAATACTAAGATGGCAGTTTGATACTTTGTCAGTTTAGACAGGCATGGGTTTCCTTCAATAGAGTGAGAAGTATCTCCAACTAAAAAATGTTTGTTAGCTGAAAATACTTACACCAAAAGGTATATCTTGTCCTGCTAGTCATGACTTTTATTCCCCAGGAACCCACATAACTCCTCCCAGTATTAGGAAAGCTAGAGAGGAAGGAGAATGCCTCAATAGTATCTTGATTTTACTGTATGTGATGACAAAAGTGTGCGGTGTCTTAATCAATAAAATTTTCATAGGCAATTCTTCTGGGAAGCCAAGAGTTATGACAGTGGCTTGTATTATTTAGAACATGGTCTCTGCAACCCTATTGGTGAACAACCCTAGAGGGAGGTCATGAGTTTTTATTTGATACCTTATGTTTCTGAGAGGAATATTTTCTATCCACAGAATACAACTCTAGTTAAACTACAGAAATGAAAATCTATCTACTTATCTATTTATCTATCTATCTGTCTGTCTCTCTGTCTGGCTGTCTCTGGCTGGCTGTCTCTGGCTGGCTGGCTGGCTGGCTGAGAGAAAGAGACAGAAAGATAGATACAGATATAGATGATATAGATATAGTTTTAGTTAGGTTACTATTGCTGTGAAAAGACACCATGACTGCTGTAGCTCTTATAAAGAAAACATTTAATTAGAGGTGGCTCACTTGCAGTTTCAGAAGTTCAGTCCATTATCATCATGACAGTGTGTATGACAATGTGCAGGTAGACATGGTACTTGAGCTCAGAATGCTACATCTTACAGGAAGCAGGAAGGTGACTGACAGTTACAATGAAGGAAGCTTGAGCAAAAGAGATATCAAAGCCTGCCCTCATGATGACACACTTCCTTCAACAATGTTACATCTACTAATAGTGCCACTCCCTTTTGGGGCCATTTATTTCAAACCACCTTTCACTCCCTGGCTCCCAGAGGCTTATAGCCATATCATAATGCAAAATATGCATTTAGTCCAAATTTAAAAGTCTTCATAGTCTGTAACAGTCTCAAATTTCTTTCAAAGTCCAAAGTCTCTTCTGAGATAATGGTAATCTCTTAACTGTAATCCCCCTTTAAATATCTTAATCAAAAATCAGATCACATACTTCCAACATGTGATAGAACAGGGTATCTATTACCATTTCAAAATGCAGGGAAGCTGGACAAAAGCCAAGACCAGCTGGGCAAACTCCAAACTCTTCAGCTCCATGTCTGGTGTCAAAAAACTCTTCAGATCTCCAGCTCTCTTCAGCTTTGTTGACTGCAACACACTTCTTTCATGTGGGCTGGTTCCATTCCCTGTTAGCAGTTCTCTTCAGCAGATATCCCAAGACTCTAGCATCTCTAACATCTTGGGTTCCCCAAGGTAATCCAGGCTTCAACTTCACAGCTTCATTCAATGGCCTCTCTACTAGGCCTCCATTCAGGGACACCCCTGACACATGCCTGGTTTCAATGGCTTTATTCTATAACTCCTTTCTTCTATCCTTAATTCTAATGCCAGAACCATGTGGCCAAAGCTGCCAAGTTCTGCTACTTGCTGGGGCTGGAACTTGGTGCCCTCATTTAATTACATCTTCACCAGCTTTCTGTCTTTTGCTGTCTAATCTTAACTGTCATGAGGCTTGTAAGTAAACTGCAAAAACCCTGGGTTTGGTGTCCCAGGTTTCAGCACTAAAATGTTAGTAAATTGATGGCTGAAACTTCAAAGAGACAGTTCAGCCCTAGAGGGCGAGGTATACCGGAAACCTTGAGCTTCTTAGAACAAGAGCTCTGCCCTGAAGGTGTCCCAGACACCTGAAACTGTGTAGCACAGCTGTGATGGCTGGGACTGCAAAGAAACAGCCCAACCTTGGAAGGAAATTTTTTTGACTTCTCGGGAGAGTCAGGCCTGGAACTGCTTCAGCAACGAAGGGTATCCTCACTCTTTGGGTCTCTGTGATGGGGGATGGTCTCTCCGCAGGACACGGCAATCCTGCTCCTCTCCTGGAGAGCCACAGTCTCTGACTCAGTGTTACCAACTCTCTCTTGCTCAGTCCACTATGGGATGTCACAGCAAGGTTCTTCTCTTCAGCTCCCCCTTGCTCAGTCCACTATGGGACATTTCAGCAAGGTTCTTCTGTTCAGCAATCAGTGAAGGTCTTCACCCAATACTCTTTTAAGAAAGAGGTTTACTTGGGAAGGAGGAGTCCAAGAGAGTAGCTGCCTCTACCATGGTGGAGAGAACAGCTCACAACTGACTGGGCAGGGCAGTTTATATAGGATGTGAGCAAGGGGCAGAGATGGCCCTGATTTCAGGGCCAAACTGTTGTTTCTTTTACTGGCAATACCAATGCCTGGCTAGCTCAGTCGGTAGAGCATGAGACTGTTAATCTCAGGGTCATGGGTTTGGGCCCCATGTTGGGCGCCAGATATTGGTGAAACTATTAAGGCCACTCCACGTAGTTAAAAGGGAGGTTTATATTGTGGGGTAACTTACAAGTGAAGGGATAGGCTACAGGATCTGGGAAAGGTATGGCGCAGTCCGGCAATGTTCTCTGGAGAACTCTGCTCAATCTAGCCCCAGCATCCAGGGTCCAGGAACCAAGAGATCCCACGCATCTGGATCTTGGGTCTTCAGCGTCATCTCTCAGCCGCACCTTGTAGGCGTGACCATTACTGAATCCTCAATGGGGGTTGGAACTTCCAGGTCAAAGCTGGAATGGCTATCCACTACAGAGACATCAAAGCCTGCCTTGACAGTGACACACCTCCTCCAAAAAGGCCATACCTCCTAATAGAGCCACTCCCTTTGGGGACCATTTTCTTTAAAACCACCACACATGTACATATATGCACACACACACACACACACACACACACACACACACACACACACGTTTACATATGGTCTTATCAAATACCTTAATTTTTTTTATACCAACTTTCACTTCCACCTCTTCCTTTCACCCCCCCAACACCCTCCAAACTTAACCTCCTCACACACTGAGTATTCCCCTTTCTTTGTTCAGAGAAGCCAAAAAGTGCTGGAGTTCAGTGATGACTGCTACAAAATTATGTGTTTTAGACATGGCAGATAATCCCCCCCCATAAACTCATAGCAGCTGTGACAGCTTACACAAGTCCTACACAAAATCAAGATAGTCATTATTCCATTATGTATTGAGGCAGGGCTCAAGAAGCCTAACCCTAGTGAAAATCCACTGGCATTTGATGGCTATCTTTTGAGGAAGAGTCAGTCTTTTTCAAGGATGTAGTCTCTGGTGGTAGGTTTCTTTTCTCTAAGAATGTAGCTGCCAGTAGGTTGTCCATGCTCCCTCAGTCACAATGGATGTCCCCATACATGTGAGCATACCAATAGTACTAATAGGACTTCTTATGATGAAGTAAGAGAATGAAAATATGAGAAGGAATAAGAGACAAATAAGGAAGAAAGAAGAGAAGGAGGATCTGAGATACTTGGGAGAGAGAAAAGGGAACATGGGAGGAGGTATATCATGGAGCTATTGATTTACATTGTATAGATATTTGAATAACCAATGGTTCAAATTTTTAAAATTCAGAAATTTGACAAAGTATGAGCCAGTAATGTCATAATCACACATTTAAGTGAGTGTCTCCATAATATAGTGTAGAAGAATTTAACAGTTAGAGGATGGGAAACTGTCCTGAAATACTGCCACCCAGAGATGACAATCATATACTATGATGTGGCAACCATGAACACATAGCAATGATGAATATCTGTCTAAGATTGGGGTCTCCGCTTTATACTATAAGAGTAGAGGTACCTATGAGGCCCAATCTCCTCCTAAGGACTTAATTATTGTTAATGGCTACGGGTAGAAAAGTCAGAAAAAAAAATGGTTTACAGGGAAAGCAGGAGATTGCCAGAGAATAATAGAGAGAGTACAAAACCACAATTCATTGCAAATATGTATGAAAATATCAAGAGAAAATAAAGAAAAAGACAAAAAATAAATTCTGGTTTTAAAAGAAATATAATACAAATAAAATTGAATAATTTTTGTTATTGCTTTATGCCCAATATACATGTAACTTTATCATTAATAATATTATAGAATAACTAAAACTTTAAAAATCTATTGCACTTATTAATCATTAAAGAGAAAGAGATTTTATGTAGATATAGAACTCCTTGATGGAGTGGAACTCTGTTAATGTAGTCATTGAGAAGTAGTAACATATAAAGATGTGAATCTGATGATGAAGTTATTTAAACTTAACATGTAGTACAGCAAGTCATGCCTGAAATTCCAATGCTCTGTAGGCAGAACATGAGAATGTAAATAGTATTGTCTGTATTGTATGCTGGGTCTGAGTCCCTCCTGGCAACTTATCAAGACCTTGTCTTAAAATAAAACATTTGAAAAGGCAGAGGATTTAGTTTAATGGTAAAGTGCTTGTCTAGCATGACCAAGGACTTGGTTCTATACCCAGTACCAGAAATCAAAATAAAACAAAAACTTGCAGGGACAAACAAAATCTTATCTATTTCAGTCTTTAAGATTATGTGAATTATAAATTTATTGGGGCATTTTTCCATATTATATGACTATTAGCAAAGGACACATGTTTTAAAAAGGCATTGTCAATCCTCAGAGACATAAGGACAGATATCATTTTTTATAATTCTGAATAGGATACTTTTTTGTGCTTCAACTACTATTTTTAAATTACAGAAATTATCCTCTATTACACTAATATGGGAAATGTTTTGCTAAAACTAATGTTGTCTTATATCTATTGAACATTAGAGAGGTGAGGAAGGGGAAAACATGATAAAATATTTTGTGTGAATATATATATATATATAAAACAGAAATTAAGGAAAAAAGACGCCATGAATTTGAAAAAAATAAAGTCTACAGAACTGCTGATTTCCATTTACTGGGGAATTGGAAGTTTCAGGGAAAACAACTGTTCTAAAATCTGATGTCAGGAAAAGGATCCAGACATTTGCTTTTCAGGGTAGACACAATCAAGTATCATTCAAGCCAGTAAGGTGATTCAGGACAAGACCTGCATGTTTAACTGGTTCCAAATTGTACATATTTATGGATAATGGCAAGTGTGTTTAGTATTCATACATGTTGTTTCATCATTGGAATATATATATAGAGATATAGATATGTATGTATATGTATATATATACATATACATATATATCTCCAATTTGATGATACATACATATATTCAAATATTTAATATATACTTATGGCTAAAATTTTCAATGTGCTTTCTTTTATCTTATTGAAATGTACAGAGCATTATTTTATCTGTAGTTCTCCTTCCCCTATTGTGTAGCAGTAAATCAGTGAGCACTTCTAGCTCCTCTTTAATTTAGCTTAGTAGCCATTGAACAACCTACCCACAATACTTCTCCCACTCTTCCCAGTCCTTATTAACTGCTATTCTACACACAATTTCAGCTTAGAAAAGTGTATCATTTGCTAAAGTGTCATTAAGGGATTGCTTAAGAACATCAGAAGATTTAGAAGCTGCTAAGGGATTGCTATGGGCTAGCAATCTCTTATAAAGCCATCAAGAAATTTAAGATGCTTAATCTTTATTGTCAAGTGGCATGATCTGAGACAAACTCAAATCCAGATACAAAGAAGTCCAGGAAGAAAAATTGTTTCCTACCTACCTTCATTTATCTCTATCTGGGTCTGCCATACATAAGACTCCACCTTCTTTGGTTTTTCAATATGGAAGGAAGACTAGTGATGCTCTAGTATTCAGTCTTTTTCTGACTGTGAATACCAGACTGAATTGCAGAGGAATCCTTAGTTGAAGATATGTTACATTTGTTTATGCTGAGAAACATTTGTTTAGTGATGTAAAGATGTATTGCATTCTTTTATGTTGCATTTGTTTAACTCTGTGAAGCTGTGTTACTGTGCCTGTCTGAAACACCTGATTGGTCTAATAAAGAGCTGAATGGCCAATAGCTATGCAGGAGAAAGGATAGGTGGGGATGGCAGGCAGAGAGAATAAATAGAAGGAGGAATTTGGGAAGAAAAGATCAAGGAGCAAGAAAAGAAGGGGCCAGCCACCCAGCCACATAGCCAGACATGGAATAAAAAGGAAAGAAAAGATATACAAATATAGAGAAAGATAAAAGCCCAGAGGCAGAAGGTAGATGAGATAATTTAAGAAAAGCTGGCTAGAAATAAGCCAAGCTAAGGCCAAGCATTCATAAGTAAGAATAAGTCTCAGTATGTGTGGCGGCAGGCTCCCCAAAAAGCCAAAAGAAGAAGAAGAAGAAAAAAAAAAAACAGGATCCAGCTTGATGTACCATAGTGACCAGGTTCTCAACTTCTCTGGGATGCAGTCAATCAGTGTTGGACTACCCAGAATCTTGTGCTGAAATTCTATCTCGTAAGTGCTTTTTTATAATATATTTATGCATATAAATATACATATGCATACACATTGTATAAAATCAGTTTATATACAGACACCTTTTTAATAAAAGTTGAGGTGCTAAAAGTATTAATAGAGGAAATGAATTGTAAAGATTTCTATATGGCAGTGATTTTCAACATGTGGGTTATGACCCCTTTGGCTGCAAACTATTCTTTCATGGGAGTTACTTAAGACCATTGGAAAACAAAGATATTTACATTGTAATTAATAACAATAGCAAAATTACAGTTATGAAGTAGCAAGGAAAATTTTATAGTTGGCCATCACACCATGAGGAACTGTGTTAAAGGATCATAGCATTAGGAGGTTGGGAACCACTGCTCTATGGGCTCAGTGATAGACAGTACTGGTTCTCCAAGTCTATTATATCTAGCAAATCATCTCTTGGTGTTATGAGAACACCAATAACTCATGCTGTGAACTGTTAATAAATTGAATTGGGCTGCCAGTGTTGGGGGCCCAGAGGTTTGGTGACTCTGTAAAACTTCTAAATATCTCTGGAAAGCTAAGGAATAAAATGGTACAGGCTGTTTGCTTCTAACATTTCTGGAAAAAGTAACAAAGTGATAAGCTCAGGGAAGATATTTCCCAGCTCCAGATATGTGTAAATAATCAAAAGTCATCTAAGTTTGTCCTGAGAGTGACACTTCTCCCCGGCATCTGCAGATCTCAAGTTACCTAAAACCAAATGTTATCATATAAATGGCTGACTTGAAATATATTTTGAATTTTCACCTTGAAGGATGTTTCAAAATAAAGTTTAAAATGGTTATAAAAGTCTGGGTCTGATAACTCGGGCAGAGATATGTGGAAGCAACTTGATGAGATTCAGACATTGAAGTCTCAGATTCTAGGGGTTAATGTCGCCTACAGAAGCAGTCTCCCACCCTTAGTTGAAGATGCATTTCCATACTAGGAGCTTGTATTTCCCCATTGTAATTGAGGTAATTAATGCTATATTGTCCATGGAAACAAAAATGATTCTTCATAAGGGAAATAGTTAGCAAGACATTGCTGGTGGTGCTGGTGAGCAGGCATTCTGGGTTTAAATTTGCACTTCACATAGTCAAAGAGTTGGGACCAAGCATGTCATAAAGAAACAAGTAAGTGTCATGAAAAAAAAAGCATGTGACATGTGAGCAATATATATGTTCTCAAATACCTATGGTTCTCTCTCCTGCTACACTGTCTGCTGTCATGTACTGAAGGCTAGTAGACTGAATATGAATACACTAGTCTTGCATGCTATGTAGGTGCTACCACTCAGAAGTGGGTAGCTGCTGCCTCACTGTCCCTTTCTGGGACAAGACTGAAAAACACTGGTGAGGGAAAATATTCACAGCGGGCAGAAAGCCAGAAAATTATGCTGTTTTAGATTTTGCTTAAGAGTGAAATATCCAGGTGTGTGATTGTATACTAAATTATGGGCTACAACCAATGGTTTGGCTACATGATGAGAATCTTGTAAGATGCATGAGTGGAAAATTGTTGATAAAAATAACCAAAAAAGATAAATGTGGAAGACATGCCCAAGTGGAAAAAAAAGTGGGAAGACACTTGTGTCAGGCGTTAATGCTCACCAAATGATGGCCTCAGTAGAGAAGGAATTTCATAATCAAGATGACACATGCTGCCGATAATAGTTAACCTCTTTCCACAGCCATCACCATTGTTGCTCACTGGCCCATGAATATAGTGGCTATAGTGGCAGAAATAGAAGCTATGTATAAGCTAAACAAGGTCTTCAGTTGTCAATACTAACCTGGCTATGGATACTGCCAAGTGCGAAAAACCTAGTGGAGCCTTAGACATAACACCTTAGGGTGACCAGCCTGTAGTAGATTGAGCCACCTCTAGCATCACAGAAAGAGAAGGACCCAGAACTTATTTTCCTATTAATACTGGGTATACATTTGCCTTCCTTGCATATAATGCTTTTTCTGGTACAATGAATGGACTCAGAATGCCCTAGCCATCTTCAGGGTACTCCTTATAAAACTGCTTCTGACCAAAGAACTCCTTGTGCAAGTGAAGTGTATTGATGAACTCACATTCATGGAACTTACAGGTCTTACATTGTTTACCATAATCCTGAAGCAGCTAGTCTGACATCACAGTGTAATGTAGCCTTTTAAGACTGCAGTTATAGCATCAATGGAGAGACTAGAACAGAGCTCTTCAGAGGCTATAGCCTGTTAATCAGCATCCAATAAAGGGGACTACTTATCATATAGCCCAGATTCATGGAACAAGGAATGTAAATGTGAGTGGTGAAATTCACGTTACCCTAGTGAACCACAAACAAATATTTGGAGTACTGATTTGGTGACCTTGTCCTCTCTCTGCTGGCATAGAAGTCTTGGTTAGAGATTCTTCTGCCAGGAGGCACATTATTCTACTAAACTGAAAGTAAAGACTTCCCTTTGGCCATTTTAGGTTCCTACTGAACAAATAGCTTAAGAAATGAGTTGATGTTAATAAGGTAATTAACCCAGATTAACAGGAGGGAGTTTGACTATTATTCCACTATGGAGGGTTGCAAGAATCACTAGAGTAAAGATCTTTTAGGATACTGTTTGGTGTTAGCCTATATCTTATGATTAAGGTCATTGGGAAATGATAACTACTCCATTCAGTCAATAAAATAAGTGGTCCAGATTCCTTAGGAATGAAGGTATCAATCACCCTTCTATATAAAGTAATAAGACTCATTGATTTTCTTCCTGAGAGTAGAATAAAGGAAAAGGAGTTTCAGAGGAAGGTAATTACAAATATCATCTATGGCCACAAAGGCAAGTACAGAAGAAAAAAAAAAAAAAAACAAACTCTGGCTCTTTTTTTTCCTGTTTGTTTTGTACTCTATGGTTTGTTTTTATTCTATTTTATTTTATTTTTTCTTTTAGGTCTCAATTTATTTTCTATTGAGAAAGAAAAAGAAAGGAATGTTGAGTATTTGGGTAGGGAAGATCTGCGAGGACTTGGGGATGATAAACTTTGATAGAATAAATTATATGAAAAAAACTATTTTCAATTAAAAAAAGAAAAATTCTAATTGCCATGCTTGTTTTTTATCTATTTTTAAGAATATGTTTGAGTGCATATGCACAAATATTAAGGATATATTTATATTTCAATTCTCTCTTACTACTTTAACATATGATATAATATTGATTGAAATTTTAGTACTATAGTATTACTAAATCTGTGCTACCATATTTATGTTATAATAAAAGTTATTTATTTCTAAAGGGACTTTTCCATCTATTCTAAGGGAAGAATTAATGTATTTTTAGTTAAACATGAAATAGTTAGATCATGCTTGACAGAATTATAACCTTTTTATTGCCTTCATTTGGAAATTAAGCTTGACATAAGGTAGGCTGGCTAATTTATGTAAATTTGACAATAGCTGGACTCATCTGTCACAATAGCTGGCATCATCTAAGAGTCAGGGACCACAAGTGAGAAACTGCCTCCATGAGATTGGGCTATAGGCAAGAAGCCTTGGGCATTTTCTTAATTAGTGATTGGTAAGATCTCAGACATTATGGGTGATGTCAGCCATGGGTTGATGGTTGTGGTTGCTATAAGGAAGAAGGTTGAGAAAGCCATTAAGGGCAAACCTGTAATCAGCATTCCATCATGTCCTCTGAATCAGTTCTTGACTCCAGATTCCAACCCTGTTTGAGTTCCTGCCTTGGCTCTCTTCAGTGATAATCAATGATATGGATGCATAAACAAAATAACCCTTTTCTTCTCCAATAACTTTTTCAGTCATGGTAGTTAATCAGAACAATAGAAACTCTAAGACATAAACAGATAGTGCCCCAGAAACACCACCAATCAATGATCCAGTTGCCAGCCAGCAGGGAAGACTTCTGTATGTAGATTTCCCCACCAACACCTCCCATCAGGCCATGCAATCTACAGGACCCAAGCCATACCCCAAATCCACCCATCCCCTGCAACTTTAGCAGCTTCCTGAGACACAGAAACTGCCAGTTTTGATTGGACCAAGAGGTGAGTGACTCTTCTCCCACCCAGAGAGTCCTGCCTCTAGAACCAAGGCACAGGGGCACAACTCATGCCCAGGAACCCCCACCCAACACTGCTCCAGTTGCCAGCCAGCAGTGAAAACTCTTTCAGGCAGGCTTCCCTACCAACACCCCCCTCACTGGCCATGCAATCTAGAGGATCCACCACCTATCCCAAATCCACCCATCCCCCTGAGACCTCAGTAACTTCCTAAGACATAGAATCTGCCAGCTCTGATTGGACCAAGAACAGCTCCCTGAGACACAGAATCTGCTAGCTCCATTAGAACAACAGCTACAATTGGACCAAGAGTGGCCCACTGAGACACAGACAAAGCAAGCACAGACTAACCCAAGAGCAGCTCACTCAGACACAGGCACCTCTTGCACCTATTGAAGGAAGAGATAGATAGATGGCAGTACACAAATGCATACAACAGTATAAAGAGCAATATGACACCACCAGAACCTACAGGTTTTACAACAGCAAGACCTGAATATCATAGTGCATAAGAAGTAGAGGAAATCAACCTTAGAAATGACTTTATGAAGATGATAGAGACCTTTGAAGAGGAAATGAAAAATTCACTTAAAGAAATTAAGGAGAACACAAACAAAAAAAAATGGGAGAAATCCTTAAAGAACACCAAGAAAACCAAGAAAAAGCAATTAAACAGGTGAAAGAAACAGTTCAAGACATGAAATTGAAATAGAAGCAATGAAGAAGACACAAACTGAGTGAATGCTGGAAATAGAAAATCTGAGTAAATGATCAGGAGCTACAGATGCAAAAAAAAAAAAAAACAGAATGCAAGAGATGTGTGGAGGATACAATAAAGGAAATAGATTCATCAGTCAAAGAAAACACTAACCAAAAATGTCATAACACAAAATGTTATGGAAATCTTGGACACCATGAAAAGTCCAAACCTAAGAAAAATAGGGATAGAAGAAAGAAAAGAATACCAACTCAAAGACACAGAAAACATATTCAACAAAATCATTGAAGAAAACTTTCCCAACTTAAACAAGGTAATAGCTATGAAGATACAGGAAGCTTTTAGAACACCAAATAGACTAGACCCCTTAAAAAGTCCCCTTGCCACATAATTAAACCACTAAACATACAGAATAAGGAAAGAATATTAAGAGCAGCAAAGAAAAAGGCCAGGTAACTTATAAAGGCAGATCCATCAAAATAACACCCCACTTCTCAATGAAAACTCTGAAAGTCAGAAGGTCCTGGAAATACAGATACTAAAAGACCATGAATGCCAGCCTAAACTACTATACCCAGCAAAACTTTCAATCACCATAGATGGAGTGAACAAGACATTCCAAGACAGAATGAGATTAAACAATGCCTATGTACAAATCCAGCCCTACAGAAAGCACTAGAAGGAAAACTCCAACCTAAGGAATTTAGATGCACCCATGAACACACAGACAATAGATAACCCCACAGCAGCAAATCCCAAAGAAAGGAAGTACATACATACTACCAGCAAAAGATAATAGGAATGAACAATCACTGGTCATTAATATCCCTTAATATCAATGGACTCAATTTGCCTATAAAAAGACACAGGCTAACATACTGGATATGAAAACAGGATCCATCCTTCTGCTACATACAAAAACCACACCTCAACTTCAAAGACAGACTACCTCAGAGTAAAAGGCTGGGAAAAGATTTTTCCAATCAAATGAACTTAAGAAACAATCTGGTGTAGCTATCTTAATATCTAACAAAAAAGACTTCAAACTAAAATCAATCAATAGAGATTTGGAAGGACATTACATATTCACCACAGGAAAAATCCACCAAGATGAAGTCTCAATTCTGAACATTTATGCCCAAAATACAAGGGCACCCACATATGTAAAAGAAACATTACTGAAGCTTATATCGCACATCAAACCCCACACACTAGTAGTAGGAGACTTCAACACCCCACTCTTACAAATGGACAGATTTGCCAGACAGAAACTTAACAGAGAAATAAGGGATCTACCAGATGTTATGACTCTAATGGACTTAATACATATCTGCAGAACATTCCATCCTAACACGAAAGAATATACCTTCATCTGAGCACCCCATGGAACCTTCTCTAAAGTTGACCATGTACTTGGTCACAAAGAAAATCTCAACAGATACAAACCAATTGGAATAACTTCCTGTGTTCTATCAGACTACCATGGCTTAAAATTAGATTTTAACAACAAAAATTATAGAAAGCCTACAATCTCATGGAAACTGAATAATGCTCAACTGTATCACCAATGGATCAAGGAAGAAATAAAGAAAGAAATTAAAGACTTCCTAGAATTCAATGAAAATAAATGTATAACATACCCAACACTTATGGGATACTATGAAAGCAGTGCTAAGAGGAAAATTCATAGCTCTAAATGCCCACATAAAGAAGTTGGAGAAATCCCACACTGGTGACTTAACATCATACCTAAAACTCTAGAACAAAAATATCATGATGGGGAAACCTACAGAGACAACCGAAGCAAGCTAGTGGGAACTCATGAACTTTCGACCAACAACTGTGGAACCTCCACAGGACTGGACTAGGCCCTCTGCAGAGTGAAACAGTTGTGTAGTTTAATCTGAGTAAGGGGCACCCTGACAGTAGGATCAGGATCCCTCCCTAATGCATGAGCAGTCTTTTTGGAACCTACTACCTCTGGTGGGACACCTTGCATAGCCTTGATGCAGGGGGAGGGGCTTGGGCCTGCCTTTACTGAATACATCAGGCTCTGCTGACTCCCCATGGGAGATCATACCTCGTTGGAGGAGGGAATGGGGGGGTGGGTTGCAGGGGGAAGGCTGGAAGGGCGGGAGGGGGGAAGAGAGAGGGATCTGTGGTTGGTATGTAAAATGAATAAAAAATTCTTTACTAAAAAATTAAAATAAGACATAAACAGATGTAGTTAAGTGTCGGAGTTACAAGGAGTGGGTTGAGTAAATCTTGACAGAATCTAGAATCAACTAAATATATTTATCTGGGATGTCCACGATAGAACTTTCAGAAATAATGAACTGGGGGGAAAGGACTTTCTTAAAAGGAATTGACTATAAACATCATTATTGAACCTGGAGACAGGCTTACAGTGAGTATCAACTCTTCACACCATATAAAGATTCAAGTGCAGTTGGAAAATAAGAAAGTTTTGAGGAGTTTAGGAAGGGTAAAGAATATGATCAAAATACATTGTATGGAATTTTTTAAATAAAAGTTAAATAAAAAAGGTAAGTCATATCCATAGGCCGCTTAAGTGCCTTTCTGTCAAGTGCTGGAGTGATTACCTACCATTATTTGTCTCTTCCCACCATGATCTCAATAATTCACCAAGTAGAGTCTTTAAAAATGTAGTAGTAAATAAACCTCTGCTTTATTATCAGCACTTCACTTTATCACAGGTGATGAAGTTCTTGTTTGCTATTTGACCAGTGTGGGAACCAATTTCACAATCTCATTTTGAGGGGGTATTGTCTGTACCAACTTTGCTGTTTTAAGTTGGTTGAAAGCTGATCCTGAGAGAAGTCCTTAGATCTGGGTAGTCTGGAGAGTGGGTGATAAAATGAAGTGGTCAGAGTCAGATCCCAGGGACCCAGTGCTGACGGCATGGAAACAGCCAGGAGCAATAAAGGCTCTATGCACTCTTAAGGATCATCTGACAAACATGAGCATCATACCTCATGTTTTTGTTTGTTTGTTTTTGTTTTTTGTTTGTTTGTTTGTTTTTCCTTCTAGGAAAAAAGAGACTGAACCAGGCAACCATTTGTAACACTAGTTGAGAATCCATTTTAGGCAATTGGATTCTTCTCAACCCAACATTTCTCTAAGTGAAATTGAGTGCCATTCTGTATCAGTCAGATATCAGAGTGAGAGACTGATGTAGGGGACTGTCAAAAGTTTGATTATCCATTAAGCGCTTCTGAAACCAAGGGTGTAGAAAGAATATGGCAGGGAACCTACTAAACAACCACAGTAGATGTAGAGCAACCATGTTTTACACAGCTTCTGATACTTAGAAGTATTTCAGCCTTTAAAAAAGTTATCAAACAATGAGTATACTAATATCTTTTATGGAGGCTATATGGTTAAAATATTATACATCTAGCAAAACCTACAAATTTAAAGTCCCATATTATTCCCACGAAGAGATTGGTTCTTTCTTATACTCAATAATAAAATGTTAAAAGTCAAGGACTGTCTCTCTTTATATTTTTAACAAACACTTCTCAATTTCCTCAATAATGCTGACAATTCTATTAGTTAGGTTTGGCATTCTTTATTCCAGTTGAGCATTTATCAGTCAGGGGAGTTACTGAATTCCATTGTCCAGGAATGTGAAACATACATCTTTTGGGGGCAAGTGTCTGTGACACATCTCTTGGCATTGTTATTTCAATACAGCTCATTCATGTCAAATTTCTTTAATCCATTCTACCTTGGCTAGAATATCATTTGAGGAAGGCAGACGGAGGTGGTGGAATCATCTCTTTTGCTTGCTCATGCTATAATTATCTCAGTGACTGAAAAAATTGAACAGTGTGTTGCACTTTAAGCACGTTGTGATAGTCATCATCTTTGATCAATGGTTTAAAGCTTTGCTGCTGATGGAAAGGATGAAAAGCAATTACACAGCATTACAAGGGTGTGCCTGCTCAGAGTTCATTATGATTTTCATTATTGTACCCCTCTGCTTATAAGAGAACTGTTTGCTAACACTCAGACATAACTATTCTATTTTATTTGTGTGATATAAATCTTGTTTCCTCTAATTAAACCCATTAATAAAGTATCTATGCTTTGAACTGTGCAGCCTGTTATAAATAGATTATATTTATACTTGACTTAATATAAACAGCTTATGGGAAGAAGGATTTTTCTTTTTTGATCATGTTTTCAAAGATTTTGGCCTATAGTTTTTGCTTCCTTTGATTGTGGACACTATCCTCAATACAGAGAATTCATTATTGAACTCTGTTGGGATATGTAGCAGTCAACTATCTAAATGAAAACTCTTTGAATAAATATATAAATAGTGATGACAGAGACACATGAAAACTGAATTATACTTTTCAAATGATGGAATAAAATAGATAATGGAAACAGCTTACATGAGGAAGGATTGATGTTGCCTAAGGTTTCAGAGTGTTGCAGTCAATCACAGTGGAGATGGCATCCCAGAATGGCAGCAGTGTCCTAGAGCAGCAGGTGTTCTTGTGGAGCTGATCTGGGAAGTAGAGGTAGCTAAGCTTGAATAGACAGATATATCTTTCAAAAGCTTCTCTCTAGTGATACATTTCCAGAATTCAGGCCCCAGCTCCTAAGGTTATCACAGCCTCCCAACGTCACTAGTAGTTAAGAAATGTTCAAAGCATAAGCCGGGGCTAGACATTTCAGACTTTAACGATACCATTGTATAATATGGAACAAAATGGAGGGAGCAAATTGAAACCATAGTTGGAAAAGTCATCATCAAGAGCTGTGACACGATCTATATAATATGATAGAAATTCACAAAAATTTGTTATATGATTTTAGGTTGATATCTGTCATTTATTAATAAATTATAACTTAAAGCATATTTGTTGAGTCTGGCTTAAGAATATGGTATGAATTTATACTATGTCTCTATTCTTAAAATCATTATTTTTGATAAACATTTACAAGACATCATGATAAGTTCATTTACATAATTCCTGTAGTTTACATCTGAAAGTTAATCCACTCTATTTAAAGAGAACTAAGCAAAATGTCTTTAATGTTATATGTTAGCAACTATTAATACTTCTGCATTTCATAAAAATAAAACTTCATAATGGTTATGTTCAGTCAAAGCTCAGAAACATAAGCTTATGTAAATGTATAATTCTTTCATAAACTATCACTTATGAAGGGATCTCTGTTGCTAATATATAAAACAGTGTATTTTCATCCAAATATTGTATTAATCAAAAGATACATATAGCACTGGCTATCAGATCTTTGTACTCAATCTTTTATTCATGCTATAGATATATATGGCAAACTTGATCATAATTCATTTCACGTATGTGTGACAGACACTGCTTCTTTTCATAGAAAAGTAGAGTGAACCTTCACTGGAAGGCAGTGCAAGACATACAACAAAGCTATACAATGGTCTTAGCTTTGTAAGAAGCCCAAAATAAATATACACATTATCATATAATGTTACACTGAGTTCACAATTTTGTTATGTATATAAAGTTTTACATTAATTTTTAAGATTTTTCCAGAATTGTTCTTTTCACGTTTGTTCTTTTATTACATGAAAATCCAGGAAAACAAAACACAAAAATCACACAGGAAAAAAAAAAGAGTCAAGCAATAGAAAACAATTTCCTCAAGATTACTGTTGAGAGTTCTACAAGAGAACAATTGCCATCAGAAACATAAAATGCTATTCTATCTGTGTAAGACAAGAATCTATTCAACACATTAAAATGCATTTTAACTTTATGTAAAGAATTCTCAATTTTCCCAAACAAAAACACAATCAATGCACTTAGGTGATTGACTTGCCAGTTCAGGTTAGGATTTGTAAATGTATGAAAATCTTGGTGCTAATGCAAATAGGTTTATGGTTCATGAATATTCATTTTTCTGCAGTTATCATAATAATGGGACATGTTTTGGTTAAATGATACTTATAAGTACAGTTTGTGTCTTTCTTTAACATACTCAACTAAACCATATAAGAATTTAAAAATAAGAATTTCTGAGTTTCTGTCATCCTTATAACAGGTAAGACTGAGAAAGCCAACAGCCAAAATGGAGAAATCAGTGACACATTAATACGAAGTTATCAAAGCTGACATAAATTATAGTCACTGCTGTTAACAAGTGTATACGTATTTTATTTATTTATATTGTTTTATAGTAATATTAATATTATTTATATATAGAAATATTATGTATACACAAGTTTAAAGAAGCACAATGTAGTGGAAATATAATCCTACATTCCAAAATACCAAAAAAAAAAAAAAGAGGCCCGTTTCACTAATTTTCACTTCTGTTTTATGTTTTTTTTACATGTTGTGATGGGACACGTGTGTGACAGGCATTATATGCATGTATCTTCAAATTTTCTCATTATCAAGTTAATTTCTTTCATGAGAACAAGTGATCACCTGAACTCTCAGTGTCTGATAATTTATTTTCAGTTAGTATACAAAATACTGTTTCATTGTAAGATATTATTCATACGTGTCATTATATTTCTTCTTTCTTCAGCCTTTCATTTGTGGCTTTCCTCCTTCCCCAAAAGCCCCATTTTTTAAGTTTTTTTTAAAGTGTTTTTTTTTTTTCAATCCTACTTCCCCCTCTCTCTCTTTCTCCTGCCGCCCCACCCCCATTCCACCACCCCCACCCACTCCTCAGAGAGGGTTGTAGCTAGAGTTTTTCTCCAGTCCTGCCTGGCCCAGGGTCAGGACAATTCTCTCTCACCCGCCAGTCCCAGAGCCGCTTAGACCCAACCGAGTAAACACACGGAGACTTATATTGCTTGCAAACTGTATGGCTGTGGCAGACTTCTTATCTAGTTCTTCTATCTTAAATTAACCCATTTTTATAAATCTATACCTTGCCATATGGCTCATGGCTTACCAGTATCTCAACATCTTCTCATGGCGAGTGTCTGGCAGGGTCTCTCTGCCTCTGCCTTCCACTTCCCAGAATTCTCTTCTCTGCTTATCCCGCCTATACTTCCTGCCTGGCTACTGGCCAATCAGCATTTTATTTATACAGAGTGATAGGCACAGCAGAGGGGAAGGCCTCCCTTGAGGATTCAGGGAAGTCTGGCATACTAAACTGAGGCAGGACCAAGCCCCTCCCCCTGTGTCAAGGCTGAGCAAGGTATCTCGATGTAGCAGGAATCTTAAAAGTTCTTATTAATAAAATCAAACCTGAGGCGAGTTATTGGGGCCCATGCTGGTAGATCAGAGAGACAGAACAAGCCACAGCTATCTCACCTCACCGGATCCTCAGCTGGTCTTGTCTCCTCAGACTGGAGGCCTCTGAGTCCTCATCCGGAATGGGTCTCAGCTGAATTACTGCTCCAAAGCCTGAAGCTTAACCAGGCCAAATGCTTAACCAGCCAAAAACTTCTAGTTTCTGGTCCTCACGCCTTATATATCTTTCTGCTTTCTACCACCACTGCCTGGGATTAAAGCCTGGCTTTCTGGGATTAAAGGTGTGTGTCACCATGCTTGGCTATTTCCAATGTGGCCTTGAACTCACAGAGATTCAGAGGGATTTCTATCTCTGGAATGCTAGGATTAAAGGTGTGAGTGCCACCATTTTCTAGCCTTTGTATTTAGTGGCTGTCTGTTCTCTGACCCCAGATAAATTTATTGGAGTACACAATATTTTGGGGAACACAATACCACCACATCTCACCCTAGGGAATGTGTTCCAAAAAGCCATTTCATGTACCCAGGATAAATCCTGGTACCACCGCCAGGGCCTTCCCAAATAGATTTATCCACAAAACTGTCACCCACATTCAGAGGACCTAGTTCAGTCCCATGCATGTTCCCTAGCTGACAGGCCAGAGTCCCTGAGCTCTCACCAGCTTGGGTCAGCTGTCTTTGTGATTTTTCCCTATCATGATCTTGACCTCACTTGCTCCTGTGATCCCTCCTCCCTCTCTTCAACTGAAGTCTAGGAGCTCAGTCCAGTGCTTGGTTGTGGATCACTGCATCTGCTTCCATCAGTGACTGGATGTAGGTTCTAGGATGACAATTAGGGTAGTCACTAATCTGATTGTAGTTGAAGGTAAGTTTCAGGTACCCTCTCCATTATTGCTAGGAGTCTTAGCTGGTGTCATCCTTGTAGATTCCTAGGGATTTTTCTAGCACCAGGTCTCTCCCTAACCTCCTAATGGTTCCATCTACCAAGATATCTCTTTCATTTCTCTCCCTGGCCATCCCACCCTCCACTGAGCCATCTCAGTCCCTCCTGTTCCCATCCCCCATCCTTTCCCTTCTTCTCACCCCCCCCCCAGTATACTCAGGAGATCTTAACTATTTTCCCTTCCTGGGTGCCTCCATGTGTGTCCCTCTTAGGGCCATCCTTTTTACCTAGTTTCTCTGGGTTAGTGGATTGTAGCCTAGTTATCATTTGCTTTGCATCTAATATCCATTTAAGAATGAGTACATACTTTATTTTCTTTCTGGGTCTGGGTTACCTCACTCAGGATCATTTTTTCTAGTTCCATTCATTTACCTATGAATTTCATGATGTCATTGTTTTGTTTTGTTTACCACTGAGTAATAAACCATTGTGTAAATGTAACTCATTTTCCTTATCCATTCTTCAGTTGAGGGGCATCTAGCTTATTTCCATGTTCCAGCTATTATAAATAATATGATAATATAAATATTCTGCTATGATAATGGTTGAGCAGATGTCCTTGTGGTATGACTGAGCTTCTTTTGGGCATATGCCCTAAAGTGGTATTGCTGGGTGTAGCAGGAATCTTAGAGAGTCTTATTAATAAAATCAAACCTGTGAGCCAGGTATTGGGGTGAAGCTGGAAGATCAGAGATACAGAACAAGCCACAGCTACCTCACCTCACCGGATCCTCAGGTGGTCTTGTTTCCTCAGACTGGAGGCCTCTGAGTCCTCATCCAGAATGGGTCTCAGCTGAACTGCTGCTTGAAAGCCTGAAGCTTAACTAGCTAAAAGCTTAACCAGCCAAATGCTTCTAGTTTCTGGTCCTCATGCCTTATATACCTTTCTGCTTTCAAAGACCACTCCCTGGGATTAAAGGCTTGCTTTCTGAGATTAAAGGTGTGAGTCACCATGCTTGGCTGTATCCTTGAACACATGGATTTCTGCCTCTGGAATGCTAGGATTAAAGGCATGTGCTATCACTGCCTATCTTAAGTATCTAGTGTCTTTTCTGTTCTCTGACCCCAGGTAAGTTTATTAAGCTACACAATATTTTGGGGAACACAGTACCACCACAGTTGGGTCTTGAGGAAGGTTGATTCCCAATTTTCTGAGATACCACTATACTGATTTCCAGAGTGGCTGTACAAGTTTACACTCCTGCCAGCAGTGAAGGAGTGTTCCCCTTACTCCACATCCTCTCCAACATAAGCTGTCATCAGTGGTTTTGATCTTAGTCATTCTGAGAGGTGTAAGATGGTATCTCAGTGTCATTTAGAGAACCAACAAAGTAGGACCCAAACCTCAGAAAGAGATGATTCGACATGGGTATGGTCTAAAAATTCTAAGAGAGCAGGCCCAGCTAATTTGTGCCCATATCATTCACAGTATGTTATGAGTTTGAATGTAGAAGTATCAAAGACAATTGGTAAATTGAAATCAATCAATGTTTTCTTTTGGGAACAATTGCGCCTATAGAATATAGAAGAGGTGAGGATAATTAAAAGTAATATAAATGAGTTTGTTAATATACATAAACTCAGTAGTAAACTTGTTTAGTGGTCTAATATAAATATGAACATATAGTATGTAATTTTATAGATGAGAAACCTGGAAGTCAAATAAGGCAATAATTTTCATAGTAACCAATGTTATAGCCCATGATATTTTCCTCCCACAATGCTGTCTCATTGCTAAGAGCTTTATTGAAGTGAAACTGACCAATAGACATATCTCTGTACTTAGCATACATAATACGATGTTTTGGTAAATATATGTATGTATGTATGTATGTATGTATGTATATATTCTAAAAGGGTAGCTACAACTTAGTATATGTCAGTTTAAATTTTTTTACTTTTTTTGTGAGAACACTTAAAATCCAATCTCTTAGCAAGTTTTGAACACACTGTACACCATTACCATCTGTAGTCACGTGGCTATTCTTTGAAATTCCAGAACTCA
This sequence comes from Peromyscus maniculatus bairdii, assembly GCF_049852395.1. Taxonomy (NCBI): domain Eukaryota; kingdom Metazoa; phylum Chordata; class Mammalia; order Rodentia; family Cricetidae; genus Peromyscus; species Peromyscus maniculatus. The sequence continues at coordinate 14,301,732 of NC_134871.1, forward strand.
TTCATCTTGTTTATATAGAGAACATAACAATTGTCCTAAGCGCCACATTTTCTATTCCCCAGCTCCTGGAATATTCCACACTTTGCATCTTTGAGTTTGGTTATTTTAGATTCTAAAAAAAGAAAAGAAAGAAAAGAAAAAGAAAAATCATGATTATCTGGCATCTCTTCAAAAAGAAATAGCCAAGAGATATTTTAAATAATTCTGAATATCACTAATAATCAGAGAGACGCAGATTTAAGCCACTGTGATATATTTCTCCTCACCTGGTAGGAGAGCTGTTAACAAGAAGGAAAGTCTTTTGACAAGGTGTAGTGAGAAGGCCATTTTCACACTGTTGGTGGAAATGTAAACTGATGCAGCCACTAGAGAAATCGATCAGAAGATCTTAAAAACACACATTCTTTCATAAAAATATACTTTAGAGCCCTGTGAAAAGGTCAGAATCAAGACACACCAAGATCGTGTTTTCAGCACAAAGAGATTTATTTGCCCCCGAGGGACAAAAGGCAGGGAATGAATTAGAGACAAAGACAGGAGGTAGAGGACAAGGGAGAAGGGGAAGGAAACAGGGGACCGGGGAAAGGATATTTGCCCCAGAGACAAAGGACTGCCCATGGAGAGAGAGCAGACAGACTCTGCCCTTAGACAAATGGCAGAATATGAAAGGACAAAGGGAAAACCATGTGTTAGGATGAGGTGTTTAATTTGGGTTTTGCATGTAAATCAGGGCAGCCAAAAGGTGGCTTTTGATTGCTAGACTTCAATGCTTTGAGAGCTGGACCTTGGTGATCAGGCTCAGGAGGAAGAAGTGGCCAAATAAAGGCATAGATCTCGGTGGTTAGTTTTAGGAATGCAATCTATGGTTTATGAGGGAGATGGAAGGTGGAAAGACAAGGCCTGTCACTCATGTTTGCCATGATCGGGCCTGCTAGATCCCTTCATCACAAATCCCTTTAATCCAAGAAATTTATCTTCTAGTTGATTTATATTGCAGAAAATTAGTTATCTAGCCCTGTGGCTTGTTTATTTATTGTCATTATTTTCAATTGTAATGTTTTTTTTTAAACTCCTTCAACATCATCTTGTTCCTTTTCCTCAATTTTATTCATTCTTCTCTCATGCAGTATATTCTGACTGCAGCCTCCCATCCCCTAACTGGTACCAGTATCCCCACACATCTCCCTTCTCAATGGATGCCCAGATCCACTGCTCCTCCTCTACCCTTCAGGAAACAGCAGGCCTCCAAGGGATACCAATCAAACACGGCATAACAAGTTACAGTAAGACCAGGCACAAATCCTCATATCAAGGCTGGACGAGGCACCACAGCAGGAAGAAAAGAATTCCAAGAGCAGGCAAAAGAGACAGAGACACCTCCACTCCCCACCTTTAGCTGGCCCACAAGAACCCACCATTTTAAGAGATAGGTATATCTGGGTTCACAGTTGGAGAGCATATTCCATTCCTTGCTGGCCAAGTCAAAGCAGTGGGCGTGGCTCCAAACTGTGGCTAGTGAAGGACTGCCTCTGGTACTATGAGAACTAGGCATCAGGGAGGAGACTTATATATTGGAGACAGATCAGTTCCCCAAGTCCCATTTGGTTTCTCCATCCATAGGATTGCCTTACTGCTGTGGATATCACTCTATATAAATAAAACACTGATGGCCAGTGACCAGGCAGGAAGTATAGGCGGGACAAAGAGAGAGGAGAATTGGGGAAACAGGAAGAAGGGAGAGAGACACTGCAGCCACCGCCAGGACAAGCAGCATATAAAGACGCCAGTAAGCCACCAGCCACGTGGCAAGGTATAGATTTATAGAAATGGGTTAATTTAAGATAAAAGAACAGTTAGCAAGAAGCCTGCCACGGCCATACAGTTTATAAGTGATATAAGCGTCTGAGTGATTATTTTATAAGTGGATTGTGGGACTGCGGGGCTTGGGGAACCTGGAGAGAAGCCCTCCAGCAACACCTTACCTCTTTGTGTGGCAGGCACCAAGGGCACCATCAATATCGTATATTGCTGTGGAGGTCGCTCAGACTCCCTTGACCAACAATTTGAAAGGCAGTTTCTGTGCCTGACAGTGTGTTTTTTGTTGAAAGCTCACTTTTACCCTGAGGGATGTAACCTCAGTGTGTGTGTGTGTGTGTGTGTGTGTGTGTGTGTGTGTGTGTGTGTGTGTGTGTATGTAAAGCTGAGTGAATATAAAATAATACAATTCTCTTTAGCATTTTCAAAGATCTTTGGTGTTATATACCCATACTCTCTGGGAACATCTTTATGTAACCAGCCTTGTGTTAGGGTTTCTATTGCTGTGAGAAGACATTATAACCATGTCAACTTTTTTTTTTTTTTTTTTTTTTTTTTGCAAGGCAAAATTTTTATTTTTTATAGCTGGATCCAAACTTAGTCTCCTCGAGATTAGAAGAACAAGCAGCTTTGGCCAAATGTTAAGGGGGTTTCCATGTCAACTCTTCAAAGGAAACATTTAATTGGGGTGGTGACTTAGAGTGTCAGAGGTCCAGTCGATTACCATCATGGTGGGGAGCATGGCAGCATACAGGTAGATGTGATGCTGGAGGAGTAGATGAGAGACCTACATGTTGATGCTGGAGGAGTGGATGAGAGTTCTACATACTGTAGGAAACAATGTCAACTGAGACACTTGGTGGTATCCTGAGCATAGGAAACCTTAAAGTCCACCCCTACAGTGACACACTTCCTCCAACAAAGCCAGACCCCCTAATAGTGCCACTCTCTAAGAGTTTATGGGGGCCAACAACGTTCAGACTACCACAAGCCTATTAGGTTTTTCTTTTCATTAGAGCTTGTTATTCATTGTAAATTGCATGTAACATAATACAAATAATCATTTAAAAAATCTCTGTCTCTCAATTACCCAGCTTTAATTTTCATGGTCAGTTCTTTAACTTCACATTGCTGTGAAAGATAGTAAAACCATTTAAATCTTCATCTTTTCAAATTTTATTTTGGGTAACCTGACAGAAAGTACTGATTTGAATTAAATAGTTTTAATCAAATAGCCTGAAGCTGATTTGCACAAATTTTTCTCTAGTCTCTTAATAAGGTCCTTTTTATTATACTATTTTGTCTACCAAAGTAATTCCCATAATTACTTCAATATGATCATGGTGATTCTGCCCACTCTACTAAAATCTTCTCTCTATGTATATAGCTACTGAAATTCTCAAATATGCTTCTGTGTTTATATTTTGCACTTTTTCCTCTCATGCCAGGTTATATTCTTGCATGGTTTGTATGAACATAAGTTAACTGAAATAATCACACCCATACTTCCAATTATTCATGTAATAGGATTTATATGAAGATTTCATTCCATTAGTGCTACCTGGTAAAAGAAAAATTCTAGTGAAAAAAAAAAAGATTATTAATTGACTAAGATCTCCAGAATGAGAAAAGGGAATGAATTACTAAGAATCACAGCTGTAAAGAATGATGCAGCAGCAATTGCTTTAGATTTAGTCTGCCTCATATATATTCCAGGCTCAGTGCTGAATGCCAGCCTAAGCATCATCCAGATACAGAGTCTCTAAAACATTTTTTTTATTAAGGATTAACACAGCTTTGCTATGGGAATACATCTATATGGGAAACTGTGTATGTTTAAAGAGTACAAGACAAGGAAGACACTTTGTTGGTAAAAAGGGGAGAAGTACATGCAAATTTCTTACATACATCTGATCTTGTAGGCCCAATACAGAATTTTGTGTAAATTCTTTGTCTAAGGCATATTTCCCATGCTAGTGTCCTGGGAAAAATGTATTACCTGTATTACTATATTCTTAAAAGAATGTAAGGGTAAATTTTGCTACAGAGATTGGTGTTTTCACACAAGATGAGTAAACAGGGAGTTCATATAGAAGGTGAACAAATTTCTTGAGTAGGTTTTACGAAGTTCTTTAAACAGTATTTAAGCAGTTATGAATTCTGCTTTTCTCATTCTGAAGTCAGCTTTTATTGCATCATTTTTTTTCTTAAAGTAGCAAAAATGAAAGACAGCATCCTTCTTATTATTTTATTGCTCAATTTAATATTATAATTTGCCAAACTAAAAAGGTAATCTTCAATAAAATGTAAGGCAAAAGCATCTGAAAATTTTTTTTCTTTTATTTTTGTAAGACAAATGCCATTTCACTTCACAAATTATCCTAGGATCTTGTCATTTAGAAAACTATACATTTTACATACTCTTTATTCCACCCTTACTTAGTTTCTTCTTAACTAATACATGTTATTTAATCACCTAAGAGTTATATTTTCATCTATTTTAATATGAACAAATCAGAACTAAAACTGAGCTCTGACTACTAACTATTGTCCCCTGTAATGTCTGACATGTTCTTTCTAAAATATATAAATATCAATCAAGCAGCAAAGGAAAGAGTCCCATTGTAGTGAAATCTTATCTGTGTTACTGATCATCTCTCCTACTGGAAACATGTTTTAAGGATTTTATTTTACCTGGAAGATAAATGTGTAGAGTATTAGTATTTCCCAATGTATTGTTTCCCTTGTGTGTCTTATTACATAGTGCATTTCTAAGAATTAAATAAATGGACCTTATATTCATCTACTCATTTTAGTTTTGAAACTAAAAATACATTGACTTCTCAAATACAAATTTATGTGAAATTAATTTTACCTACTTAAAATTTAAATAATTACATAAATGTAATTAATAAAATAAAATGTGGGTAAGAATATGTGTCAAGAAAAATGAAAGCTTAGAAGATGTCTTTTCAGCACAAAACACAGAGGATAATATGTTGCACAAAACTCTAGGGTTTTTTTGTTGTTGTTGGTGGTGGTGGTGGTGGTTTTTTTGAGACAGGGTTTCTTTGTGTAGTTTTGGTGCCTGTCCTGGATCTTGCTCTATGACCAGGCTGACCTCAAACTCACAGAGATCCATCTGGCTCTACCTCCCAAGTACTGGGATTAAAGGCATGTGCCACCACCATCCAGCATCAAAACTCTAGTTTTATTGTAGTCTTTGTGCCATAAATCAGATAAGTTATTGAAGATATACTAAGAAAAATAAGTTAGAGATGGAGAAATTGCTCATCCATCAAGATTAACTGATACTCATTCAGTGGACTCAGATTTCAGGTCCCACCCCCCACATGGTGCCAAGCAACTCTGAGTGACCCCAATTCGAGGGAATTTGACCCTGCCTTCCAGTCTTCATGGGTGCAAGGAATGCACATGTTGCACAGACATACATGAAGGTAGTACACTCCAAAATTTTTAAAAAAATAAATGTAAGTCACAGAAATATTCATTTTCAAAATATTTAGCTATTAAACTGAATCCAAGTGAAAAATAAAATGGAGGTAAGAAACTTATTTTTAGTACTCAAGAATACTATTAAGGTCAAAACATTGATTTTTAAAGGAGGTTTTAAAAGTAGGAGAATCAATAAGTAAGAAACAGTGGGAAGACTATTTTAGACAAACGATAAAATAAGATCTAGTGTCTTCCGTGATTATGTTAAAAGCAGAGACTATAAGGAGCCCTAGGAGGTAAAGAATAGTGGAATTCAAATGAGAACATAAAGCAAAGTCACTTTGGTGATTATCCATGCATAATGTCCTGAGTAGCTTTGAAACTAAGAACACATTGGCTTCTCAAATAGAAAAGACAATGTTAGGAGATCTTGGAGACTGTAATAATTTGATCATGTCTCTAATTCAGGCAAGGAATATTCCAATGGTTTTACCAGTTCAGATTTTTAAAGTCTGAGAAGCATGGAAGTGCTTAAGAATCACAAAATGAAATAACCGAAAGGGAGGAGAAATGTCTGTGCAGAGGAAAATAAAAGCTCAGTTTTAGTACGATAAAACTCTCACTCAGAACCTTAAGGGAAACCAGAGGAAAACACTTTGTTTTTGTATCTTTATACTTACTTGAGTAGTTTAGCTGGTCAAAAACCAGATATTAAATTTATTCTCATGTTCATTCTCTGATATTTATTATAGAGGCTTATAACAATCTGAAATTTGAATCTTCATAAAATCATTTTATGTCATGTCTTTCATCCTCTCTGAGCCTCCTCACACATCATTCTCATTCTTGGTAAAATATCTCCTACTGTGTTGTACTTATGAGACATTTTGAAAAAGATCTTCATATGAGTAAGACCATGTGCAGTTTTTAGTCTTGGTCAGGGTTACCCAACTTGGTGTATTTTTTTCTTTATTGATTTACCTTCATATTTCAAGTGACACACTCATACACACCTGCACACATGCATACACACACACACAAGCCTACACTCATACACACACACACACACACACACACACACACACACACACACACACACACACATACACAAATGATCTGGTATAGGAGAGAAACTTATTTTGAAGAAGGGTGTCAGTAGGAGAGAAAGGGGATTAGATAGAGTGCAAGAGACTAAATTCACTCTATACATGCATGAAAATGTCAAAGAATAAGAACTAAATATAAAATGAATTATAAAGTCAAAAGATTTGTTCCATTTGAATTATTTCTTAGCACTGAATAACCTAACCTGCGTATACTAAGTAATAAAGTACCATATTACCCGATCTGCTTGTCAAAATCTTAGAGTAAATATTAATAAAAATCAGTTGACTTCAGATGAGCATCCGTTTTAACAATTTGATAGTGAATGAAGAAACAATATGATGTTAACATGTTAGCAGCTATTACTGGATATAAAAAGATGAAATTTAATAGGACTAAAGATGATGTTAACATGTTAATTGTTATTACTGGGTTTAAAAAGATGAACTTTAATAGGACTAAAGGTATTGGCTTTACTGAGTACATGATTATTAACTCATAGACCTATTGATCACAAATCCATTCATGATCTAGCTTGGTTCTTTGCTGAGAAACTAGGGCTAATGTAAAGGTTTTGGCTAAACCAAATTTTTAGTTGAAATACCAACAGAAGTATGTTTTTCTACATTCATTCAGAATGCTAGCAGATTTCCATTCATTGAGCTTATAGAAATGAGTTCCTCTCTTCTGGACTATGTCATCCTCCTATTTACTACTCATGGAATTTTCTTGGATTCTCTGATATGTGATACTCTCCATCATCAAAGTCAATTATAGAAAATTTGCTTCTTTTTAAATTCCTTTCATATTTTGTTCCCATTCTCTTTAGAGTTATACTTAATTAAGTTGGCATCAGGGTTGCAAATATTAAGGTCAACTCATTTGAGACCTTAATTTAGGTAAATACCTTTTTGCATTTATTGTCATATGTTCATTTAAAATCATAGCTTTTGTTAGTCACAGGTTCCACCCACATTCACAGAAAAAAATTGCCTAAGATTGAGAACGACCAAGATGATTTAAGAATTCTCTCTTTAGAGTATTGTACTGCAGCACACCAGGCATTCATCACAAATCTATACATTGAATTGTTCCTTTGAACCTTCCATGTTGTTTCTTTAGTGTGTGTGTTGGTGGGGGAGTATAATAAACTAACAGTTCAACCTTGCTTTTAAAATTGATGTGTTAGCTTGTTGTGCTATCATGGGCTATTTATCAGCTTCACTAATATTTCAAGTTGCTAACATTTTTGAGAATTTTGTCTTGCTCACATTGATATACACTGGTACCACTGAGGCAATCATTGTATATATCATTTATATTCAATGTGTCCAACTCCTCTGACATAATTAATTTGGCATAACGTTACATGAAGTAACCATTTTTTTTTGTATACTGTGATAACAGGAATAAGAATACAGATGTAAGGCAATATTCAGTGTAGATGGCTGTGTATCTCACGTCAGGGATCAATGATAGGATGTTTATTTTTTTTCCTCAAACGAATTTTGAAGGCGTTTACTGAATCATTAGTTGCATAACCATATTCTCAAGCCTCCTGGAAGTAGTCTTGTACAATTATTCTCATTGCTCTCTAGTTCAGTCCATTGACTCAGAAGATTTCATAAATCCATACTAATAAAAGGAGAGGTTGTCTTCTGATTGAAAACAAATACACATCTGCTGTTTAGAATGTATTTACCCAACTGATGGTGTTCATTCCCCCCTAAACTACATTAGAAAGGATGTCTGTCATACTTCGCCCTCATTTTCTGGAAGTGTAGGGATTTTTTTCAACTCAGGGGAAGATTTATTCACCCACTAAAATTAAAGCAGGAAATGGGAAAGAGTTCATGTGACTTCCAATTTCTATACTCTCTCTTTCATGTTCTATCCTGCAGTCTCTGATTTGACCCATCATCAGTACACAAACCATCCACCAGGGTTACAGTGAGCAAGACAAAAAAATTGGTTTCCTTCATTGACCAATGCTGAAGGAACAGATAACTTCCCTCAGCTTGGCCCAAATTCATTTTTCAACACCCTGGTATCTAGAATACTCTAAAGGGCTGAGTAATGCCTGCTTATTTAATTATAGCAGATACATAGGGAAGCATAGCTCCAAAGTGAGCTCTCAGATAAAATCAAATGCAAGATAGCAACACCGTAGAAAGATTGTGTGTGCTCACTTAATTTTAATTGTCAAATGTACAGCCCAGATAATCTTCCTTAACAATATGTGGTGGAGAATTTTATCTGTAGGTGAGAATGAATATTACAAGTTTCCAAAGGACATTGCATTCCTTCTGACAGAGGACCTCATCAAGCAATGTCTTCCTAATAGTATTTATTAATCTCCTTCCTTTTTTAGATAGTCTTTCCCTGGAATACTTTTAGAGTTCTTGTCAATATGCCAATTGCCTCTGTTCTAAAAATTTTCTTCCTGTCAATTCTTTCATATCCAGTCTGAGATTTGCATCATCCACAGAGCTTCAGTTTCTGGCATTATTCCCAGGACCTTGGCCCAGTACCAGTGAACATTAATCTCTCAGGCACTCCTGCAGTACAGGAGGGGAACTTTTCTATTACAAAGATGATCCCTGAGTAGCATTGAACCTAAAGAAGTCATGTTTGCTCCTTGAGTTCAGTAGCTTTTAAGTTCCCCTCTGAAGAATTGGTCTTGTGTTGTAGGGAGAAATGAGTCTCCTAGATAATCTCATGCCATTAGTTACCAAAATTCCCAAATTAAATTCCACACAAATCTTCAGCAATTACTTTAGTTTTGGAACCCCTGATTTTGAGGGGATTTATTTTCTCCCCTACATGTACTATATCTAGTATTTTACCAAAAGATGCTGGGCCATTTCAAAAAGACTAGGTGCCCAGCATAGATATGTGTGCACCCCCTTTTATTATTATTCTTAGAGCTTATGAAGAACAAGAGACCCATAACACAGAGTCAGTGAATTAAATTACAGAAAGATGTGTTCTTTATAAAAAAAAAAAAAGAGATATATCTAGCTACTGGTTACTTCCAACTTCATCCATCTCCTGGAAAGCTGAATCCACCATTTAAAATTTCCTAGTGTGCTTCTCCTTTCCTGGGTACCACACTTAAGCAAAGTAGATGGTGGTTTGCCAGAAAAGAGTACAGGGATTATACAACTGACTTTTCCTGTATCTTAGTGCTTTGACTCCATTTGACAATAATGCAGAACATGGCAGAATACAGGCATCCATTTGTATCTGTCCTTATATTCAAAGAACATGCCTCTCATTTCCATCTTTTAAGTTTTTAAATATATGGGTATATTGCCTGCAAGTAGATATGAATACGATATGCATGTATGGTACTTGTACAAGTTAGAAAAGAGTCTTATGTAGCCTGCAACTGAAGTTACAGGTGGTTGTGAAGTGCCTTGTAGATGACTGGTACCAAACACACCTTCTCTGAATCATTGAGCCATCTTGGAAGCCCCATGTGTCTCAGTTCTAACACAGTCTAGTTGACCATGATTCATGGTCTTCAAAGTGCCCTTTTCTTTCACACAATAGAGGTATTCCCACCCTCACTGAAAAACAGATGAACTCCTCTGTTGCCTTAAAAATATCACTTCAAGTATACAAAGTGCATACCAATATGAGAATAAGTGGTTTAATATTTTTAATTAAGACTATCTTGCAGCTTAGGGGTGAGACTTTGTGTTTACTCTTCCTTCTTCTTGGAGGATTTTGTCTTGTTTTGAACTAGTGTAGGTTTTGTGGGTGCCATCACAGTCTCTGTAAGTTCATGTATGTCAGCCCTGTTATATTTGAGAGACACTATGTCCTTGGAGTCCTCCATCACTTTTAGCTCTTACCATCTTTCAGCCTCCTCTTCTGCATAGAGCCATGATCTATGTGCAATTGATAAATGCCAGTAATTGCTATCTAAAGGCAAACTGAGTTTTCTCCAATGGACTATCACTGAGTATATGCATTAGACCAGGTTGAAAGAAAATTATGGCAACCTTGAAGATTTCCAGTCATACATTTATTTTAATGGTGAAACACCACTATAAGGAGCTAACAGCATATCAATATACAAAACATTAACAATAGTACATCCAAAAATACTTTTTAAAATAGTGATTTCATTAAAGCAGAAAATTCTGATACTTTAATATAAATTTATTAATTCTTAGGATACATGTATTTTGAAAACCAAAATATATTCTAAAGGAAATGAAAGAATTCCAAGCAGATGGATACTTCATATATCTAAGAATATATGTAAATTTCTAGAAATCAATAGAATACAATATTCCAGATATTCTCCAAAAACTTTTATTAATATCACCCAGCATATTTTCCTCTGAGACATTGTGATTTCGTATCTAAAACTTAATTGATTCTTTTTATATGCTAAAAATCTCTCTGTAACATGTTCATACTTCACCATAGTTCTGTAATTATTTGGAATATAAGTAGGAAAGCTCTTTGAATGCTATTGTTTTCCTTATCACTCATAGATAGCCATCAAATTGTTTTATTCTGTTATGGATCACATTATTCTGCTTTTTAAGACATCAGGGACATTTCAGTTAAGTGCCAGTCACCGCATTTGTGATTTGATTTTTTTATTGAAAATAGATTATTCTCTAATAGAGCACATCCTAATCACAGTTTCCCCTCCCTCCACAGTCCTACACACACACTTGCTCTATCTCCCAGATGATCCACGCCCCTATCTTCATTTCCTCTTGAGAAAATAGTGGGCTTCCAAGAGACTTCATCCAATACAATAAGAGAAGGCAAAAGCCCTCATATCAAGGATGAATAAGGTAACACAAAAAAGAGGAAAAGGGTCTCAAAAGTGGGCAACAGAGTAAGAGTAACACCTGTTCCCACTGTTAGGAGTTCACAAAAATACCAAACTAACAGTCATAACATAGATACAGCAGACCTTGTACAGATCAGTACATGTCCCATATTTGCTACTTCAGTCTCTTTGAGCCCTTATGAAGCCTACTCAGTTGATTTGATGGACCACGTTTTCTTGGTGTCCTCCATCCCCTCTGATTCCTGCAATCTTTCCTCCCCTTCTTCCTCAGAATTCCCCAATCTCTGAAGGGAAGAACTAAGCAGAGACCTCCAGTTTAGATTCTCTCCCTGCATAATGTCTGACTATAGGTCTCTGCACCTTCTCCCATATGCTGCTGAAGAAAGCCTCTCTGAAGATGATGGCACAAAGTACCAATCTATGAGTATAGCAGAATATCATTGGGAATCATTTCATTGATTATTTATTTATTTGTTTGTTTGTTTATTTATTTACTTTTGGCCAGTTGTATTGGTTTTACCCTAGGTCTCTGGGCTATCCATTCTCCTGATCCTGGCCATCCATGAAGTGTAGGGCCTGGGCTCCCTTTCTTGGTGTGAGACTCAAGTTAAACCAGACATTGGTTGACCATTCCCACAAATTCTGTACCACCATTGCCTCAGCACATCTTGCATGCTGGACAAATTGTAGGTGGAGGATTTTGTGGCTGGGTTGGTGTCCAGATTTCTCTTTCTGTAGTCTGCAAAGTAACATCTCAGGAAAAAGATACTAAAAGGTAGGTGTGAAGGTTTCATGCAGGCACCAGCTCAACCCCTCTCTGTTCAATGAGCTGTGTGGATATTGTTCTCATTAATGGGGACTCTGTTAAATTTTGGTGAGTAACCTTCTGTCCTAGCACCAGCCTGGGCTATTTAGGGATTTCCATGGCACACCCTCAGTCCAAAACTGTACCTAATGCAACCAGTTTCAACACTGGAATTCTTGTCTTGCTACCAATGATGGCTGTTTCAGACTCCATATCCTCCAATATTAGGAGTACTTAGTAGGATCACCCACAGAGATTCCAGGAAGTTTCCACTGTTTTAGGGTTCCACACTAGCCCTCAAATGCCACCTCCCCAATTCCAGCTACCTGTTTTTGAACTGTCTCCCCTCATCCCACCCACTTAATTCATCCTGCTCTAGTCCCCACCCACCCCAGACCACCTGAACCATTGATTCTATTTCCCCTTCCCTGGGATATCCAGGCTTACCACCTAGAGTGTCTTCCTTATATGACCACTCTGAGTTTGTGGATCATAGCTTGGTTACCATTTATTTAACAGGTAATATTCACTTATAAGTGAATGCATACCATGGTTATCTTCCTGGGTCTGAGTTGCCTCACTAGGTATGATTTTTTTAGGTCTATCCATTTACATGCAAATTTCATAATATAATTTTGTTTTTTAACAGCTGAGTAGTAATCCATTGTGAGAATATACCACCTTTTCTTTATTCATTATTTTGTTGAGGGATTTATGTTGTTTCCAATTTCTGGTTATTATGAATAAAGCCACAAAGAGTAAAGCTGAGCAGGTGTCCTTGTGGTATGGTGGAGGGTCTTTGGGTATATTCTCAAGAGTGATATAATTGGGTTTTGAGGTAGATTGACCCTCATTTTCTGATCTTATTTTCAGTTGTTTGTATTTCTTTCTTTAAATATATCTACTATTATTAGTATGTGTATGAAATTAAGTAATTTATTCCAGATTTGATATTTAACAATTTAGGCAAAAATAAAATAGTCTTTAGTGTGTGGTTCATTTCACCCATTGTTGGGGCCATTACAATTTGAGCCTCTGCTGCTTTTCGATGTTGAATAAATACTCTACTCTTGATAAAGAGGATATAAAACGATACTTCACTCTGTGAGTGTGGCTAGTCATTTTAGTACCTGGTTTTACAGATGTAAAATCTGACCTTGAGTCTTTTCCTTATTTGCAATCCTGATCAATTTTGTCCACTTGTAAAATTTATGGTATGTAGTAAAGAGGACTTTAGATGAATTATTTACTCATAATAAATCATGAATGTATTTCCTTAAAATCATTGTTTTGTATACATTTAATTTTAGCATTTATTAAGAATGAAAATAAATGTGCACACTGATGAGATTGGTGAGTTGTTTATTTTTACACAGTTAATTAGCTTTTGGCTAAATATTTGCTATTCAAGGACTTACAGCATTTCTGTCATCTCTTCAGAGTTGGTGAGTGTTTTATTTTGAGGCTGAAATTGCTGATTCATGCAAATATGAAGTACAAATAGATGGTGTGAAAAAGTGTGTCCAGAACCATTTCAGAAATTTCTGAAAATTCAGTTCTGTTTCCAGGCTAACTTTGTTTGAAATGAAACCCAAATCGGGAAATTAAAACAAAAAAAAGCTAAACTTTCTAAAATAATACAGTCCAAGATAGATAATTTGACACATGGTGAGGAAGTATAAAAGGAAAATATTTATAGTTTTTGTTTTCTATACCTAAAACATCATGTTTGTACAGGATAAGAAGATTTTTTTTTACAAGAAACCAGTGCAGTTTAAAACAGACAATAGCTTTAAATCAGAGACAAGATGTTTCACCCAGCCTACTTTGTATTGAGTGATGTGATGGCTTGTTTGGTACACAATGCAATGTGCATGTACTGATAAGTTTAGAAGCAAGGCTATAGTGAAGCTGCATGATCCAACTCAGTCAAATGATTCCATAAACCCCTCAGGATCATTATACAATTGATTTTAATTAATATATTGGGGTAGTAATCAGAAAACTCTTTTACTACTTTTAATAATTTTAGGACTTCCACTCACAATTATGGTATCCTATGTGGGATCATGATCCAAAATTTAGAAACCTTGGAGCTAGAGAAGGCTTAAATTCGAATTAAAACTAGCTGAGCATACTTTTTAATGCTCTTTGTTATACTAAAATTTAAATACAAAGCATATTAATTAGAATAGATAAAATTAAATATAAAAGCATATTAATTAGAATAAAGAATGCCATGAGTTTGGGAAAATATATAGATCTGGAAAAACATTCTATGCCAGTAATATTAGCACTTACTCAAGCCCTGAATGTTTCCTTGGACACTTTTAACGTTATTTATTTTAATTTTATGTATACGGATGTTTGCCTGCCTATTGTTCAAGGAAGTCAGAATGCAGTATTATAGTCCCTGAAACTGGAGTTATTGACAATTATGAGCTGTCATGGTAATTCTGGGAACCAAACACTGGTCCTTTGTTGCACGAATTCTCATTATTCTTAATAAAAATCCAGAGTCAGATATCAGGGTGAAAGCAAGCCACAGCCACCACCTCTTAACCTCGCCAACTCCTTAACCTGAAAGAGTGTGAGTTCCTGTTTCCTCCCACCTTATATCCCTTTCTCTGCCCAGTCACACCACTTCCTGTCTTAACCTTCCAAGTGCTGGGATTAAAGGTGTGTGCCACTACTGCCTGGCTCTGTTTCTCTTTTAGACTGGATTAATCTCATGTAGACCACTGTGGCCTTGAACTCACAGAAATCCAGACAGATCTCTGACTCTGCCTCCCTAGTGCTAGGATTAAAGGTGTGTGCCATCACTGCCTGACCTCTGTGGCTAACTCTGTGCCTGGCCCTGTCCTGTGATCTTCAGGTAAACTTTATTTGCTAAGAGTACAAAAAAAACTATCACCACAGTCCTCTGTAAGTTCATCAAGTGTTCTTAAGCACTGAGCCACCTCTCCAGGCGATCCCTGTATTGCTTTTTAAAACGTTTTTTTCCTGGCTACAGTATCCATAGATAATTATATAATATTTTCTTTTGCTATGGATTAAATTTCATAATACTTGAATTACCATCACCTATCTTTCATTCAGCATAATGATTTTGAAAACGTTTTGCTTCATTTTGTTTATGCAGTTACACATATCAGCATTTGCTTTGTTTTTGTTAGTGAGGACTGTAACATTATATGGATATATCTTCATTCATAGACTTTTTGATTGTTTCCAGGTTTGGCTCATTAAAAATTAAGTTAGATGATTATTCACTTTACAGTTTTTGTACAACTATTCATCTTCATTTCGTTGAGGGAAATGCCTTGCAGGGAGAGTGAGACATCCAGCTTTAACAAATGATAAATTGAATGGACTGAATAATTCACAAAGCATAGACATTTAGTTTTTACAGTTCCAGAGTCTGTGAGGTTCAAGGTGACAACAGATTCAGTGTCAGGTAAAACTTCACTATCTGTTTTACTTTCTGGAATCTTAATAGAAGTATGAAAGACCCAATATTATGTCTTCAAGTCCATTCTAAGATCACCAATCCCATATGTGATGGAGTAGGTACTTGCATGCACTAATATACTCCAATATGCACCAGGCCATCATAGAAGGCAGGAAATGGCATGTTGTTCTGTGTCACCACTTTCAGCTCTTGAGGTAGCAGCTAGGAGGAGTCCCTCTTTCATTGTTCTCTGTCTTCCAAATTCAAATGACCAGCAGTTCAAACATCCAAGCTTCCTACTTTCGTAGCCTCAGACATCCCAGAAACTGCAAACATTTCATCACAAGTGAGGCCAAACTTTCTCTGAAAAGTGAAGCTGGGGACACTCGGTGATCTCAGCATCTCTCATCACATATTGTTCCCAGAATTCACAACTATCTAAAACACAGAAAGTCACACAACAAAAGGCAACAGCTGTCTTACACAGTTTAAGCACATACCCCTAACTGTCTATCTTGGCCACATTAGTCCACTGGACAGGCTCAGGTACTTATGTATATTTCTCCCAACACTTGCCCCAACATGTGTGAAAGAAAAGAACAATCTTCATGCATAAGATGGTCTGAAGAGGAGATCTACCATGTTGCAGTCAACAAAAACTTGCACAGCTCAGGACAAAAGAAAAAAGTCCTGAGGCTGGACTACAAATGATGGTCACAAGGAAGAGGAAACAGTAATCTCTCTGGGAAATGGCTTCTTCCTTTCAGCAGCTAATTCAGAGCTTCACAGGGAGGAAGACTTACAGGCTACAAATGTATTTATGTCTTCTAAGCCAAATCATGCCCCTCCCCTTCCTATGTGAACTACAAGAAAATGCACAAATTGCTTCCTTCTTTGTTGACAGCAATAGTAGCAAGTAGATGCCTGGCAGCGTGGGTGTTTTGGTGACAATTGTACACATCTATAGATTATACAGCAGTGTCTAGATAAAAGGCCCTTGGCTCCATTGACTTTCTTCTACATTAGAAAAGGTGTTGTGGTCTTGATTTAATTTAGGTATGTGATACCTATCCAGAAAATTATCCATTTCTTTTAGATTTTCCAGTTTTGTGGAGTAGAGGTTTTTGAAGTATGACCTGATGATTCTCTGAATATTCTCAATGTCTGTTGTTATGTCCCCCTTTACATTTCTGATTTTGTTGATTTGGATTCTCTCTCTCTGCCTTTTGGTTAGTTTGGATAAGGGCTTGTCTATCTTGTTGATTTTCTCAAAGAACCAACTCTTTGTTTCATTAATTTTTTGTATTGTTCTCTTTGTTTCTATTTTATTGATTTCAGCTCTCAATTTGATAATTTCCTGGCATCTATTCTTCCTGGGAGACTTTGCTTCTTCTTGTTCTAGTGCTTTCAGGTGTGCTGTTAAGTCACTAGTGTGAAATTTCTCCAACTTCTTTATGTGGGCATTTGGTGCTATGAATTTCCCTCTTAGCACTGCTTTCATAGTGTCCCATAAGTTTGGGTATGTGGTGTCTTCATTTTCGTTGATCTCTAGGAAGTCTTTAATTTCTTTCTTTATTTCTTCCTTAACCCTTGGTGATTCAGTTGAGCATTATTCAGTTTCCATGAGATTGTAGGTTTTCTGTAGCTGTTGTTGAAATCTAACTTTAAACCATGGTGGTCTGATAGAACACAGGAGGTTATTCCAATTGTTTTGTATCTGTTGAGATTTGCTTTGTGGCCAAGTATGTGGTCGATTTTAGAGAAGGTTCTATGGGGTGCTGAGAAGAAGGTATATTCTTTTTTGTTAGGATGGAATTTTCTGTAGATATCTATTAGGTCCATTTGAGTCATGGCATCAGTTAAGTCTTTTATTTCTCTGTTAAGTTTCGATTTGGGAGATCTGTCCAGTGGTGAAAGTGGGGTGTTGAGGTCTCCCACTATTAATGTGTGGGGTTTTATATGTGGCTTAAGCTTTAGTAATGTTTCTTTTACGTATGTGGGTGCCCTTGTATTTTGGGCATAAGTGTTCAGAATTGAAACTTCATCTTGGTGGATCTTTCCTGTAATGAGTATGTAATGCCTTTCTTGATCTCTTTTGATTGACTTTAGTTTGAAGTCTATTTTGCTGGATATCAGAATGGCTACACCCGCTTGGCTTGTTTCTTAAGACCATTTGATTGGAAAGTCTTTTCCTAGCATTTTATTCTTAGGTAGTATCTATCTTTGAATTTGAGATGTGTTTCTTGTATGCAGCAGAAAGATGGGTCCTGCTTTCGTATCCATTCTGTAAGCCTATGTCTTTTTACAGGCTAATTAAGTCCATTGATATTAAAAGATATTAATGACCAGTGATTGTTCATTCCTGGTTTTTTTTTGTTTGTTTGTTTGTTTTGTTTTTGTTTTGTTTTGTTTTTGGTGGTAGTGTGTGTACTTCTCTTCTTTGGGGTTTACTGCTGTGGCTTTATCTGTTGTCTGAAACCCCATCCAACGACTGAGGGATCTGGATGCAGAGATCCACGGCTAGGCCCCGGGTGGAGCTCCAGGAGTCTAATTATAGAGAAAGAGGAGGGTTTATATGAGCGAGAATTGTTGAAACCAAGGTTGGATAAAGCACAGGGACAAATAGCCAAACAAATGAAAACAAATGAACTATGAACCAATGGCTGAAGGGTCCCCAACTGGATCAGGCCCTCTGAATGGGTGAGACAGTTGATTGGCTTGATCTGTTTGGGAGGCATCTAGGCAGTCGGCCGGGTCCTGTGCTCATTGCATGAGTTGGCTGTTTGAAATCTGGGGCTTATGCAGGGTCGCTAGGCTCAGCCTGGGAGGAGGGGACTGGACCTGCCTGGACTGAGTCTACCAGGTTGATCTCAGTCCTCAGGGGAGGCTTTGCCCTGGAGGAGGTGGGAATGGAGGGTGGGCTGGGGAGGGGGAAGGGAGAGGGGCGGGAGAGGGGAGAACAAGGGAATCCGTGGCTGATATGTAGAACTGAACTGTATTGTAAAACAAAATAAAATTAAAAAAGAAAAAGGAGAAAAGGTGTTGTGTTGTAACTGCAGCTCAGGGGCAGAGAAAGACTGCTCTTACACAGTCAAGGAGTCAAGAAGTCAAGGAGGTAGTTTGGATTCTTTTGAGGGATTTGCATGAATTTCCAAGGAGGAGAGCAAGAACATTCTCCCTTCAGGAGAGTGAAGGTACCACTTCTTTGTGACTCTCATGTGAAAGTTTTACCTTGTATAGGGAATCACCAGATGAGGCAGGGACTAGATTCTTCCTCCTAGTTTCTGATTATAGAGTAAGAGAAATTAAAATTAAAAAGGAGGAGGAGCAAAAGAAGGAGAATCACATTGTTAGTCCTGACTGAAAGAGTCTCCTGTTTGTAAAGAGAGGAAGCCTGAAGGACAATATTCAAAGCCCATAGTCAGAGTACAGAGACATTAGATCTCAGATGTCACAAGCAAGAAAAGTATGACTATTATAAAAGTGTTGTTCCCAATCTGCTTGCTTTGCTTTTAAATATGTGTGAGCATATCCATAGTTTGCATGCAGATTCTTTGATTTTTGAGATGTAGATATTAACACACTAATTACAGGCAATGTTTCTATCATTTAAAAGACTGGTATGTGAATACACTTCTGACTATGGAGTTCACATATTCATAAGAACTAACAAAAATGAATTAATTTTATGTATGCCACATATGAAGACTCTCAGGCACTCTCTGAACAAGAAAACTAAAATTCAAAAGACTGTCACTTCTTCATATTAAAGTTGTCTGTCGTTTCACAGTATTTTCTTCAATGGATTCAGTGTGGGCTACATTTGTGTTTTTACACTAACACTTTGCTATGACACCATTTTCAAAAGCACCGTACTATGTCCATATCACCTTTCAATCCAAAGATATTTTATCTCTTATTTTCTATCCAGTGTAGAGATATATTTTTCTCTAGAGCTAAAAGTACTTCCTTAATCCATGTTTACAAGTATTTTATAATCATAGGTAGACTTAGAGCCCCCTGATAGATTCTGATCACTCTAGCTCATAAAATTTTAGATACTTTAATCCCTTCTCATTAGTCAAACTCATAGTCAGCTAATCTCTCATAAAGGCATTGCAGAATGCCCCTTTTTTTCTTATCTATGTCTTTTGAGGGCTGAGATGTCTGCAACTGAAGGTACTTAAATAGATGAACTTAGCCAATAAAAAAGAAGTCATTGTTTTCAACTCATCTACAACAAATCAATACAAATAAAATGTTTGCATCTTAATTATTCTTTTTTATTGTTATTGATTATGAGGCATATTTTCAGAAAATACTAAAGTTTATATTTTATATTTTACATAAATTCAGTACTTTTGTCTATTTGCTTAACATTTTAGTGTGATTTTTTAAAAAATTTTGTTTTGTTTTGTTTTTCAAGACAGGGTTTCTCTGTGTATCATGGTTGTCCTAGAACTCCCTCTGAAGACCAGACTGTCCTTGAACACACAGAGATCAGCCTGCTTTTGCTTCCCGAGTGTGGGAACTAAAGGCGTGTGTCAATTCTTAATCCTTTAATCAATATATTTGAGACTACATCAGATGTGTACTTTCTGCTATAAAAACATTGGATATTTGGCTTCCCCCTTATTATTGTCAATAATATTGTCTTCTTATGAAATCACAAATGTGAGCTATAGCAACCATCATAAAATCTTCAGTTGTAATAGGTATGAGGAATCTAGAGAATAGGTTCAAGTAATTCTAGATATTCTCAATTTTTTACATGAGATCTAAGACTGGAAAGATGTTTCCAGAGGATCTGAGTTTGCTTCCCAGCACCCACATGGGACACCACCTTAGCTGTCCTAAACTCCATCTTCAGGGTATATTTGGCATCCTCTTCTGTTCTCCATAAACACTTGCACACATGTGCAGCAACACACACACACACACACACACACACACACACACACACACACTCAGAGTCACATATACACACAGTTTTTGTTGCCCATATCCAGTCTAGGAAACAAACATTTCCTAACCCTCCAGGATATTTGTACTTGACTCATAAAATAAAGGATGCAGAAGATGAGAGCTATCAAGATTCAGAAGATGCCACAGTTCCCGTCCAAAGCACCATTCTCTGGCTCTTCTTTCAGGAAATTAATTGACTCTAAGTGGACATAGAAGAAGTTTCCAGAGCCCCAGGAATGTTCTGATTTTTTTTTAAGATATCATGTTCTTGCATCCTATTACAATAATCTCGTATTGTTAAAAGCCTGGCAGATCTTGTACCATTATATGGTAATCAATGACTAGCAATAAACCTCCCTTAGAGCATAGCAATGAGGTTTCAGTTACAGGGAATGGCTGAAAACTTGCATCACAATTTATACATTTGAAAAGTCTTTAACATTATCCTGAGTTGGACTACTGTTTAACTGCTGTTTATAGAGCAATACCTCCATCCTCCCTGTGGTTCCCTTAGATATTGCCACAATTATCAGTGTTAGGGGATGCATATTTACAGTATGCAGAAATATTGAGATTTCTCAGGCTAATCAGAGGTTTTCTCTACTCTCAAGGAATTATAAATTTCTATATGGCAATAATTTCATAGGATAGTCCATAGTTTTCTCTGATATATCATTCTTGAAAGGCCTATTTATACGTCACTTCCTTTAACAGGGCCGTTCTAATTGGCAAAGGATGGTATCAGCTAAGATTTAAAGAACATTTTTTTTCATGTGCTCAGAATGAAAATATGATGCAAATGTCTCCAAAGAAGTGAATTTTCTGCAGAGAATAAGTGAATGCGGAGTGCCCAGCCTTAACTGATACATCAGCATCACAACTCCCACACGTAAGAGTAGCCCAGCACCAGCATTAGTCAGATCCTTAAAGACACCGTGCTTTCTTAATAGCTGGCATCACTTCTAATCCTTCCTACTGTTCACTCATATAAATCAATTATTTCATTCTTGTCATTTCTGTTTCGCCTGCTTTTTTTAAAGCTGTGGTTCCCGCTGTTCCTCTCCTTCCACATGTCTTCTTCCCTGCTCCCCATTCCCACCCCACTTCTCAGCTTCCCTCCTCCTCCCTTGGTCCCCCTTCCTTCTACCTCAACACCCTCCCCTCCCATTCCTCCTTTCTTTGCTTCCTTCTCTATTCATCTTTCCCCTTCTTAGTTTTTTAAAGATTTATTTTATTTTAATTATGTGCAGGTGAGGGAGGTAAGTGAACACAAGTTCAGGGCCTCCCTCAGCATGAAGAGGGCATCAGAACCCAGCAATGGTAGTTACCGTTTTGAGACTCTTGAGGTGGATGCTAGTAGTTAAACTTGGGTCCTCTGCAAGGACAGTGCATGTAACGCCTGAGCCATCTCTGCAAACCTACCTTACTTATCTTTATTTTGTTTCTGTTAATTTCAAGATGTAAAGAGGGCTCCATGTCTTTTGGTTCATCCTTTCAGAGTTATTGATCTTGGAAATTAGATTCATTCATTTCTCTGAAGTGTGTGTGTGGGGGGCGGTATATGGGGTGAGGAGAGAGAAAAGGAACATGGGATAGAGAAAGATAGAGTTACAGAAACAAAGAAAAAGAGACATCAACTTTCTTCTGGTTACCGAAAAGATAGAGTTAGTGAGTGACTGCCTTAAATTATTTAAAGTGTATTAATAGTGCATTTAAAAAGGAAACTTAAAGTTTGTATGCCTATAGTAAATTATCTTACTATTAGTTAAAAATCAAGTTTACAGGGGTACATCGTTTGAAAGTAAACATGAATTGAGAAAGAATTTGAAAACTATCTTAAATTCATTTTGGGTCTCAAAAGAAATTTGATTCGTTACAGAATTTCAGTAAACATTACAGACATTTCAAAAGAGGAGATAAATAGACACAAATTCAAAACAGCAACACCCTTTGAAGTTCCACTGGCTTACAGTTTTCTTTTCCTCTTTTGTCAGCATCTTTACCAGTGCTGTATAAATAAATGTGAATAAGCAGATGTCGAAACTGTGCGTAAGTCCTGGTATTTAAGGAACAGATGGCTGCATAAATGTGATAATTTACTAAATATATATAAAACTAGCTTATCTGTAAGCCCATATTACTCAGCAAAATAAATAAATAAATGAATTTGACATATACATTCTCCATCAGTAACTTCTTTTCATGGTACTAATGACTAAAAGCCATTGTCTTTTTTTTTTAACCTAATGATCTATCACTCTGTGAAGTAGTGAAGATATCTAGTAATAGCAAAACTTATGATAATGATACACAGAGGAAAAGACACTGGGCACTAGCATGGAAGAAGCTCTAAACATGAATGGAGGGGACAGGAGTAATGGCTCCTCAGCATTTGCTCTTCCAGAGGACTCAAGTTTGATGCTCAAAATCCACATCAGGTTCTTATTGCCACATGTGTCTCCAGCTACAATGGATCCAGCATCCTCTTCCTGCCTGGGAGGATAACTGCACATGGATGACACAAACAAATATAAACACACACACACACACACACACACACACACACACACTAAAATAAATAAATAAATAAATAAATAAATAAATAAATAAATAAATAAATACTGAAATCTTTAAAAGTGAACAAAAAAAATCTATTTCCTTACTTATTATTACTCAATTTCCTCAACAAACGTTTGTTTTCTTCCCAAACCACTTGACTGAGCTTGTGATAAACTATATGATGGAAAAAGAAAAAGAAAAATGACTGGAAGTCCAAAAGGAACTGAACTAAAAACAGAATGGAGTATTATTCTGTGTTATGGAGTTATATCTTAACTAATATAGTAATGGCTAGCTAGCAACACAATATAATCTTATATTTGGTTACCTCAGCACTTTAGTCATAATATTAAAACAAATTATATTAATCAATAAATTGTAACTTTCTACTGACTATCTCAGAAAGAATTAAAAAGTGTCCAGTGTTTTTTGCCTTTGCTATATTGATGAACAATCTACTATATTTCCAAGTTATTACATAATTTTGTCATTTCATTGTGGGCCTTCCCAAGAAAGAGCTGTAGTCATTGGACACTTGAAATGAACAACTCCACCTTTGCTTTTTTTTTTCTATATGTTTTTCAAATGAAGGTAGGCAGTATTCAGTTAAATATATGAATTTTATTCAGCATTCATTTTTCCCAAAACAATTGCAGAAGTACACTCTTGAAACAAAATAATATAATTAAAATAAATTGAATTATATGTTAATTATGATAATGTTCAGAATTAATTGTGTCTGACTGATAAAGCTGGAGAATAGAAGTGGATTAAACTCTAACAATTTTCAAGGTGTCTTATTATTAAAGGTCTCATGTTGATTCAGAAAATAAATGATATAATACTCATTTATTAGAGAAGAATAGCCTTGGCTACTTGTAAACTTCCAAAGAAATTTTGGGTGAATAATATATTTCATATTCACTATACTTAAATAATCATTTTGTTAATTACAAAATTATTTTCCAATATACTATAAGTGCATTTTAAATTTGCTGGTGTGTTTTAGAGTATTAGAATATGTATTTTAACATATAAAGTTTTTAAGTTAAGGTTTAAATGTAAAATATCCCCTGTAGGCTCAGGTGCTTCAACACTTTCTCCTAAGCTAGTGATTTAGAGGGATGAACTTGAACTCCTGGGTTGGGGGTGGGCAAGCAGAAGTGAGGGAGAAGTGTGTGCCTTGAAGTCCATGTTTGCCTCCAGAGCCCTCTGCTTTCTAACCCACACAGACATGAACAAACCGAACCCTTGACAAAAAGCACGGAAGGGGGGCAAGGCAGTTTTGTTTAACAATTTTAGAGGACCTCAGCACTCCACACAGCTGGGAAGGTAGCACATAGCTTCCCAGGTCACAGTGTTTACTTGAGGCTGTTCATGCTACTGCAGACCAGAAAGCAGAGAGAGACCAAGAGCTCAGGGGTGTATATAACCTTCAAACACTTGTGCTAGCAAAGCACTTCCACCCAGTGGACCCCACCTGCAGGTGTTTTCCTAGCATCCCAGAATATCACAACCAGCTATGGGGCAAACACTGAAAATATAAGACCTTGGAACTGTTTAAGACAAACTGTCAAGGGCTTGATCCCAAAGAGCTAAAAGTCTCACATTAGATCTCTTTAAGTGGAGTGCTTAAAGGAACAGAGAGTTGTCCAGTAGTGTCACTCTGGGAATCAAAGCCTTTCTGTGAGACTATTGGGTGACCTTCTGTCAAATCACAGCAGTTCATCAATTTTTCAATATCCGTTCTGATTTTGCTCAACTCAAACTTCATAATTATTTGATTTTTTTAATATTCTGAGTTTGCATTTATAATTTTCTTTATGAAAGCAATTATACTATAATTTATATTAAATTGTAGTTGCAATTTTTTCCAGTCCTGCTGGACCCCATGATCTGGACAAATCTCTTCCACCCATGTCCAGTAGCCACTTGGTCCCAAGTAAATATACAAAGGCTTATATTATTTACAAACTGTGTGGCCTATGGGCCAGGCTTCTTGATAGGTACCTCTTATAACTTAACTCAACCTATTTCTATTAATCTATGTGTTGCCACATGGCGGTGGTATAACCAGGCTGCTAGCATCCATTTGCTCCTTGAGCATTAGACTGGTGTCTCGTCTCACTCTCTTTCTTCTCCCATCTCTCAGTTTGAATGTTCCACCTAACCTTATTCTGCCTTGCCATTGGCCAAGCAGGTTTATTTATCTACCAATCAGAGCAATACAATTTTGATTAGACAGAAAAGAGGAGGTGCTATGGGATGTTCTGTATGCTGTGAATATGTGTTGCTCTGATTGGTTTATAAATCAAAAGCTAATTGGCCAGTAGCCAGACAGGAAGTATAGGCAGGGTAAACAGACAAGGAGAATTCTGGGAACAGGAAGGCTGAGTCAGCAGACACCGGTCCACCATGCAGAGAGCAGCATGTTATGACACACAGATAAAGCCACAGAACACGTGGCAACATATAAATTAACAGAAATGGGCTGAGTTTAAATGTAAGTGTTAGTCAGTGGTAGGCCTGAGGTAATGGCTGAGAAGTTTTAATTAATATAAGTCTCTGTGTGTTTGCTTGGGTCTGAGTGGCTGCAGACCAGGTGGGACACAGGAAAACTCCAGCTACATCACATCTAACCTTATTCTGCTTTGCCACTGGCCAAACAGCTTTATTTATCAACCAATCAGAGCAACACAGATTCACAGCATACATAAAGACATCCCACAGCATTAAATGTATAATATGATTATTAAAAAAAAAGCCTGCATTTGTTATGGTGCCAAAAACCACTAGCTAACACTGTGATGTTGCAAAGGAAAAATTTAATAATGGCCAGGCCATATTTTCAATCTCTCATCGTAGAAGAATGAAAATAGCCCAGATTAAAAGCAGAGTAGTATATTTATACCAAGCATGCATGTGATTAAAAGTGCTATTTTTTGCAGTTATTTTTATGATCACAGGAAAGGTATGTGTTTATGGTCAGACAGTTAATATACCATGAAACATCATATGGTCAGTCATTTTGCAGAACAATGGAAACAATTTACAATGTGTAATTCACAAGGTTATTGAGGAAGAATCAGTCAAAAAAGTTGACCTCTAGCTAAGGACATGATCAAAGTCTGACACTGTTTAACTAAAAAGAAAATGGAGTCAGCTGTCCCTTAACATTGCCCACTCCTGCTAGGGGGATTTCTAAGTCATTAGAGATCATCATTTCCAATAGGAATCAGTCTCTAGTGTTTATAGTGGCTCCTCAGGACGATTAGTTTAACAGTACTGAGTTGTTGATTTACAAATTTTATGATTGCATTTAGAAGAAATGGTCCACAAGTGAAGGCCAGTAAAATAAATAACATGGGACCTTCCAAATTGCTAAGAATGATAGTTAATCATGGGGACCATAAAAATAAGAACTCATACAAACTTTAACTATTTGAACGTTTTCTTAATTTTTTCTTTAACTAGATTCAAACTTTTTCTAACTCTTTCTTTTATGATTAGCATAAAAACAACATTCATTTCAAGAGCTGTGCAGAGGCTCTTCTGTTGCATGAAGAGGAGATCAAGTCCCCTTCTGTTCTGCAGCATGACCTCTGACACAGAGGAAGTCTGGTAGCTGATGGATATTTTCAGCTAGGGTATATCCTGATTGACCTGTTGGCTCAGGAACTTAAAGTTTTGATCACAGTAACAAGTGCAGCAGTTCCTAATCCTACTGAGCCTGCTCCCCAGTTCTATTCCCAGCGGCATCAGCATATGGGCTGTTCTGGTTAGGTAAGTTCAGTGCAAAAGTTCCAAATGTTCTTGGCCTCCTTCTGAATAGTAATACACTTGAAGAATCAAATGATCTAGGATGCAGAAACTAGAAGACTCGGGAAAAATGAAGGGGTCTAATAACCATCAGCTTAATGGTACCCAGACAGGAATTATCATCCAGTTAAGGCATCAATGATATAAAAGCCAACAGTAAGCAGAAGCAGGAGGGCCAAAGGTGCTGTGATGGTTGCCATCAAATTTATAATCTAGAAGAGGCCTGGAAGTTGACAGAACACCAGTCATTTATTTCAGGTCCTTTTTTTTTTTTTTTTTTAATAAAGGTTCTTTGAGTATAGTCAGATTATAATCCTGAATAGTTTGTATAGAAATATTTTTTTTTTCTTAAAGCCATATAATTCCTCTTTGGTTCTGCCCAAAGCAGGCCAAGTGTCTGATCATTTTGTAAAACTACTTTAGTTAATTAATGGCAAATCTGGGCCCACTCTTCTTTAGTTACTAATTGGCAAATCTGGGCCCACTCTTCTGGTATGCCAATGGGCATTATAAGCAGTTATTTTGTCCCCTATGCCAGGGAGTTTCCTTTTGACTTAGCATTTCAGCCTGTTAATGGTGGGGGGCAAGGGACAACATACTCTCTCCGGTAGCTGCTTCCAGCTGAAACTGGGTGTTGATTGTGAGGACCCAGCAAGGCTGAAAGGCTGGTCAAAGGCTGGGCAATGGGGGATTTATCAAAAGCATCTGGTTATCTGACCCAGAAGACGAGACAAGGAGCAATCATATTGGCCAGACTGAACCACTTCAGCTTTCAGCAAGTCCAGGGTTCATAGTCATTTGGAGCGGGATGCTTGGATGTGTCTGTCAGCCAAGTAGGAAACTGCTGACACAAACATTGACTAGGGGAAGAAGTTACAATTTAGGAACTTAAGAGAAAAACCTACATCCAGAATTTTTTCATTTGATCTGTGACAGGTGAATCTAATCCTGAAGATCTATTTGAGTCTCTGAAGCTTACATGAATTTTTAGTTTGCATAAAGAGATAAAAGTTTTAGATATATTAGCATCATCATTGTACTGGAATCCACGTTGCAGACAAAGCAGCTAACAGATGTGTGTAAAACAGATGGAACAGATTTATACCTTGGAGTCAAAGCAAAAGCTGTAGATTGGGGTTAAAAAGTATGAACTTTTTTTCCCTCCGTCCAGAGAGCTGGATGTATGTTTTAGCCAAATGAGAAGTTCCTTTAACTCTACATTTTTGGAGATAACCAAATGAAATTGAAAATCTTGAGCGTGTGACTGACTAGTACCTATGCTTTATCAGAGCTAGAGTAATAGCTTATCAGAACTCCATTGATTATTGTTAAAAAATCTGAACTTTTGAAGCCTTACTGTAATAATAGCATATCAAGGAAATAAAATCTGAAACATTTTTCATATACCTTAAGCCATCTTCTTATACTCTCACAAATTGCATCCACACACCTCAAAATACCTTCTCAGATCTTCACAACCCAAGCCTATATGTCCTAAGACCCCTAAAACTTGCATTTATATACCTTAAGTCACTTCCTTATCAGAATTTAAGCTTTCATGTTCTCAGACCTTTCTAGCATGCATTTACACATTTTAAATCTTTTTCTTAGACCCTCAAAAATTCATTTAATCTTTTACTTCTCAGACTTTATATATCTTAGAACACTTTCCTAGACTCTCAGAAATTACATGGTCTTTTAAATCTTAGCACATATTCTTAAATTCTCAAAACTTGTACACACTTTCATATTCTAGAATGTAGCTGGAGAGTTTTCTCTCCGGGTCCCGCCAAAACCCGGCAGTCTGACAGCCCACTTTTAAAATAAACACACAGACACTTATATTATTTAAACTGTTTGGTCTAATGGGCCAGACTTCTTGTTAACTGTTCTTATATCTTAAATTAACCCATTTCTATTAATCTATACTTTGCCACATGGCTCATGGCTTACCTGTACCTTCCATCTTTCTTGTCATGGTGGCAGCTGGCAGTGTCTCTCTGACTCAGCCTTCCACTTCCCAGAATTCTCCTCTCTGCTTGTCCCACCTATACTTCCTTCTTGGCTACTGGCCAATCAGTGTTTTATTTATTAACCAATCAGAGCAATACTTTTAACACTAGAACGTTTCTCATCCACCCAATCATTCATCAGAGATACAAATAGTTATTACTGAGAAAGGTAATTGCGAAGCATGTTCCTTTAGTTGAAAGTAACATTTGAAACCTTTTGATCCTTTAATATCAAGCCTGTGAGCATGGCAAAACTGTCTGCCTTGTCTTAACAAAAAACCAAGCAACTTTAACTAACTAATGTACTGACTAATGAACCAACAAGATGCCTGTTAAACTCAGAAAGCTGTTACCAGCTTAGTCATTAAACACAATGAGAGATCTGAAAAGGATAAATTTCATCTAAGGAGGCAGAGGTTCAGGCCAAGCAGCTTCTGAACCTATTAAAATAATAGAGACTTATATGGTGATATTTTATTTGTACTGAAATGTGATTTTAATTTTATGTTAATAAATAAAGTTGCCCTAGGGTCAGAGCTATTAGAGCCATAGCAAGAGCGTGGTGGTTAGAAGAGCTAGGTAGATTTCTGTGTGTTCAGGGATACAGCCAGTATTGGAGACATATGCCTTTAAGACCTGGAGGGCGGTACTTACAGGCAGTGACAAGGCAGTCATGTGGTTGGGTTTACAACCAATGAGAAGGCAGAACAGAAAGACTATTTAAACACAGACAAACAGGAAGTAGCTCTCTCTCGGGGAAGTTAGGAGCACTGCAGGAGGTAAGATTTTATCTCTGAGCTCTGACCTCTCGGCTTTCTCTTTTACATTAGCTCTGTGTTTCTTATTTTAATAAGACGATTGGTTACATCTACAGACTTCCTTGCTGTCTAGACACTTACCCCAGGCTCCTCTGTGGTCATTGTGGACAGAGGTCCCATGGGAGCATCAGTCTTTGGCTGCCAGGCCCAGAAGATCTGACAGACTGTCCTGTTGAGCAATTAATTCCATAGTGTCCTGCTTGCCCACAGTCTGGACAGAGTCTTGGCAACAGTTGAGGTGAAGGGCAGTTTTTTTTTTTAACCCAGTGGCCATCCTTGCCACATTTAAAACAAGCTACAGGTTGAGGTTTTTCTGAGCCCATCACTTTCTTTGGAGAAGATGGGGTGCTTTCAGGAGCCAGTATGTCTCTCTATCATAAAAAGTTTTTTTTTTTTAAATAAACAGTTTAAATGGCACATTCTCAGATCTCTGAAACATCTGAGGACCATTATCTATCTGTTAAGCCTACCTAAATTAGATAAACATTGCTTGTTTCTAGTAACTTATTTTAATCTTAACTTTGAAAATAAATAGAAGCTAAATCTGAACATATCAGGCAATTTGACTATTAACTTGCATGCTTTAATTATCTTTAACAGGTTTATATTATTAGGATTTTACAATTTTATCACTGTTAAGTTTAGCCTTAAATGTATCAATTTCTGAACTGAAGATACAGCTTAACAATGCTAGTAAAAGCAAAGAGGTTAGGCATACATCCCTAAATCTGTCTCTGTTAACCTGAATAGACCTTAGGTGTGGAGAGACCCTTTGCCAGACTGCCTAGGTCACCAGCTTGCTGCATCATTAGATAGCAATACCTCAGTCTCTGGTGTTCAGTTATGACCCTAAGTTTTAGCCTTATATTTACTTATTTATCAAGATTATATTTTAATAAAGACATTATAAACTTAAAATATTCCATAGCCTTATAAATACTTAAAATTTAAATACTTGTAAAAGCTGTCCTTTAAAAATACCCAGTTCTTTTTGTTTATTTAAATGTCTTGAAAACTCTAAATTTTTTTTTTTAGAAAAAAGTTAAAAATCTCTCAAAAATAAAGTAAAGTAAAGAGGGAAAAAACAAAGCAAAACCATAATTCACATAAGGCAAAACTAAGTTTCCACAGTATAAGCAATTTAATACTCAATATCTGGGATTTATTGATAATCTTTTGGGCTTTCCCAGGGGGCTTGGGTCAGCATTCTGGTCCCACACTCAGCAGCATTGCCCAGGCTGCCTTCTAGCCCTTAGCAGGCTCCATTTAATTATGGCTAGGGTTTCTGATGACTATCACTGGTAGCAGCATCCCCCAAACTGCTAAAATATCCCTTTGTAACTGAGCTCTCTTTAGGACCTCCATTCCTGTCACACATTTGCAAACCTCAGCTGTTCCTCATGCCACCTTCATCTCCTAAAGCCAATATCATCTCGGTGACTCTTATGCTACAGAGTTTGGCTGCCAGCACAAGGCACATTCTTACATATGAAGGTATGGCTGTACAACTTAAATACCTCAATAAAAAAGCATTGTTTTTTAAAAATATTATCTTCCATTTGGGGGTCCCTTCATGTGTTCCAGCAGTGATGGATGTTGGGGTGGGTCAACACATAACCCTGGTTCTGGGCCTGGGTAGTTGCAGTATTGGTCTGACTGCCTGCTCTCCCTTGTCCTCACTACCAGGGTGAACTCTCCTGCATCATTCACTTCTTGCAGTAATGAGCAAGGGGGAGGCCAGTTCTCTTGCTTTCGTGTCCTAAGGGTCTGATCTCCCATACATTCAGGGTCAGCTCTACTGTGTTGCCCAGGCATGGCATAGGGTCCACTCTCCAGAGCTGCAGGATATCTACAAAACAAGGCAAAAGCCACATCACTAAGAGGAGTTACAGTAAGGGCCAGCATCAATAGTGTAGCAGAAACCAGAGGCCTCAAATCAGACCAATAACTCTTTGCAAGGAACACATGCAAATAAAGTTATATGACTAAAGGGTTTACTGTGTGACTCGCTGTGTCACACTACAGCTTCCATGATGAGATTGAATCTTTCTTCTTTCCTTTTCCCTTTTTTCTCTTAAATTTTATGTTATTTTATTTGGGGAAAGGGAAGTTGCAAGGGTAGATATGAAGGGATGGGGAAATTAATGGAGTGGAGATGAGTGATGTAAAAGACACAAAAAATAAATAAAAAGCAGAAAAATAAAATAAAAAATAATCAAAATCCCATCATTTATAAACCTTGTTATCAAGACAAGACACAATTATACAAAAATGCATCCCAGTTTAAAAGTATCTTTGAAGACCTGTTGTCTCCTAGGTTAGCCTATATCATGTGGTTGCTTTTAGTCAAGATAGCAGTGAAGCCACATAACATCCACACTCTCCAACCCTAGCAAAGATGTCAATCAGACATGTATAACTTATATTTCAGGAGATAATCATGTCATATGTTTCTTTAACATTATCTAAGCACAGATTTTAATTATCAACCCTGAGTCATGAGTTTTAAGTTAACTTTTGTTACAGATATTACAAATTTTAAATATACCCCATAAGCTTCCTACAAGCCAACAATACCTTTAGCTGTTTTGCTCTTGATCTTTCTGCTTACCACAGTTTCTAACCCCTGGACATAAAAGACTTAAAAGGAGTGCCTGGGTCTGAAAGAAGGTGAAACTTAACCCAGTTTCAGAGCCAATCTGTTACAAAAAAAAATAGAACACCATAAAACAATTTTAATATTATCCATATCCAAATGATATCTGGGTCCTTGTTACATTAGATCTAGTGGCCAGAAATTCCAGAGGTACATTCTGAGCCCAGGCAGCTGGCACCAGATGAAACAGAAAGCTTACATATTTGCAGAGGACCAGTCATACAAAATAGACAGCAAAATTACACAGTAAGTTCATGCATTCAAGAAAGAACAGTCAAAACACACCACATATTCATACATATAAAACAGACAGATAAAACTAACTTTTTGGTATGGAGGGAGGCTATAGCTGGTGGGCCTCATAAACTGCTGGAGTAAGTGGCTACAGGGCATGGTACCCTGAGACAAGAAACAAAGTTAAAGTCAAAACAACGATGACATTTAAACAATTTGACCAAGCCCCAACCCCGCCCCCCACCCCACCCCCCCGCCTAGAAAAAAAATGAATGAATATTAGACTTGGTACCCAGATGGTTTTGGGACATTCTAATTGCTGACCAAATAGGAGGAATATGCTACATCCAACTTCCCATCTAGAACACTGATGCTGGGCCAGAACAGATGACATAGACAAAGCATCGACAGGACACAGAGAAGACACAGAGGCACCATTTTACCTTGCAACCTGGTGTAGATCAAGGTCCACAGTGGGAAGGTAGAGCCAGGGCTAAGGAATGTCCCCTGCTATTCCTGCCCCAGGCAGGCCACTCATTTCGGTGGGACCTCCAAATGTTAAAGTGTTGAAAACAAGGAGCTAACACTGAAATTTTGCAAATTAAAAACTTAATAAAAACCCAGCCATATTTTCAGTCTCCCATAGTAGGATAATGAAAACAGCCTGGATTAAAAGCAGAGTAGTCTCTTTACACCAAGAAAGCAAGAAAAAGTGGAATTTTGCAGTTATTTTTATGATAACAGGAAAGGTACATGTTACAGGTTTATGGTCAGACAGAAAAAAAATATCATGAAACATCTTATGGTCTTAGAATAATGGAAACAATTTACAATGTGTAATTCACGAGGTTATTGAGTAAGAACCAGTCAAAAAAGCTGACCTCTAGCAAAGGACATGATCAAAGTCTAACATTGTTTAACTAAAACAAAATAGAGCCAGCTATCCCTTAACATATTTTGTATTTCTTAGAAAGATTTGAAACTGCTAACTTTTAATTCACTTTTACGTGTTATGACTCTTTGTCACACACACTTTGTATAATCTCTGCATGAAATTAAACAAAAAATAAATTGAATTAGAAATACTAACATAAAAGGATCAGAATGAAAATGGACAAAATTCAACAAACAATAAATGAAATAAAGTCATGTATCATGTAGAGTTTAGCTTCAGAAAAGTATGCTGTGGGATAATCCCTCTGTATGCTGTGAATATGT
The DNA here is from genome assembly GCF_049852395.1 of Peromyscus maniculatus bairdii. Lineage (NCBI taxonomy): Eukaryota > Metazoa > Chordata > Mammalia > Rodentia > Cricetidae > Peromyscus > Peromyscus maniculatus. The sequence continues at coordinate 14,335,466 of NC_134871.1, forward strand.
ATTACTCTCATTGGTTAATATTAAAGCTGATTGGCCTATAACAAGGTGGGATAAAGTTAGGACAATCAAACTGAGCATACAGATAAAGAAGGGCAGAGTTGAGAGAGACACACCAGTGAGCCACCTGAGAAACAAGATGCTAGAGGACAGGTAAAGCCCCGAGCCATGTGGCAATGCATAGATTAATAGAAATGGGTTAGTTTACATGTAAGAGCTAGTTAGTAATAAGCCTGAGCAATTAGCCAAGCATTTTGTAATTGATATAGGCTTCTGTGTGTTTATTTGGGATCAGATGGTCAGGATAGGAAAACTCTGTCCCTGTCTACAAAAGAAGATACAATCAAGGTATAATAATAACAGAATATGCAATGGGTGTAAGTTAGCTCCTAATTGCTGTGAATATCGCTCTATATAAATAAAACACTGATGGCCAGTGACCAGACAAAAAGTATAGATGGGACAAAGAGAGAAGAGAATTGGGGAAACAGTAAGAAGGGGAGGGAGAAACTGCAGCCACCGCCAGGACAAGCAACATGTAAAGATGCTGGTAAGCCATGAGCCACGTGGCAAGGTATAGATTTATGGAAATGGATTAATTTAAGCTATAAGAACAGTTAGCAAGAAGCCTGTCACGGCCATACAGTTTATAAATAATATAAGTTTCTGAGTGATTATTTTATACATGGATTGTGGGACTGCGGGGCTTGGTGGGATCTGGAGAGAAGCCCTCCAGCAACACCTAATACCTAACAAACAAACATCCCAGCAGTAAAATTCTTAAACAGAAACGATGGGAAACAAAGAGAGAGATGAAAGAACTGGCAACATATGGCAGATGAGACATTTGAATCAGTTATTTTAAACCCAGGATATGCAGGGCCAGGAAAACAAGTAGGCTTCAATACATGCTTCTCTCCTACAAACCTGCCCCATTCTTAGCCCCTGCTCTGTAGCAGAACACCTGCTGTGACCTCAGCTACCTACCTATCCTCATCTACAATAGATCACACAGAAATTCCCTTCATGCATTCCTTCACTCCAATCAATGCTTTATCCCAGATGCTGACTCCTGCAGGCTTTCCCTGAGAAGATGCAGGCTACTTCCAGTCAAGGAAGCAGGAAGGCTAACTGTAGGTACTCATTTCTTCCCAGTCTCATCCCTAGTTCTGTAGGAGATGATTGCTGCTGACTCCTCTTGCTCTCTGCCCCCATTTCCAACATGTCATGTAGATCTTCTCCAACATTTCTTCTCACATTAAACAAGTTGTTCCAGCATCCAGCTGGCATTCCCTGGAAACCTTCAGGACACTCCAGCCAGGGAATCAGGGACACTAACTGCTGATCTTCTCTCCATTCTTCCAAACCCAGTATCCTAGTCTACCCCCAGCTATGTAGCAGACCACCTCCTGTGTCCAATGTTCTTCCCTCCTCCCATTTCCAGTGGACCACATCGATCTTCCCCTCCAACCTTCTTTATGTCCACTCAACTCTTTATCCCAGCCCCAACTCCAGCATGTATTCTCTGCTATAGAAGTAAGTAAGCCAGCTAAGCAGGTAAGCAAGCTTCAGATCTTCCCTCTCCCTCCTCTTCAGTCTTATCCCCAGCTCTGTAGCAGATTACCTGTGTTAATCCTGAGATTTGTGGGAGAAAAACCAGTTTCACTACTTTGAGCCAAATTTGGAGCAAACTTTAATTAAATACTGGCGAGCATGATGGACTCTGGCCAAGTCTACTCCTGGATTCCCAGGAAATGGCCACAATTCACATTTTGCAAAGGTTTAAAAAGGAAAAACTTGTATTTCACATCAAGTCCAATCAGGGACAAACATATATCCTGATGTACTTCCTACCTGCTTGCCTCCTGCCCATATCCAATCAAGCACTTCTGGTGCAATAAAACTTCTTTAGAGAGGCTAGATAACAGGGAAAGACCCTAGGAGGAACACATGGATGACCCAGCGAAGGAGAAATGGATGAGATGTACATGAGCGTCAGACTGGGTGGGGAGGGTGGTGGAGGTTGAGGACTGGGGGATGAGAACAAAGGGAAATGGGAGGGTGGAGCTGGAACAGGGACAGAGTGGGAGGGCAGAGAGGGAGATACCATGATAGATGAGGACATCATGGGAATAAGAAGAGGCAGGGTGCTGGGGAGGCTCTCAGGAATTCCCAAGGATGACCCCACCTTGGACTGCTGACAGTGGTTCAGAGGGTGCCTGGACTGGTCTACTCTGGTGACTGTCTAGCAAATACCCTAATTGTCATCATAGAGCCTTTGTCCAGTGACTGATGGAGGCAGATGCAGAGTCCACGGCCAGGCACCAGGCTGAGCCCATGAACCATAGACTAGTGGCTGTGGAGCCCCCATGGGACTGGACTAGGCCCTCTGGATATGGAAGATGGTTGTTTGGCTTGAACTGTTTGGGGAGCACCCAGGCAGGAAGATCGGGATCCATTCCTGGTGCATGGGCAGGCTTTTGGGAATCCGGTGCCTGTGGTGTGACGCCTTTGTGGAGCCTTGGTGCAGTGGGAAGGGGCTTGGACCTGCCTAGGCTCAGTGTGCTGGACTCTGCTGACTCCCCATGGGAGACCTTGATTTGGGGGATGTGGGGATGTGGAGTGGCTTGGGAGAGAGGGATGGGGATGGGATCTGTGGGTGCTATGTAGAGTGAGTAGAAAATTTCTTAATAAAGAAAAATAAAATAAAAAAAAAAACTTCTTTAGGGGAGTGAAAGCATGGAGTTTGTTAATTCCTGAGTACCACAGGCCCAAGTTTTCAAGGAAATTATCTCTCTTTGAGCCAGTGGGGCTTACAGGTTAACTTTAGCTCTTACACATGTTGTTGACTTTCCTCACTCTACACCCATTCCTAGGAGACTAACTAGGTCCTGATGTAATAATGAGATCTCTTCCCTTTTTTTTTTAGCCCAATTCAGACCATCCCTATTACAAAGCGTCAGCTTCCAATGCCTACAAACACAGATAACCTTGAATTTCCAATGGCCATACCTAGCAGACCTCAGAATAGTTCTCTACTAGACAAGACATAGCTACCACACTCTCCTAGAATCAAAGTGTGCAACAGAAACAAAAAAATAACAATTAAAAAAAAAACACAAAAAAGACAAGACATGATATCAGCGCCTATAATTATAATCACCCAAATCAAGATGCCTAGATGCCAGCACAAAAACACAATTAACTACAGCCAGAAAAATATGCCTCCAAATGTTCCTAGCAATGCTACTACAGTGGGCTCTGAGAATGGCAACACAGCCGGAGGATAGGACAATCGTAAGATAGATTTCATGAATACAATAGAGGTTCTTACAGAGGAAACAAAGACATCCCTTAAAGAAATCTATGAAAATAAACACAGTGGAACAAAGTGAATAAAACAGGTCAAGATCTGAAAGTCAAAGGAGACTGAATGAAGAAAACCCAAACTGAGGGAACTCTGAAATGAAAAAATTTAAAACTTGAATAGGAGTCTCACAAGCAAGTCTCACCAGAAGAACACAGGAGATGGAAGAGAGATTCTTGGGTATTGAAGAAATGGACACCACAAACAAAAATGTTAAATCTAAAAATGTCTTAGCTCAAAATAGTCATGAAATTTGGCACAGTAGGGAAAGACCAAATGTAAGAATGATGAATTAGAAGAAGAAGAAATCCAGGACAAAGTACAAAAAATATTTTCTACAAAAATCATAGAAGAAAATTTCGATAATTTTAAGAAGGAAATGCCTATCAAGGTACGAGGAACATACAATGTGTCAAAGAGACTGAATCAGAAAAGACAGTCCCATTGACACGTTATAATTGAAGTGATGAACATACAGGACAAAGAAAGAATATTAAAAGCTACAAAGGAAAAAGAACAAGTAACATATGAATGCAGACCTATTAGAAGAACACCTGACTTCTCAAGGGAGATTCTAAAGCCAGAAGAACCTGGATAGATGTGCTATAGACCTTAAGAGACCACAGATGCCAACCCAGATTACTATACCCAGAAAAACTTTCAACTAAACAGATGGAGAAAATAAGACATTCCTTGATTAAAAAATAAATTTAAGCAAAGTCTATCTACAAATCCATCCCTACAGAAGGTCTTCGAAAGAAAACTCCAGCCTAAAGAGGTTAGACACATTCTTGAAAATACATGAAATAAGTAATTCTCCCCGAAACACACCAAAAATAAATGAATGAATGAATGAATAAATAAATGACAGAAATTAACAAACATATATCAGTGATATGTCTCACCATCAATGGTCTCAATTACTCAATAAGTAGACATAGACTAATAGAATGGATGTAAAACAGAATCCATTATTCTGTTGCAACCAAGAAACATATCTTAACAGCAAGGAGAGGCATCACTTCAGAGTAAAATGATATAAAAACTATTCTAAGGAAGTATACCAAAAGCAATCTGATGCAGTCATTTTAATATCTGATAAAATAGACTTCACTAATCAGAAGAGATAGGGAAGGATACTACATACTCTTTAATGGAAAAATTCACAAAATGACATTTTAATTCTTAATGCCTATGCACCAATAACAACAACACAAAAGCTATTTAAAAAAAATAAGTACTACAGCTAAAATCCATACTGACCCTCAGAAACTGATAGTGGGAAACTTTAACACCCTCCCTAATTAAACAATTAAAGAAAAATTGTGGAGCTAACAATGTTATAAACCAAATGGAAATATCAGGTATTTGTACATTTTACCCAAACAGAAAAAAATATACTTTCTTCTCAGCACCTCATGGAACTTTCTCTAACCACACACTTGGTCAAAAGCAATTCTCAACAGATACAATAAAATTAAAATAATACTCTGAGTTCTATCTGAACATCACAGATTAAAGCTGGATACCAATAAGAGACAATAGAAAGCTGGCAAACTCCTAGAAACTGAACAACTCTCTATTAAAAGAAAATGGGTCAAGATATAAATTAAGAAATGAATTAATGACTTTCTAGAACTGAATAAAAATGAATACACAAAATATCAAAACTAATGGAACAAAAAAAAGTAGTTCTAATAGGTGAGTTCATAGTAGTATTTGCCCACATTAAAAAAATAAAAAACAAAGCAAAACAAAATTTGGAGAGATCTCACACTAGCAACTTAACAACACTCCTGAAAGCTCTTGGGAAAAGAAGAAGAAAAGGAGGAGAAAGAGGAGGAGGAGGAGGAAGAGAAAGAGGAAGAAGAAGAAGAGGAGGAAGAGAAGAAGAAGAAATTACATCCAAATCAGGGCTGAAATAAAATAAATATAGAAACAACAGCAATAACAGCAAAACAAATAAAGAAATAAAACAATACAGATGATTAATAAAACAAAGAGTTGGTTCCTTGAGAAAGTCATGAGGATTGACAAACCTTTATCCAAATTAATGAAAATTAAGATGGAGTATATTCAAATTAACAAAATTGGAAATGAGAAGGTAGACAGCAGACACTGAGGAAACCAAAAGATGGATAAGGACACACTTTAAAAATGTGGACTCACCAAATTGGACTATCTACAAAGAATGGAATGTTTTGATCCACATATAAGTTATCAAATATAAACCAAGATCAAGTAAGCAACTTAAACAGACTTATAATCTCTAGTAAAAAAAATTCCAGGGCCAATTATCACAAAATTCTTACAAATTGATTCTAAGATCATTCATCATGATCAAGTAGGCTTTATCCTAAAGATGCAGAGATGTTCAGCATACAAATGTAACCAGTAAGAGTAGTCCACCATATTAACAACCTGAAAGACGGAAACCACATGATAATCTCATTAGATACAGAAAAGGCTTTTAAGGAAATTTAACAGGAATACATGATAAAAAGTCCTGGGGAGATTAGTTAAACAAGGGATACACTTAATAAATACATAATAAAGACAGTTTACAGCATGTCTGTATTTAGAATCAACTGAAATGGAGAGAAACTAAGAACAATCCCATGTTGTGGGATATTTTGATCACACTCTGACACTCTTGAGACTGACCACTACAGCTACACCTTGAATCAGGGGGGTGGAAGCAGTGACTAGCCATAGAGAAGTCAGCAATTTGGATAGAGAAAACACACAGTAAGAAAAGGACTGGGACTAAAGTTTGAGCTCTCTCAGTTCAGGGATTAGGGAAGAAACTTGTCTTCTGCAATGTCTCCTGCCAAAAAGTAAGGTCAGCTAGTTGCTAATCAGCCTTTTTTAGCTAGCAGGATATCACCCCAGCCTTTGAGTTCTGAGTCTTATTTATAAATAGAATGGTAGAGATTTAATTTAAATCTATATACCGTGGCTGTGGCAAAGCTGGGGCCACAGGACCAGGCCATGGCCTGAATGACCGGGGGCACTGTCTGAGGGGCCACGGAGTAGCAGATAATAATGAAAATATCAGTAGATTCATGTACAGCCCCTAATATGACAGAAACATACCAATCCTCTTAAAATCAGGAAGAAAAAAAAAAAAGGTTGTGCACTTTATATACCTATTCAACATAGTATCTGAAGATTGAGGTTTTTAGGTAGAGCAATAAGGCAATTGAAGGAAATCACGGAGTTACAAATTAGTAAGGAAGAATGCAAATTGTGTTTATTTTTAGATATGACAGAATGCATAAGTGACCCCCCCCACAAAGTGCCACCAGGAAATTTCTACAAATGAAAAACACTTTCAGAAAAGTAGCTGTATACAAAATTAACAAACTAAAATCAGCAGGCTTCATCTTTACAAGTGGCAATTGGACTAAGAAAGTTACCAGGTAAACAAGACCTTTCACAGTAGCCTCAAATAATATAAACTATCTTGGGGTAACTCTAATCAAGTAAGTGAAAGACTTAAATTTTTAAAAAAAAAAATCTTAAAGACATTAAAGAAACAAATTGAAGATATCCAAAGATGGAAAGATCTCCCAAAGCTTGTGGATTGATAGGATTAATATAGTAAAAATCATGATCCTGTGAAAAAGCAATCTACAGATCCAATGCAATGCTCATCAAAACTTCAATACAAATTTTTCATAGAGCTTAAAGGGTAAATTTCAGCTTCATATGGAAATACACACACACACACACACACACACACACACACACACACACACAAAGCATAATAGCTAATATAATGCTGAATAAACTAAGAACTGCTGGTGTATCACCATTCCAATTTCAAATTTACAGAGCTGTAGCAATATAAAAAACATGATATTGACCCAAACAAACATGTTGATCAATGGAACTAAATATAGACCCAAACATAAATTCACACACCTATGGACTCCCAGTTATTGATAAAGAAGCCAGAAATGCACGCTGGAAAAAGGCAACATTTTCAACAAATGGTGCTGGTCAAGCTGGATGGCTGCAAATAGAAAATACAAATCGATCCATACCCATCACTCCGCACAAAACTACTCCAATGGATCAAAGATCTCAACATTAAACCAGATTCACTGAACCTGATAGAAGAGAAAGTGGGGAATAACTTAAACTGATTGGCACAGGAAAACACTTTCTGAGAAGGACAACGTTAGTACAGGCACTAGGATCAACAGTTAATAAATGGGTTTAAGAAACCGAAAAGCTTCTGAATGACAAAGGACACCATGTAAATTTCATGAGTTTTGTTGTCTCAGCCTTCATTTCCTACTTGAGTAGATCCTTAATGTCATTCAAAAGTGACAATTGTCATTAAGTGACTATTTAACTGCTGGATAGGTCTTTTCCTGAGCAAAAGCAAAGTCCTGTGTGTGTACAGCTCTCTAGATTTCCAAATTCAGGGTAGATTTCCAAAGTCCCATCAGATTTTCATTATCCAGCTTTCATTTCCCACTAGCATGCTTTCTGTCCCACAATTGTCCACTACCACCAACAGCATTGTTAATTTGCTAAATAAATTATCCCTGTTAACCAGATAAATTCTGTCCACACTGAGGGTCAATAAAGGCAGACCTTTTCTATACTATCTCACAGAGAAACACCAGGCAAGATATACAAAGACTGATCTTTGGAATGAGGTATTGAAAAAGCTCCAACTCTCCTCTTTCTCCTATACCAAATATACAGACTTATTTTTTTCAAGAACTGCTGAAATATGGAGTGAGAAATGAGGAGAATCAAAAACACCTTAAAGGTCTTTACAGTACTAAGCCATTATAAAGATTAAGGTTAATCCCTATAAAGATTACATTTATGTATTCTTATAAGGATTAAACTATTTCTCATGGCTAAATGCTCTCTAATTACTGTAAGCCTGCAGTTAAATTCCTAGAATTCTGTAGAAGTAGGTTTCACATTCAATGATTTTTATAGAAAGGCTAAGTCATATATGTATGTGTCCATGTGTTTGTATGTTCATGTGTGTTATTGAGAACATATATAAAAGTGTAGTTCTGCATTTTAACTCACTTGAACAATATTTCTAATATGTTGGATTTATTTAATCACTTTATCTTAGCTGTAGAAGATTTTCTCCTTAAATATTTAGCTTCTTAGTTATTTTATTTAGACAAATTTTTAGTTTTTACTGAAATTTATATATTATATTTTTGTGTCCTCAACTTTGGTATTTTGTGTCAAATATGAGGAACTTGTACTTATTTTAGTTAATATGACAATCATGGTCACTGGTTTTGGGCCCATTTTAATTTATAGTAATAAATTCAAAAATTCATATTGTCTATCAATTTTAGTTAGCTTTATATGCATCATGATTTTTTAAGATGGAACATAATAACAAACTGTTTATGATTTTACTGTATATAATATGGATTATACAGCATTGTTTTAGAAAGATTTTTCCAAGTATATGATAGCCCATAATATATATAATATGTCATATTTATTTGGTGATTATTTGGGATATAACTCTCTATCCTATATTAAGCCCAATAAAACCAGGAAACAACCCATCATTGGACTTATCACACCTAACAAAATTCTGGTTAGTTCTGATGATCAGTATGTACTTCTTAAACAAATGAATGAATGGCTGCTCGTCTTTATAGAGGAGAAGCCGAGTGTCACATACTTGGGAAAAATCTTTCTAAAACAATGATTGGCACATTAGTATGTAATGCATAATTGTGAAATTAGTTCAAAATTAATGATGATAAGCATGTGTTATCATTTGGGTCTTGCCTTAGTACCAGTGGATGGGTGTTGTTACTGTTTGTGACTTGCCTTTTTTATTTTTTTTCTATTTTTTCATAAGCAAGGCTAATAGGAAGGTTTGCCCATTTCTAAAAACAATGGGATTCATAGATGGTTATGAAACAGGGTAACAGCATGATTTTACTTGAAATACAGAACTTCTCAACTGCCAAAACAGTGGGTTGGAGAGGGGAAACGTAATGTAACAAAGGTAAAGCAACATACAGAGGCCACATAAAGCTAATTTAAAATTGTGGTGCTGATGAAGTTGGAAAGGATTTCAAAAATGAAATTCCAGGACTCAGTAATGCTTTGAAAATGATGGAGACAGAGGGAAAGGAACCTTCTGTTTGGACTTTGTAGAAAGAAACAAATTGTGACCAGATTCTGTTCAACAGGAAATCCCAGGAAAAGCCCATGGTTGGAAAGTGTATTAGTAAGGGTTTTGATGGTCGTAATAAAACACCATTACCCCAATCAACTTGAGGATGGAAAGTTTTATTTTAGCTTACAGTTCCATATCACAGTCCTTTACTGAAGGAAGTCGAGACAGAAACCACGGGAGGAACCAGAGTCAGGAACTAATGCAGAAACTATGCACATTTGCTGCTTACTGGCTTGATTATATTTCCGAGACAGGATTTCTCTGTGTAGCTTTGCTCCGGCCTCGAACTCAAAGAGATCCGCCTGGCTCTGCCTCCCGAGTGCTGGCACTCAGAGGTGGTCTCACTGCCCACAGTGAGCTGAGCCATGGCACATCAATCATCAATCAAAAGACAGGGATTTTCCACAGGCTAATCTTGTGGGAGCATTTTCTTAATTGAAGATCCCTCTTCTCAAATGACCCCCAAAATGTAAAAAAATTCAATAGTTAGGAGGACTTGTGTCCAGAACAAAGATGGTTTTCCATGTAAAAATCGCAAATTCGGAGAGAACGCAATGCAAGTTGGAAATGTTGATTATCAGTAAGTTGGAAATGTTGAGTATCAATCAATTTCTGTTGTGATATCTAAGTGCAGACTGAAGCTCAGAAGAGAGATGAAAATATAAAACCAAGAACTGGGATACAAATAATAACCAGAACCATGAGAGGAGATAAGCTGTAGGACAGATGGACATGATGGCCCATACAGAGAGAAGCCACTGAGCCTGGCAAGGACACAGGGGGAAAAGAGCTGGACCAAAGAAGTGGTTTGTAAGGTGTAATTAAGGAACGAATGGGAGTGTCACAGGCAGAAGAGCTGGCAGGTTTTAAAATGTCTTAGAGAGTTTTCCAGAGAAGCACATAAGAGTCTGAAAGTCATGTCCTTTTATTGCCAATTTTCATTTCCTTGATAAAGTAGACATCATCACCTATCGGCCTGCTGTTAGTTACCACCCACAAAGCCCACAAAATGTACAAATCAAAACATCCGGGCATACACACAACTGTAATGATCACCTAAGCAATAAAATCATGTGAATTCATCCTGAAAATAAGTAAAAAACAAACTGTATGAAAGTCTCAAAGAAAAAACTAAAACTAAATTAAATTAATATATAAAACAATTAATCCCTTCTATATTTTTACTAATTTTTATCAGCTCCATCTGTCACTATTCTTTCAGTTTTTACTTGCTATTGCAAGTCTTATCTTTTACTCAATATCTTCATTAAATTTTTAATATATGTTTTCAATTGAAGTACAGTTCTACCACTCCATATCTATATTCATAAATATATATAATAAATACAACCTGCAGAGTATAGTTTTGCAATATGTGTATATATGGTTTTAAGGCTTAATACTGTGCACTGGAAAACCAATAATGCATCTCATCCCTGCTAAAGGCTAGTTCTCTTTCTCCCAGCAGTTATTACTTATGCAACAGTGTGAACTAACACTGTTACTGTTATCATTTCTGCTAGTTCTGTTAATATTAGAGGACAGATGAAAGAATTCCTATTTCACAGTTTATTGTTTCTATTATTGTTTCCTTATAGTTGTAAATCACACACGTTTCACTATTATTAAATTATTAAATATTACTTTAATTATATTACATATTATGTTCTATTATTAATATTTTAAGTAATAAGCATAAAATTATTTTATTTTATGTATATTTTTATATTTTATATTTGCATTAATATGAAAAATAAATATATTAGATTGTTTTAAAAATATTTACTTAATTTATTAATTTTATATTTGCATTAATATGAAAAATAAATATTAGATTGTTTTAAAAATATTTACTTAATTTATTAAATGTTATTATATATATATATAATAACATTTAATAAATCATATATATATATATATATATATATATATATATATATATATATCAGCAAAAAGCCTCTGTGTTTTTATTTGCAGTTGTCTAATCTACTATTTGTGTCCATAAAGAAGTCAAGACCAGGGCCTTGAAGTAAAATATCATTAACAAGAGTGGACAAAAATCAAATAGATAAAAAAAACAAATGGTTAGATAAATTACATCCATAATTTCATGTTTTCATGATGAAGGAACTACCAGACCCTTCTTCCCTGAGCACAATAAAACACAAAAGGGGTGGAGAGTTCACTAGGTGTTCTTCTCCCAGTACCCACATGTTAACTCACAACCACCTGTCATGGAGGATCAGGTCTAATCTTCTGACCTCATTGGCCACCGCACATGCAGGGAAAAAACTCACACATATAAAATAATAAAATGAATAAGTCTAAAATGTTTTAAAAGAATAAAACCATGAATATATCATCTGACTTAATGCTTAGTTGCCCAAAGTTATGCAAAGTATAATTAATTTCTAATAATAATTTTATAATGTGGAAGAGCCGATTCTATGATTTGTAGTTCTGTGAAAATACTTTTCAACTTTGAAACATTGTATAGCCAGGTGTAGTGCTGCACATCTTTAATCCCAGTATTTGAAAAGGAAGAGGAAGGTGGATCTCTATGAGTTCAAGGGTGGCCTAGACTACACAGCAGTTTCTAGGGCAGACAAGACTACATAGTGAGACCCTGTCTCAAACAAACAGACAAAAATTATGTAATAATACAAGGTACTAAATATAAGTAAATTACTAGTTGTAGGATATGTTATGTCTTTGTCTTTCCACTTGACAGCTTATTTGGAGTGTGTGACTTTGAAGTGTGAGTGATGGAGATACACAGAATATGAAGTGTGGTATATGAATCATGGTGACCAATTATTCCCATGCTGGATTTGCTTCACACTTTCCCATAAACACACTTAGATTTCTAAGTGAGCAAATTAACCAGTATTAAGGGGGTTTCATGATGAAGTCCAAATAGATTACCTGCTGCTTCTCTCTCTTTGTCCATGCCCTTTGGTTAGTTTTTAATCTATATTTAACAACTTCAACTGGCATTTCAATATGCAATGTTCAAAGTTTGTACTTCATCTCATCAGTAATAAAAAATGAAGCTACTCTTCAGAAAAAATTAGGAACTAAGATACTCTACCTTAATTTTCTGAAGTAAATTACTCATATTCATTATGAATTTATCTTATGGTTGCATGGACGGTATGCAATGAAATTTACCTTATTTTACAAATTGAGAGGGCATTTTCCCAAGGTCATATAATTTTGAAGACAAATCCACATGGGTTTTGTCTCCAGTCCCACAGTCTTAGAATGTGTACTGTATGTGCTCATGGGTTTACTATTAAAATGTTCATTTGTTTTCATTGAAGTGAGTATTTCCTTTCTTTTCTTTTTTAATGTTTTATTGTTCTTTGTTATATGATACATTCCAATAGCAGTTTTCCCTCTCTCTATTCCTCCCAGTTATCATACCCACTGTGTATCTTTAGTTCATTAGAGCAATAATTTCATACAAGTAAAATGTCATTAAATGGAAATTTTTAACTGACTGCTATGTGTTGTTTCATTACATGTTGATAAAAGGTTGCTTTTGTGAACCTTGGTTATGAAGTTGTCAGGAAATTAAATTTAATTTTAGACTGGATAGACAAAACATATAATTTACAAATTGACTTATTTAATATAAACATACATAATTACTAAAACATTAAAGTTTTCATCACAATAAAGATTAACACTAATTGTAGAAAAAAGTACTAAAGGTGCTGGAAAAGCCACAGGGAAACAATATTTTATAGGTTTACTCTAAAATATGTGTACAATGTATATGTGTGCATACATACATAGTACATGAAACATGTATCTTCTGTATAAATATATAATTTAAATGGAGTTATGGTACATAGAATGTAGCATAGACAATCAAAACCCCCAATATCAAGAAAGGAAAGCCATCTTTAAAGTTGTTAGTCTGGAAAGCCAAAAAGACTCTGAAAACAATACAGTCTGTTTCATTGACCTCACTTGCTTCCCAGAAGTGGAATGTAAAACACTATTGAGGAAGATGTCTTACACTTTAGACACAGGGCTTAGAGGAGTGAAGGTGGAATTGGCTTGGTAGCCTCCTCTTAGTGAACTGGCTCTCATAATATCAGAAAGTACTATGTAAGCTACAGAGAGGGAGTAGTAGTCAATAGCTGTGGTTCCCTGTAAAGCCCATGAACCAAAACAATGTCCAGCCTGATAATACATCCTCAGTGGTGCAATAGCAGCACTTATATCTTTGGAGAAACCAATAGTTGTCCAGTTATATGTGAGGCCTGTTTAGCAAGAGGGAATCATGCCTTGTACTGTAAACTTAGCAAACTACTCATAGCTGAATTGATCCAGGTCCTCAATCGATATAGTTTCTAACTGTTTTCTTCATACTGTGCTGTGGGATGTCTTTCTGTACACTTTGAATGCGTGTTACTCCTACTGGTTAATAAAGAAGCCATTTTGGCTTATGGCAAGAAAGCTTACAGCCAGATGGGAAATCTAGGAGAGATACAGAGAGAAGAGGGCAGAGTCCAGGGGGATGCGATCCAGCCACCCAAGAAGAAAGATGTGAAAGTACCAGTAAGCCACAAAGCCATGTGGCAAGACATAGATTAATAGGAATGGATTGAAATAAGTTGAAAGAGCTAGCTAATATAAGATGGAACCACAGGACATACAGTTTGTAATTAATATGAGCCTCTGAGTAATTATTTTACAAGTGACTGTGGGACCATGAATGGGAAAGATTTATCTGGACTGCTGGGCAAACAAGGATTGGAGAAAAAAGTCTGTCTACAATACATACTTTTAGACTCATAGATAAGAGCAACTTTCACTCTCATTAAGTAAGCTTCTTTTTTATTTCAATGAGAATGAAGCTATAACAGAGATCTTCAACTGGCCAAAATGCAGATAAAAGGTTAACATAGGGTGTTCAGCCCCAATTTGTACATCCTACAAAAGACCTTCTTGAATGGGTCAGCAGCAATGGGCCAATGTAAATGGGGGAAATGTCACAAGGCTCCATCACTGGATGAAGAGCTAGAAACAATCAACAACTACTAAAAGAGGGAGATTCAGTTTATCCAGTCTCAAGTAGTATGCCCCTAAATACATATACATTGAAGCAAAATTAAATAGATTCAGTAGGTTGTAGATTGTAACTATAATAATAGCAGTAGTAGTAGTAGTAGAAGAAAAGAAGAAGGAGGAGGAGGGGGAGGAGGAGGGGGAGGAGGGGGAGGAGGGGGGAGGAGGGGGAGGAGGGGGTGGAGGAGGAGGAGAAGAACAAGAACAAGAACAAGAAGAACAAGAACAAGAACAAGAACAAGAACAAGAACAAGAACAAGAACAAGAACAAGAAGAACATGAATTGGATATGGCATGGATTGATTTTAGAAGGGAGAAGGGTAGTAATTACAGAAATGGAGTGCTGATGGGAGCATAAATACTTAGTAATGAACCAAACTTTCCTGAGCACACTCTAATCATAACTCAGTTCCTCAGTATTTTAACACAGAGTTGATGCATACAGCTTCTTCCAAGACAGACATATGGTCTACTGGCCTCTGAATACAAGAGTGCCATGATGTATCTCAGACAGCAGATGATTACATCTTTTCTCAATGTTGTGAGTTCCCAGGTCCGAACACTTTCTGGGGAGGTATCAAAAGTTGATGGCTTCTGCGAAGGAGAGGTACTTTTTTTAGGGAGAGTGGACACTGGTAGGTTTCCCCTTCCTCTACAGCAGTGGTTCTCAATCTTCCTAATGCTGCAACAATTCCTTATGTTGTGGTAACCCCCCCAACCTAAAATTGTTTTTGTTGCTACTTCATAACTGTAACTTGGATATGGTTATGAATTGCAATACAAATATTTGTGTTGTCTGATGGTCTTAGGTGGCCCCTGTGAAAGGATTGTTTAACCAATCAAAGGGGTCATGGCACAGAGGTTGTACAGATTAGCAACATTTATTGCACTCAGCTGGTTAAAAAATAATAAAAACACAAGACTGCAATTTATTAGCATCTTTGAAATAAAATATTTGATCTGTCATTAAAAGTGGAATAAGATTTTTTTTCTCGTAGAGTGGTGATGACTATGTTGGGACTACCCCTTACAGAGAGATGTAGAAGACAAGGTGGTAGGCATGTTTCAGGACTGGAGAGATGGCTCACTGGTTATGAACAATTGTTTTTCCTCTAGAGGGCCTGAGCTTGATTCCCGCCACCCACGTGGTAGCTCATGCACAGGCGTAATTCCGTTTTCAGTGGATATGACACGTGTTTCTGACCTCTGTAGGCCAGGCATGCATATAGCACACAAGCAAACATGAGAGCCAAACACTCATGCACCAAAAATAAAAACTTAAAGAAAAAGAACATGAAGTTAAGAGGTAGATGGATCGGTGAGCTCCTAGAACAACTGAAAGTAGGGGATGGGAGGGATACAATCAAGATACACAGTGCACACACGGAAAATTTTCAAATTATAAATGGAACTACTATAGATGATAACTGGTCTTACAAGTTCCTTTGGCATGCTGGCTGCTATTTTAGTGCCCAAAATCCTCTTATAGTCCAGGTTGAGCTCACTTTTGGATATTTGTATATATTATCCACTGGACCTCCTGAGACATAACTAACAGTACAACTTTAAAATTCCCAGTTTTCAAAAATGCCACTGTTTTTAATGTTTAATGTCTCTTTAAATGTCCAGAGTCTGCAAATGGTGGGCTCTCATGAAATAAAAATCAAGGATGTATACTCTTATTCCAAAAAAGAAGCAAGTCATAGTTTTTTTTTTGTTTTGTTTTTTTAAGCAAGCTCTAAGATCTAATGATGCAAAACACTCAGTGTACAACATCCGAGACACACTTCTAATCTTCTGGGATTATATTGTATGTTCAGCATGTCTTGCAATTCAGGTTGGCTCCACTGCACACTTAACTTGTCTTTACAAAATGTTCAGTTTCCTGGGGTCTCCGATATCTTGGAGTCTCATCTATAACTGAGGCTTCACCTTCACATATGTTTTATCAAGACTTTTCTGCCAAGACCCTAACCTTGCTATGTATGGTCCAGGCTCAGCCACTCTCAATATACTTCAGGGCTTCTAGTTAAGTATTGGGGGGAGGGACTTACACATTTTCCAAATTCTGTTGCCAATTGAATGTAGCTTTGACTCACTTTGTACCACAGTTTCTTTGTGATGACCTGGAATTAATACTTCTCAAATGATTTCATCTAAATGATGTTAACCTCTTTTTAATTTCAGCAGATTTTTTTTAGTCCTAAGTGAGGAGCCTTTATTGTTGTCAGGAATCATAGGTTTCTCTTCTATAGATTTTTTAAATCAAATATATCACAGAAATAGCTCAGATGCAGTGTTTGAGGGAATCTTGAACTTCCCTGGAAACTTACAGGCTTGCAACATTGGAGTTTCTCAGCACCTTATCTTCAAATCTCCCATAGAGCAGCTCATTAATCTCTGAGCACTCAACAGATTTTCCAGTTGAAAGTTAAAAATATGAGACTGAGAAACCTCCCCAAAACAAACATTGTCAGATCTATCACAGCAATGCCCTACTCTTGATAACCATTTCTGTCCTAGTTTGCTTCTGTTGTTATGATAAGTACCACTATCCAAAGCAATTTGAGAAGGAAATAGTTGATTTCGCCTCACAGATTAGAGTTAATCATCCAAAGGATCAAGGCAGAAGCTTAAAGCTGTAGTCATGAAAGAACATGTTTGAATGAGAATGATCCAAAAGACTCAGATATTTGGACACTTGGTCCACAGCTGAGGGCACTGTTTAGGAATGTTTAGGAGATACTTCCTTGTTGGAAAAAGTATGTTATGGAGATATGCCTTGAGAGTTTAAAGATTTGCTGCATGTCCAGTCTGTTCTCTAGTTTGTTAATTTATAGGACTTTATTTTCATGGTATCCTCTTTACCCTCTGGCTTTTACACTCTTTGTACTTCCTCTTTCATGGGATTTCCTGAGCTCTGAGGGAAGGGATTTGATGGAGACACCCCATTTAGGGATGGATGAATGTTCCAAGGTCTCTTACTCTGCATAATGGCTGGGGATCTTTGCATTTGTTCCTATCTGCTGCAGGAGAAAGCTTCTCTGATAGTGGCTGAACAAAGCACTGATGTATGGTTATAGCAGGATATCATTAGGGGTAACTTTACCACTACTTTGTGTTGTCTTTGTTTTTGTTTTAGGGCAGTAGTTTACCTTAGGTCCCTGGGCGATCTAGTTTCTGGGTTTTGGTGAGAGAAGCAATGTCAGGTATGGGTTCCATCTCCAGCAGTGGGCCTTAAGTCAGAGATCAGTTATTGGTTGGTTACTCCCACAAGCTTTGTGCCACCATTGCCATAGCATATCTTGCAGGCAGGACACTATTGTATGTAAGAGGGTTTGTGGTTGAGTTGATGTTTATGTTTCTCTTTGGCAGCCTGCACAGTGTGCTGTGTGATGTCTTTCTGTATGCTGTGAATATATATGACTCCCATTGGATAATATGGCAAGAAAGTTTACAGCCAGGTGGGAAATCCAAGCAGAGATACAGAGAGAAAGGCAGAGTCAGGAGAGATGCCAGGCTATTGCTGAAGGTGCAACAAGATGCCAGCAGACTGGTAACACCACAGCTACATGGAGACATATAGATTAATAGAAATGAGTTAAGTTATTAGTACTAGCTAGCCAGAAGCCTGATCCATAGGCCACATTATTTGCAATTAATATTAATCTTCTGAACAATTATTTTGTAAGTGACGATGGGATTGCAGGACTGGGCAGGACCAGAGAAACATGGGACAGCAGGCTGGCTAGGACCTGAGAAACTTAAGGCTACAAGAGTGCCTTTTAGTGCCAAAGATACAGGCATGTAGGAGTGAAGGCTCCATAGGTACAAGTATCAGCTCAACTTTTTCAAGTTCAGTGGGTTACTTAGGTGTTGACATCAGCAATGGGACCTTGCTGCCAGCTTGTGGAGACTAACCTATTGTCTTGGCATAACCTAGCTATCTTGGGAATTCCCACGTGATACCCATTAGCCAACAGCTCAATTAGATGTAACTCAATCCTTTAGGTGTGTTTTCTTAATTAATGACTGATGTGGGAAGGTACAGTCCCTAGTGTATAGTGCCTTTCCTGGGTTGGTTCTAGCTTTGAAAGAAAGCATACTGAGCAAAGCCATATGGAACAAAGTGGTAAGGAACATGACTCCAACGCCTCTGATTCAGTTTCTGCCTCCAGTTCCTGCCTAGAATCCCTCAGTGATAGACCGCTGTAGGAAAGTGGAAGTTAAAACGAATCCTTTCCTCTCCAACATGCTGTGGTCACAGTGTTTTACCACAGCAATAGAAAACCTAAGACATCCTTGTTCAGACGTATGGAAGAACATGTCTGCTTTAATGCTTAAATGTTTAAATGCTTCCTTTTTGGTAAAAAAAAAAGAATAATGAATTCCAGCTAATAGCATTTTAACAATAAAATTTATTTTAACTGTCCAAACTGGTGAAAACTCAAGTGTAAGTAGGTAGGATTTTAAATAAGTCTGTATGGAATGTTTTACATAATCATAGATTAAGTGGAAAAATAACACCCAGGAAGGAAACAAATGTCTGATAAAAACAATTTACTATAAACTGTACTCTGTGATATTTTAGGATTTATCATTATTTTTCTCATGTGTAATTTGAATTCAATTATGAATGAATTTTGTTTGAATTTAGTATGAATTTTATTTATGCCTCTTTCATTTTATTGTATTATTCTCATGTTTGTTTCACAGACCATACTTATCTATTAAAATAGAAACTGTTATCACCAAAATTGGAGTAAATATTATATTTATTTGTAAGTCCTAAATGTAACAGAATAAGACAAAAAGAATAATGAAAAATATAGCAAAATTGTGGCTCCTTCTTTATCTTTGCTGCTAAAAATGTAACTATTCAGCAGTTATCATTTTGTTAGTATAGGGATCCTAAATCAGAAATTAGTTGGAGAAATCCCTTAGTTCAATATATGACACTGTGTGGACATCACTGCTATTCTTTTCTCTGACAGATCACATAGAATTTTCAGATTAGTATGTAACTGCTTATAATCTGTTGAGTTGATTCTGACAGGCCCCCAATGTGTTGTATAAACATGATTCCCCATTTAATCCTGTCACACATACACACAAATATCTTATCATAATTCTTTATGACAGACATTGAATACATTAACATAGATTTTTCATCTCCACACCATTCTGTTTTTCCCAGATGAAAGTAAATGCATTTGTCAAACACTTTTCAAGTGAATTCTTTCTTGGCACCCAAAAGACTACAATGCAGCTGCGCATCTATAACCCAGTGAGTGTCTGTTGAATAGATGAAGTACTAAGGTGAAGGAATATCTTTTTTTTTTTAAGAAAAAAATTTTATTCAGTTTACATACCAATCAAAGATCCTCCTCTTCCCTCCTCCTGCTCCTCTAACCTCCCCCTCCCAACCCACCCCCCATTCCCTCCTACAAGAAGGTAAGGCCTCCCATGAGGAGGTACATTTGGTAGAGACAGGTCCAAGACTCTCCCCTTGCCTCAAGGCTGTGCAAGGTATCCTATCATAGGTGGTGGGCTCCAAAAAGCCTGCTCATGCACCAGGGATGGATTCTGATCCTATTGCCAGGGAGCCCCTTAAGCAGATCAAGCTACACAACTCTCTTGCTATGCAGAGGGCCTAGTCCAGTCTTATGCAGGCTCCACAATTATTGATCTAAATTTCATGAGTTCCCACTAGTTTGGTTTGGTTGTCTCTGTAGGTTTCCCATCATGATCTTGATGCCCTTGTTCATAAAATCCCTCTACTCTCTCATTTTAGACAGGAGATGTTCATTGTGTGTCTTCTAGACTTGCACTCCAACCAGTCTTTCTTATGTTTTGTAATTTGATTATATACACATGGATTGTCAGAAAATATCCTATTTGAATGCAACTCATGCTCTAGGAAGTTGTTACCATAAGCCTAGAAGACAACAGTAATAATCGGAGACATAATAATTCAAGGTGAGTAGTGAATTCCCAGTCATCTGAGACAAAAACGAAATGTTCTATAAATTCAAAACAATTATAATGGACCTTTTTCAGTTATCAGATAAATTAATTTCTCTTTTTTTAATTGAAAATAGTTTTTTCTCTCTCATATAATACATCCTGTTCACTGTTTCCCCTCTTTGTACTCTTCCCAGCTCCTTCTCTCACCAGTATCTGGTTCCACTCCCTTTCTGACACCCATTAGGAAACAACGGGCTTCTATGGGGTAATAATATATAAATAAATATGTTATAATAAGATAAAACAAAAACTAACACAACATAATTGGACAAAACAAATGGACAGAAGGAAAAGAGCCCAAGAGAAGGCAGAAGAAACACAGACCCATTCAATCAAACACTCATAAATTCTATCAAAACACTAAACTGGGAACCATAATATAGAAACAAAGGATATGTTGGGTAAAAAGAGAGAAAAAATATATGACATGATATTATGAGACAAGAAATGTCCAAAGAAGCCTCTAAGTCCATATTGTGTTGGCTGAAACTGCTGGACATGTAGCCTACCTTTATGAAAAAATAGTTTGTTTCCCCAGCGATACATCTTTCAAGAAAACTAAATTTTCATTTACATGTGGTTATCCATTAAAGACTATTTCTGAGTTAAGGATTGGTGTAGCAGGAATCTTAAAAGTTCTTATTAATAAAATCAAACCCGAGGCGAGTTATTGGGGTCCATACTGGTAGATCAGAGAGACAGAACAAGCCACAGCTATCTCACCTCACCAGTTCCTCAGCTGGTCCTGTTTCCTCAGACTGGAAGCCTCTGAGTCCTCATCCAGAATGGGTCTCAGCTGAACTGTGTTGCTCCATAGCCTGAATGCTTAACCAGCCAAAATCTTAACCAGCCAAATGCTGCTAGTTTCTGGTCCTCACGCCTTATATTTCTTTCTGCTTTCTACCACCACTCCCTGGGATTAAAGGCTGGCTTTCTGGGATTAAAGGTGTGTGTCACCATGCTTGGCTATTTCCAATGTGGCCTTGAACTCACAGAGATCCAGAGGGATTTCTATCTCTGGAATGCTAGGAATAAAGGTGTGAGTGCCACCATTTTCTAGCCTTTGTATTTAGTGGCTGTCTGTTCTCTGACCCCAGATAAATTTATTAGAGTACACATTATTTTGGGGAACACAATATCACCACAGATTGGGGCAAGTGTCCACATCTCCCCTCAGATCTAGGAACCCAACTGTGATAAGGATGGATCTACTTGCATTTTTCTATATACAGACATCCAATTTGGCCATCACCTCAAGACGTTTCATATAATTTAGGTCTATTATGAAAGATATTATTTCCCTTATTTCTTCTTAGTCAATTTGCCATTTGTGTATGGGAGTGCTACTGAATTTGTGAGTTAATTTTCTTTCTAGCTACTTTGCTAAAAGTTTTAATCACTGTAGGAGTGGAATTTTTAAGGTCAATTATGTGTGAAACTCTCATATTAACTGCAAATAAAGATACATTGAATTCTTCCTTTCCGATTTGTAGCCCTTTGACATTGTTTAGTTTTCCTATTGCTCTAGTTTAGACTTCAAGTATTCTATTGTACAGGTATACAGAGAATAAATAACCTTTTCCTGTTTCTGAATTCAGTGTGATTACTTTGATTCTATCCAATAAAGTTGATAATGACTATGGGCTTACTATAATCTGCCTTTATTGTGTTTAGGTATGTTCCTTGTATACCTAATCTCTCTAGGACTTTTATGATGAGGGACTATTGGACTTTGTCAAAGGCCTTTTCTACATTGAATTAGGTGATCATGTGGTCTTTGTCTTTCAGTTTGTTTATATAGTAGATCACATTTATCAAACCAAATATGCTGCATAATCCCTGTGTTTATGTGTAGGCAGAGCTTCTCAATGTCCCAGCAGCCACTCCCAAATAAACACAAAGGGACTTTTAATTAATTGTAACCGCTCTACTGATAGCTTATGCTTATTACTAACTAGTTCTTACAACTTATATTAACCCATATTTCTTATCTACCCTCTGCCACGTGGCAGTACCTTCTTTCAGCATGGCACATTCATCTCCTGCTTCATCTGTGTCTTGCTCAAGACTCCTCAGACTCTTCACTTCTTCCCAGCATCCTCTTAGTCAGGTTCTCCTTATATAGCCTAGCTATAGGCCAGTCAGCTTCTTTATTAAACCAGTCACAGTGATTTACACTCACACAGTGAGAAGGAATACTCCACATTTCTAGGAGGAAGTCTATTTGATAAAGGTAGATGATCTTTTTGATGTGTGCTTGGAATGATTTTGCAAGCATTTTGTTGAAAATTTTTGCACCTATGTTTTAAAAAAGAAATTGGTCTGTGATTATCTTTCTTTGTTGGGTCTTTATGTGTTTTTGGTATCAGAGTAACTGTGGCCTTATAAAACAAGTTAGGCAGTGTTTCTTCTGTTTCTATTTTGTGAAATTTTTTGAGGACTACTGGTATTAATTCTTCTTTGAAAGTCTGGTATAAATCTGTTCTAAAACCATATGGCCCTGGGCTATTTTGATTGGTATAATTTTAGTTAATGTTTCTGTTTTATTAGGAGCTATTGGTCTGTATAAATTATTTATCTAATCTTGATTTAACTTTGGTAAGTGGTACCCGTTAAGAAAGTTATCCATTTCTGATTGGCCAGTAGCGAGGCAGGAAGTATAGGCAGGGTGAGCAGATTAGGAGAATTCTGGCAAGAGAAAGGACAGAGTCAGAATCACCAGCCAGACACAGAAGAAGCAAGATGACAAGGCAAAACTGAAAAAAGGTACCAAGCCACATGGCTAAACATAGATAAGAATTACAAGTTAATTTAAGTGTAAGAGCTAGTCAATAATAAGCCTGAGCTAATGGCTGAACAGTTATAATTAATATAAGCCTCTGGGTGTTTACTTGGAGGACACAAATGAAAAAGACTTGTCTCAACCACTGGCCAGCCAGGAAACAGGAAAACTTCCAACTACAGTCTTCAAAGATAAACTTTCCAGAGTTGATTTCCAACTTCCACCTTGCTGAGGAGTTCCTCTCTTTCTTTGTGCAGGTGCACTGTGTGTTCCAGGCTCTTAGTTGTGAGATTCTGCACTATTCTCTTATGTCTGTCTCTCATCTCAGTTTTGTAGTGCTGAGAGAACAATTGTAATAACTCCATCTGGCTCTTTACCCATGTCTGTAGATGGAACCCCAGTCTTCAGTCTTTTATTCTTAATGTTTCTACCTACTGAGCCAGTTCCCTGGCCTAAGATGAATTTCCTATTGAACGGAATTGAGTTGATTCTTCCCTGGATTCACTTTTTTAAAAATAATTTGTTTTTATTAATGTTAATTGGTTTTTGCCTGAGTGCATTCTGAAGCTCTGGAACTGGAGCTAAGAAAAGTGTGGGCTGCTATGTGGGTGCTGGAAACTGAACCCAGGTCCTCTAGGAGAGCAGTCAGTACCCTTAACCACTGAGCCATCTCTCCAGCCCCTGTGGACCTGCTCTTATATTTCAGCTGTGAGAATGTGAAATCATTTTGGTACTTGAAAAAAAAATCAATGTATGATATAAAAAATGATTTATTAAACAATGATATTTGGAAGATAATTATGTTAGAGTACATAAAATTAAATAATTTTAGACATTTTCTGTATTTTGTTACCACTTACAAAGACTGAGTTAATTGCCACATATTTATTTATCTTCTTTTAAAGTCTTGATTCCCACCCCTTGATTCTTGTCTGCTGAATTATAATTACATATTGTGATATGAAGTATTTACTTTCTCTTTTGTGGTTGTAACTTAAAAACTTCTTTTGTCTTCTAAGTAGAGTTATTAATATTTACAACTTTTAAAACTGTAGTTCTCTAAAATTTGTTTTTGTCTTTTGTTTTTAGGGATTTATTTGTGGTCTATGTTTCCAGTGATTTTTTAGTTACTGTTATTTTGTTATTGAATATCTTCTTTGCAGCCCCAAATTTAGAGGGATGCACTGACTTTCTTCAAGTACTAGTTCAATTATGAAGAATAAGAATACCATGTTGTTATTTAATTTTACACATTTTTTTTCTGGATAAATGTCCATCAGCTTAATAAGATACTTCTTAGTGCTGATAATTTACCTCCGTGTTTAGTTATTAATCTATTTTTGCAGAACATACAGAATATATATTACAATTATAGATAGGTTATTATTGTACATATTATTAATACATTATATATAACACACATAGTATATCACATTCAGTATCACTTTATATTCATGTATTTTATTTCCATTGCCATCATTTTGTTTCTCCAACACCAGTTGTTAGTTCTCTAATCCTGTAAAATTGTCTTCTTAATGTTTTTTCTGTAGCTTTATGTTCCTCTTTTATCCCTTTTCCAGTTTCTAAATATAAAATGAAACTTTGTACTAATTTCTTTGGCTAAAGAAATAAAATACAATAAGAGAAATAAAATAAAATAAGAGAAATGATACTCTGTAGCATAAAAACTACACTATATCCTCTAAACTACTATATGTAATTTGTTAGCTTTTTCCCTCAGTACCTATTGTGAGTTATACAAGGATTTTAAATGATGGATATCTATATCCACAGGTCCATATGTGACGATAACATTGACAAAATCCCAACCTCCAGTCAAAATGAATGGATACATGATCCTTATTCTAGAAGACAGATTCAGAGGTTTATTTTATAGCAGTATTATTTGTTTGACTTTATAACAGAAAACATGTTCAGAACAGTTGCTCTATTCATTTTTAGTTACATATTCTTTCTTCAATTTAATTTTAATTATTTAACTATATTTTCCCACTTTCTTCAATTACTTTCTCTCTTACTTGTAGTTAAAATTTAGAACTTCTAAACATACAAATTTTTTCTTACAATGTCAATCTTGGAATTATTCCTCTGTATTTTGGGGGAGTTTTTTCTATGTTACATTTCACTAATTTGTTGTAATTTTAATTTACTAAAATATTTGTATTTTAAGATTTGTAATTGATTGTGTTTCTTTTTTAATTAAAGTATTTTTTAATTTCCTTTCATACAGTATATATTGATCACATTCTTTCCCCGTTCCCAATTCCACCTACATCTTCCTCACCTCAATACCCTGACTTGGCTTCATTATTTAGGAGACAGACTTTTTTTCCCCTGCACTTATTATTTTTTTCATTAAGAAAAAAATTTTTTTTTCATTTTACAAGCCAATCAGAGATCCCCCTCTTCTCTTCTCTCCTCTCCCCCGCAACCCCCCAGCCTTCCCCTGGAACCGACCCCCCATTCCCTCCCACAAGAAGGCACATCCAGTAGAGGTAAGTCCAAGCCCTTCCCCCTGCCTCAAGGCTGCAGGAGGGGTCCCATCATAGGTAGTGGGATCCAAAAAGCCCCCTCATGCACCAGGGATGGATTCTGATCCTACCACCAGGGGGCTCCCCAAGCAAATCAAGCTACACAACTGTCTTGCAATGCAGAGGGCCAAGTCCCTACCACTTATTTTAATCATATTTTTCCCTCCCTCGCTTCCTCTGAGACCCTCTTCAGCTCCCCACACACCCACCTTTTTTTTTGCTCTCTTTAGAAAACAAACAGATAAATACAAAACAAACAGACCAAAGTAGAACAAAACAAATAACAGAAGAAAAAAATAAAACAAAGAAAAAGCACAAGAAACACACACACACACACACACACACACACACACACACACACACACACACCAGAGAAAGCCTATAAAAACAAACCAAAAAAAAAAAAACCCAAACCATAATATATAAGCAGGAGATCAGTAAAGTTAATAAAAATGCCTAGACAAAGGATTATAAGAAAAAATATCTTTAAAAATTCCATTGAGATCTTTTTAAATTGGCTTCCTACTGCCAGGCATGGGTCCTGCCCTTAAATGTGGTTTGTTTTGTTTTAATTCTTAGACTTTTTAAAATTGATTCTTTGTGTATTTCACATCACACATGCCAATCCCACTCATCTCCCCATCCCTTCATATCCACCCTTTGCCCTTTTACATGTGGTTTGTATACCCAGTGAACTCTTCTGATTTTGTTTCTTTAATACAAAATTCTTTGAAATCACACCTTTCTCTATCATTTCTTAGCTTGTTCTCTCAAATAAAATTCACTGGAAGTTAAATATTTGATATTAGAATTTTTTAATTTAGTGGATTTCCTTCATGGGAATTAGTTTCATTCTAGTTCTTTTCATATAATTTTCAATGAATAATTTTGAATTATTATTAAGCAGTTTGTTTTATTTGTTTATTCTGTGGGGATATTGAAGAAATAGGGTTATGTGGACATTATTAATTCCCAAAACGAAGTCTTCCTATAATTCTTTAGGAATGACAATGACCCATTCATACACATCTTTATAGTAAATAATTGCAGCCAGTGACCGGGAGCTCAATGTCATTTCTATTAATCATGGTTTGATCCAATATTCCTGCTGCATTAACAAGATCAGCTATTATTTTTAACTTTGAGTTTTCTAAATTTTCATTTGTAAATAACCTGTACTATACTGACATATGCTTATCATTCCATTGAATTACTATGTATCAAACTACTTCCTATTAATTTTACAAAAGATTTTCTTTCTTAGAGGTTTTGAAGTTGCTGCTTTTTACTTGAAATGTTTTCGATTGTATGACCAAATGGCTTCATTCTTTATAGGCTCCATTTAACTGTGATATTTCTATATGTTCTACCCTTAATAAGTACATATCACATAGTCAACATTTTATTGACTTTGTTGCTTTGTTCACATTTTTATCAATACTAAGTACTACATATAAAATGTAGATGATTAAAAGACACTTATAGAAAAAGGTACATCTCCCAAAGGGTAGTGTTTGTTATTGTTACTTTCTTTTGTTTTATTTGCTTTGACCATAAGACCTTCACTTTAAAGAATGAGTAGCTTCCAATTACTATTTGTTAAATAGAAGTTTGAATGACACCACAGGGAATGCATCTGTTTAATCTGTTTATTCTACATGAGTTAAATTTGACTCTTCATTGACCTTTGTAGATTACATAGTAAGTTTTTAAATACAAACCGTCTTCTTAAAAATTGTTTTAATTAAGCCATCCTTGACAGTTGAATAATACTTAGTAAAGGCCAGTATGGGATTTGGAAGGTATGGAAAGATGCAGGTCAGAAGACCAACTGTTGGAGTCCTATTAAGTGAGTGGTCTAGAGATGCAATGCACATTATCAAAAGCCACTAAAACTGTATAGTAGAATGGAAATTTGATAAGAAATTGAGGTTTAGATCTAAAGTTCATGAGTACCCACTTGCTTGGTTTGGTTGCCTCTGTAGGCTTCCCCATCATAATCTTGATGTTTCTTGCTCATTGAATCCCTCTTCCCTCTCTTTGACTGGATTCCTGGAGCTCGGCCTGGTGCTTGGCTGTGGCTCTCTGCATCTGCTTCAGTCAGTTACTGGATGAAGGCCCTATGATAACAGTTAGGGTATGGGAGGCCTTATCTTTTCCAAGGAGGGAATGGGGGGTATGTTGAGCAGAAGGCTAAGGGAGGGGTGGGATGAGGGAAGAGAGGGGGATCTGTGATTGGTACGTAAAATTAATAAAAAAATTAATACATTTTTTCTTAAAATGGGGTTTAGGTATGGCAAACCCATGAATGAATGAATGAATGAATGAATGAATCATGTGAGATTAATGATATAACTGTTTTGTGTATAATGATCGTTTCTTTATGTGTATTTATACAAAAATATTGGCTTAATTTTACATGTAGATACATATGTATCTTGTATATATCTTATACAAACTTAACTGGATTTCAAACTTTAAAGTACTTCTGTTGTCATATTTTCAATTTTATAATGGCATTTTTTCATAAGAAAGACAGCATGGTATCAGTGCAATGAAAACCAAACATATGATTGGTATCTGAATTAATTAGAGATTTAAGAAAACTTCTCTCACCCAATATGTGTCATGACTGTGATGATGCTTCAGAGACCCAAGGAAATATGTGACAAGTCTACCCTTAACAGAGAGCAAAGCTTGTTGTGCATTATAAATGATTGCTTCCCAACAGAGAGGGATACAGAAAATGACCAGTTAGTATTCTCAAATTTATCAATAGGGAAATATATTGCACACACTATAGAAGAAAGTTTAAAAGTTAATATAGGCTTCAGCACTATTTGAAGAAAGAGAGTATATCATATGGAGAGAAACATTTTAGAGATATGGTATTAAATTATTAACACAAGGAGGAGTAGTTGACCTGGGGGAGAGGGGAGGTTTGTGTGGGGGACTGGGAGAAGCAGAGACAGGCCAGGCTATTGTTGAGATGTATTGTTTGAAAGAAAAATAAATAAGAAGAAAAAACTTAAAAATGTTCAATACATAAAATAAATTATATAAAAATTTAGAGCGATATCTCAAAAACAAACACACACATAGGGAGAGAGAGAGGAGAGACAGAGACAGAGACAGAGAGAGAAAGAGAGGAGAGAGAGGACTGTAAATAGGTTTAAGATAATAAAAAATATGAGGCTAGTAGCTCTAGATTACAGATTTTTGTTTGTTTAGTGTATATGTGTGTGCTTGCGTGCATGCGTGTGTGTGTGTGTGTGTGCGTGTGTGTGTGT
The DNA here is from genome assembly GCF_049852395.1 of Peromyscus maniculatus bairdii. Classification (NCBI taxonomy): domain Eukaryota; kingdom Metazoa; phylum Chordata; class Mammalia; order Rodentia; family Cricetidae; genus Peromyscus; species Peromyscus maniculatus. Next base: position 14,364,756 of record NC_134871.1, read on the forward strand.
GTGTGTGTGTGTATTTCCCACATGCCTAGATGACAGTTTTAGCAGGAAAATCAGGGAAGCTTCATTTACAAGTTGAATTTTTAGGATGAATTGACGTAGGCTTTGAAAGGATAAACTGTATGGAATTATGAGAGAAAGATGGGAAGGAGAGAAAAGTCAGAGCATAGTCTACATCCCTCTAAGTCACATGTCTCGTATCAGTGTGGTTGGCTAGAGTTAGAATGACATCAGTTGCTTTCTCTTTAGGCTCTGCCAACAACTGCACATTTTTAAACATTTCAGAAATTATCATTTGATATCAACTATATATGGTATATTTATTCACAGCATTTTTACTTTTGCTCAACAGCTGATCTAGATAATTTTTTTATCTTATTGATAATATCAATGTGTCTTTTCTTATCTTGGGCATGTCTATCAAAAAGCACTTACCATATCAGTAAGTGCCTCATCAGTGTCTATATTTAGAACCTCTATTCTCGAATATACCTAGGATTTGCTAGCACAGTAGAACCTTCTAATTCTACTGCTGGGGAGCATGAGACAGGAAGATTTCAATTTACAATAGGAGCTGTGGATGCATAATATGATTCTGTCTTCAAAAAACCTAATATGCCTAGAAATTTTAACTTCAATACATTTGTAAAATATTGTTGGTTGGGTAAAATCTAATGTAGCAACTTTCCAAATGAGCATTTTCACAAGGTTTTCATCTCTGGTTAGACTTCACTCTCCTTAGAATATTTTGTTGTGTTTCTCTTAAATTTCTGGTGGCTTTATTCTCTATTTCTCAATTACACTTATAATACTTATCTTTAATGGCCTTTAAAGAGCAGTTAGCTACGGTGCTTACCGTTTCCGCCGGCCCTTTAATATCGCATCTTTCTCGTAGTTTTATCTAATCTAACCTCTCAGATCTCACCCTCTTCCTTAAGAATACCTTTCTTCAACCAATTCAATCTACTTGAATTTTTTTTTTGCTTTGTTTTGTTTTTATTCGTGTAGGGTTTCTATTTTGATCATCCAACTGAAGACCTCTTCTCAAATCAATCTAGTTTCTTTTTTATTTCTAAGCACAATCTGACTCTATGACTTAAATATTATAGCTCAAAACATTCATGCTGCTGTAACTTTGCAGTAATTTTCAAGTTTTCTCTTGTCCAGCTTACAAAATGACATATAATTTTAATATACAGTAAATCACTACTATTTATTGTGATAATAGTAAAACATGCAGGTTGAATATCAGAGAAAATTAAGTTCTATCCATAGCATATGACACTAAAATTTCAATGTCAATCTGAGGTCTAGTAAGGAGTACTGGTACCTATCAGGTGGAGAATATGCCACATGAATCCAAAATGGTGTTGCCTTGAGTAGTTTCCTCTTAGAGCATAAATGTAGGATTTAATGTGGTCAGTAGTTACCAACTGAGACTTATTTTAGTGTATGAGGGACACTAGTCAGTACTTGGAGACTGTACATTTAAAGGAGAGAACTATTGGCAGTTACTAAGTAGAGTGCAAGGATGCTGCTAACTGTTCTACAATGCTTAGTACCTCCTCCCAACAAAAAAATAATTACCCAACGTTCAAAGAAAACATAGCCAGAATCGAGGAACACTTCTTTATACAAAGTATTAGAAGCTGTCAACTTAAATAACAAAAATGAATGTTCTCTGGGGATCAAAAGCCCTTGTTCTGATACTTAAAAGTCATTGAACCATTAGAAACTCTTGATCAACATTAAAACCAAACTAGGCCCTCTGAATATGGGTGACAGTTGTGTGGATTGATATGCTTGTGGGACCCCTGGCCGTGGGACCAGGACTTATCCCTGGTGCTTGAACTAAGATTTTGGAGCCAACTCGCTATAGAGGGACACCTTGCTAAGCCTCAATACAGAGAGATGGCGGGGAAGTGTTTGGTCCTGCCTCAGCTTGGTGTGCCAGACTTTGTTGACTCTCCAAGAGAGGCCTTACCCCCTCTGAGGTAGGGGTGGGGGTGGGGGTGGGGAGAGATGGGGGCAAGTGGGAAAAGAGAAAGGAAGGGGACCTCTGGTTAGTAATATAAAATGCATATATATATATATATATATATATATATATATATATATATAAAAGAAAGAAAGAGACAGAAAGAAAGAAAGAAAGAAAGAAAGAAAGAAAGAAAGAGAGAGAGAGAGAGAGAGAGAGGAGGGAGGGAGGGAGGGAGGGAGGGAGGAAGGAAGGAAGGAAGGAAGGAAGAAAGAAAGGAAGAAGAAAGAAAAAAATAAATTTATTTCCACAAAACACCAGGTTAAAACTTCTCAACACACAATGAACAGTGAGAAGGAGCTAAGTTGTATCAATACTATGAAAAACATGATTTTAGTGATGGAAAGCAGTTACCAACCTGTTTTCTTATCCCTTCAAACTTTTAAATGCATGATTCATGTACTTCACAATATGTTACATACGTGTGTGTGTGTGTGTGTGTGTGTGTGTGTGTGTGTTATATAGTACATTATTTTAAAAATTATTGCTCTATTAATGATGGAAATAAAATTTAGAAAAGTATCATTCATAAAAGTTAAAATGTAGTATGTTAGGGGAAATAGTCCTGATGTGAGAGTAAATGGACTTTAATCTTCAATTCAATAAGTATAATTACTATTCTATTGAATTATACAATTATCATTTCATTTTATAATAAATGTTCATCTATAAATAGATAGTTGTATCAATTTTTGGTGTACATAAAGATTAGGTATTATAAATTCTATTGAAGATATTTGAGAGCACTTAGCATAGTATCCATTTGCAAATGGGATAAGCTAGATAGAGAGATAGAGAGATAGAGAGATAGAGAGATAGATAGATAGATAGATAGATAGATAGATAGATAGATAGGTAGGTAGGTAGATAGATGATAGAATAGTTCAAATCTATAGAGGACATAGACAAACACATTTAGAGGTGAAATACAACGTTATTTCTATTTGTTGGTTTGTTTTTAAAGATGTGCTGAAATGGCAAAAAGCAGGGCCAGACAGACAGTTCAGTGGGTAAGAGCAATTACTGCAAAATCTGAGGACCAGAGTTGAAGCTTCAAGACCAACTTAGTAAGTAAAGGGAGACCTGGCCCTTACAAGTTGTCTTCTGATCTTCAAACATATGCCACTGAATGGGCTACCCCTCCCCCAATAAATAAATAAACAATTGCAAAAATAAAAAGCAAAAGACATCCATCTATAGACCATATACACATATGGTTGTATATACACATATACAACAAGGGCACATCTTACTGGTATCAGTGACTAATCAGAAAAATGTTATAGAAGAAAGGCATTGATTATGATTGGACAGGACATAACAGAGAATAATCACAAAGTGGAGAGATGGCTCAGAAGTTAAGAATATTTGCTTCTTTTGCATAGTACCTGGGTTCAGTTTTCAGAATCCAGACCTGGAGGTTGGCAACCATCAATAACTCCAGCTTCAGGGATTCTGAATCCCTCCTCTAGCCTCTAGGCATTCCGTATTCATGTGGTTCACATACAAAGAAGTGGACACACACACACACACACACACACACACACACACACACACACAGAAATAAAGAAAACTAAGAAAGAGGGTATAATAATGAGAAAGAATACTGATCAAATAATATTATATGTATTAAATTGTAAACAACTGATTTAATTAATTTTTAAAAAGTAAAAGCATTCCTGCAATCCTTTTATGTTATGGTTATACTTACAACAAGCATTGATAGCATAATTATAAAAATAAAACCAGTTTAGAAATTGGGCTGATTAGAATTCAAAGATATTAATTTCCCCTCTTATTCCTAAAGATATGAAGTTTCTTGTTGGCTGTGAGTTCTCTAGATTAATTTCCAGGAATGGAGACAGAAGGTATTCAATGTGCATTGCTTCTTAAGATTTGATTGTTTAGAGTAGAAAAGTAGAGTTACATCATTTCCTTGTTTTTTTTTTTTTGCCACAAAACTTCAAGTCATACAGATCTATTTTCTGTCTACCACCTCTGAATTTGGTTGATTGTACAATTATGTTTCTTGATTGTTTACTCTACAATGGGGAAACCAATTCAGACAAGTAATAAAAATTCAATGTTAACACAAACTCATTGCCTTCTTTTAGCTAAGATAGCTCATAGTTTTCTTTCATTTTTAACTTATGAATATGCTGGTTTTGTCAGTCTGTATGTCTGCAAACCACACATGTGTAGTGCTCAGAAATAGACATCTGATTCCCTAGGACTGATGGAATATATTTTTGTGAGCTGCTGTGTGAGTGCTGGGATAAAAACATGGGTCTTCTGGAATAGTAGCCTGTGCTAATAATCACTGAACCCTCTCTCCAACCCCAGTTCATATGTTTTATATATCAATACTTTTGATTGCATATTTATATGCTTTCCCATTTTTGGGAAATATATTGGTTATATTTCCTAGGAATATTCTTTTGGAAAACTTAACTAAATATTAAGATAGAAGAACCCTATGAGGAGGAGGAGGATTAGGGTCTGAAACAGACTAAAAACTGTGTCATTTAGTAGACTGCATGCACTTATTGGCATTCTATGAATCCCATGTATGAAACTAGTTGAAAACACGCAAGTTGTACAGATTAAATGAGCTCAGAAAATTCTGTCTTTTGCAGATGGCTCTTAAATGTTGAGGAACTTACTCAGAATGGTGATGGTGACAGTTTTTCTGCCTCCTACATTTCCTCCAGGTGAGCCACGTTGCATCCTTCCTTATGTTCTCTGCCTTATAGGGCTGAGGCTATTCTGACAAACTCAGTAGAGTTTGTCCTGCAGGCTTTGCAAAATGGGATCTACCAGATATAAATTGGAAAGTGATTTTGGTGGCTAAAACCTTTCAGTTGATAGTCAAAAAACATTCTATTATCTTTGTATTTTCTTTACACCTAAAGACACCTTTCCTCTTCATGAAAATATCATCTTCGTACAACTATTTTTTTACAATATTTAGTTCGAATACTGAGTCTGGTTCTTAACAAAACTTTGACTGGTACTATTATTCTTATTGTTGTTGTTGTTGATGATGATGATGATGGCACTGGGTATTTTTAATTTCATAATGAGTTCTCTACAGATGAAAAAAACTGAATCTTGTATACCTATTTTTTAAGACCTATAGTAATATTAAAATATTATAAAGATGCATGATAACAAGAATATATGCATTTTAGTTTCATCACTATAACTATTAATTCAAAAGGTAATTTCATACTATATTCAGCACATTACTAAATGTCAATGAATCTGTCAAACCAAAAGTATAAGTGGTAAGTAAACATTGTTTGAATACAGAGGCTAGTAATTCTTCCTCTGATTAGTATTTCATAATCGAATGTCTCCCAATTCAGTCTCCTCTACAATTTTGATATCCTGAGAAAAAATTCCATTAAGAACAACAAATCCTTAACATAAAATTTAAATAGTTGATAAGCTGCTCATGTTGCAATTGTTAGCTTAAGGTTCTCAAGAGATTTAGTTCTGAAATTAGATACATCACTTTACTGTCAGAGGATATTATACCAATTTAATGAAACTGTCAGAAACTAAACCAAACAATGTAGACATCAAGACCAGTTCTTAAAAGTTTCGCCTTCAAACTCATGACATTTTCTCATCAGAACAGCAAAAGTTTCTCAAACTCTGCCATTCTAGTCTGTTTGGGGAGTAATTTCTCTTAACTGTGAAATGTCTAAAGATTTAGGCCTATAGATTTCATGCGGCCATATAATTTATCACACTAACTGGGGCACTTTTAAGGACAGGGTTAATAATAACTGCACTGGGAATTAATTTCAGGTACAAACTTGGATTATATAGAGAAAAGAGTGGTGTTTAATCACTCCAGTAAGTTTGATGTGAATTGAATAAAATGGTTTTTTTTCTCCCTTTTCCTTGCCATCCTAAAGTAGTATTAGCTGGTAGAATGTCTCCCCTTAGGGAAGCTTTCAGTAGTTTTCAACAGACTTTTTGTCCTTTTGTTTGGGGGAATTTATGTAAGAGTCGGCCCCTGGGTCTGCTTAAGAATATACTTGGCCTGTCGATTACTCTTTTCAGTTGGCACAAACTAAGAAGCAGCAATATCTTCTGGGACATATGTACCTTTCAGCGTTTTTCCTGAGAGTTATAAATTTGATTTTTTTTTTTCTGAAACATCTACATTGCAATGAAAGTATCCAGGAAATTTTCAAATCTTAAAAACTTCCATTTATCCAATCAAAGAGAGGAAGATGGATTCTATGAGCAAGGGGGGGATCAAGATCATAATGGGGAAATCTACAGAGACAATTACACCAACCTCGTATAGGAACTCATGAATTTTAGACAGACAGCTATGCAACCTACATGGATCCAGACTAGGCTCTCTGCATACAGGAGACAGTTGTGTAGCTTGGTCTATTTGAGGGGCCCCTGGCAATGAGTGGGACAAGGATCTATCCATGGTGCATGAGCTGGCTTTCTGGAGCCCATTACCTATGGTGGGATGCCTTGCTCAGCCTTGATGCAGGGGGGAGGGGCTTAGTCTTGCCTCAACCCAATGGACCAGCTTTGCTGACTCTCCATGGGAGCCCTTACTCTTTGAAGGAGGGGATGGGGGGGGGTTGGGATGGACAGGGGTGGGGGGTGGGGAGGCTGAGGGGGAGTGGGAAAGATGAGAGGGGGATCTGTGGTTGGTATGTAAAATGAATAAAAAATTTTCTTAAATTAAAAAAATTCCATTTAAATATTTTTTTTTATTCATTTGAAATCCATTTTAAAACATCAAGGTTAATATGATACAGGGACTATTCTAATAAAAATATGTTACTAATTATAAAATTTTAAATGCTGATATTCATCTGCAAAGGAAACTTGGATGACAGGAGCATTATATACGGAATCTCTATTGGCAGTGAACTGAGGGAGTCAACTAGCCGTGTGAGACTGCAATACAAATAATCCTAACATTTCAGTGCTGAAAACTCTATTGAATGCTGACATGGAGTGAATTATACATACTAATCTTGTAAATGTTCATATTTCTACTAAGATATGAATATTTTTCATGTCACTTCATGGTCCTATTCTGAAACAATAAGTCATTATCTATATACTTCTTTGCCATGATTAAAGTTTAAATGAGTGAACTAAATTCCACTGAGTTTTGTGAAACCTTAAAAACTGAATACTGAATGGCAGCTCTGAGCAGTTTATAAATAAACACATTCAGGAGGCAAGCTCTTTCACCATATTTCAAGGCAATATTTTGATTACATAATGCACAGTATAACTTATACATATAATGAGCCTCTATACAGATAGCCTCATCAAACAAATTCTATTAAGACTTCATGAATTACAGATAAGTATCACTCTAAAGTTAACTCAGAAAGCTTTAAATATCTACAGGAAAAAATGATGTTATAGTTAAAACTAACTTATTTTCTAAACAACCCATTGCAAAATCTAGCGTTTACTGTGCTCAAAGAAACATGCTGATATTCTCATTCCTCTGAAATAATCTTAATCTTGCAGTTGCTGTGTGTGAATGGATGACAGTCAAGTTAATGAAGTGAAGGGAAAATGTTCTAAGTACACACAACTGGAGATTTACTAAAACCTGATTTGTAGTCAGTAAATAACCCAAGGAGGGAATGCAGACATTTTTAGATTTTACCCTTCACCTTTTATTAATTAACTCTATTCAACAAGCATTCAGTTGTCTCACACATGCTGAAGCTATGTATTAACTACTAAAGACATCTGAAAAGACAACAAAGACCCAAATAATATGGGGCTGAAGAGATGGCTCAGCAGTTAAGAGCCCTGGCTCTTTCAGAGCACCCAGAATCACTAGTTAGCACTCACTTGGCAGCTCTTAACTTCTGAAACTCCAGTTCCAGGGGATCCAACACTCTATTCTCACTTCTATGGGCACACATAGTGCATATCATGATAAATAGAATTATAATCACTCAAAACACCCATCTTCCAACCCATAGAACCTCTGAATAGTTGAGACTTACATAAAAAATGAGATTCTTGTAAGCATGATGGAGTGAGGATTTTGAAATAGAAAGTATCTTGGAGTATATATTTGCTTTCAGGGTAATCAAAAGCTCTTCATTAATGAAGTAGAGAGATATCAGTTAGAAAAGAGGTTCAAATAATATGTTGCTGATGCTAAAAACAAAGTTACCAACTGTCAAAGGATATAGATGGTATAGTGAATGTAGTAAGGAAAATAAATGATATTTTTATGTATGTGTTTCCAGATAAAAGCAAAGCCCTATGGACACTATATTAGTTGGGCAACAACCATTTTGAACTTCATATTTTTAGATCAATAATATTAACCTGACAAAATGTATATTACTAGCAAATAATAGTTATTTTTAATTAAGGAAATTTGTAATAGATACAGAGGCTAATAATACATAGCTTAAATAAATTTGTGGATCAAATGACTACAGTCTAATAAATTAACAAAACCAAATTCTATCTCCCTGAGCAGTGATATCCTAGCACATGATCATTGGGAACTTGCTACCTGCTAACCACTTACGTTTAACATATAAAAATATTATTTAAAATTTTTAAAATGTGAATGGTTTCTGTAACAGTTTTGCAGAATTATTTTACCTACTATGATTGTTGTGAATGAAAAGATCTGAATTTGAACTTATAAATATAAACTACTAGTTTATCATATCTATCATCATAGCACTATCAGAGATAAATGAATAAAGCCCAGTATAAGTATACACAAGGGAACATTAGCTACATGCTGAATTTACACATGTGTTATCAGATGAAAGAGTTATTTCTTGCAGGAAGCTAACACAACATTTGGATACTGCATAAACACTGCAATTCAAAATTTCCATAGCCCTCCCCCATATGCCAAGAAATTCTTAGTGGAAAGCATTTCTAATGAAAGAGCTTTGATCTCTTTTTAATTCATCATTGGTGTCTGTTAAGCAGCTTGTGTTCTGGAGAAATCACAGATAGTATGTTCCGATGTAAACACGTGCAAACCTGTGCAAACAAAATTAAATGAAAGTGAATTATTCATCTTTGTTCATATCCTGTATTGTCATGAAACCATGTGTGTACTGGATACCACCAAGTTTGTAGTATAGACACATGATTTAATGGAGATGAAATATTTTATAGTTTTCTGTGCCCTAATTAGCAAGCTAATACCCTCATGCATGATAAATGCATCTTGTCTCATTCTACTGATTAGAATCATGCAATGAAGAATTTATTTTGGATGTCAAAATGAGAAATGTGCATGCTTCTGTTGAAACAATGCTAGCATGAAAGATTCTAAGTAAAAAAATTACTGTGTCAAAGTTTATACTTAGCAAATGAAAGACTAAATAGAGATGCTGCTTTGACATTTGTTTTAAATATAGAGTCAACAATCCTGAGTAGTAAGCATAGGAATTAGAAGAAGGGGTTTAAAAATAAAATAAAGAAGTATTTTAAAATGGAATTGAATGATATTCTGAGTGATTAGAATACAGAGATTATCAAGAGCAAATGGAATTTTTAACATTTAAAAATGACTGTGGGCCAGCCAAACATTAGGCAGAGCTCAGGAAATCCTGAGGAAGATGGGCAAGAAGGACTGTAGGAGCCAGAGGCATCAGGGACATCACAAGAAAACCCTCATAATCAACTAACCTGTGCTAATAGGGGCTCACAGAGACTGAACCGACCATCAGGGAGCCTGCCTAGGTCTAAGCTACAATTGTGTAGCTTGGTTTTCTTGTGGAACTCTTAACATTAGGAGCAGAATTGTCTCTGAGTCTTTTGCCTGCTTTTGGGACCCTTTTCCTCATAGTCCATCCTCCATATGAGAGGAGGTATCTAGTTTTATTTCAACTTGATATGCCATGTTTGGTGGTCTTTGTGCAGCCTGCCCTTTTCTGAGAGGAAATGAAGAAGGAGTAGATTGGAGGAGGAAGGGGGGTGTGGGGAACGGGACTGGGAGGAGAGGAGGTAGGGAAGCTGCGGTGAGGTTGTAATAAATGAGAGAATAAATGAATTTTTTAAAAAAAGAAAATGTGGAAATAAAATGAGTGTGGGCACCTTATTAGGCATGATCAAATAAGTTCTTTTGTGACTTGCTAAATGTGGAACTAGGAACAATGTGTTTTCTATGAAGCTAAGATCATGTATCAACTAGAAGTTTTAATGAAAAATAGAAAATGGATGAGGGGGAATTTGTACCAAAACAATTGTTAAATTTTTCACAGTTGATTGCAGTGATTTTGTTTTACAGTGTAGGACTTCTCAACACCATTGACTTTATAGTGCTTGCCATGGCTACCTAAAAGTAGAATGAGCCCTGAGTGTGCATTTTTTTTCCAGAATATTCTTTGGATACATAGTCAAGTGAGTGTATGATTAAGCAAGGCAGGTTTAGAATTATGGGGGTTGGGGTATGGTTACTAGAAAATGAGAATGACTGGGGATATTTAATTTGGCTTATAAAGATGACAGTTGTTTGTGGGGAATAATTAAGAGATTCCAGAGAGAAGTGAAACCATAAAATACTATAGGACAAATATGGGAAGTGATCTACACAGAAGGAAGAAAGAATACAGGACATGAAAGAGAACAGTTACATGAGAGAATTAACAAACTAAATGCAATGTGGCATCACTAAATTTAAAAATGTCATTATTTTTCAAGTTCTCAAGAGAGATCCATTGATTCACTATAATCACAGCTACACTGATGCTTGGATAAGTGGCTGGTTAACCAATTGACAATTGACCACATGGCATTTATATTCCACCCATGTCTAAGTACAATTGCCAGCCCCAAAAGCCTAATAAGAGATGATGGCTCATTCAACATGACCAGGCTATTTTTGCCAGAAAGTGCACTGTTTTACATTATTTCTGCTTCTCATGTATGTAAATGCACATATATGTGTGTATATATATACATGTAACTACTGCTTCCTTTGTATTTTTAAAGTCCCTTGTTGAAATTGATTGTAATGTATATGTCATATATGGCTCGGGGTGTGTGTCATCTGCTGGCTTCTCATGGATGATAACAGGATAAGCCATTGTATAAGAGCTATTTGGAGATGTTACAACCTGTATGGTCTTGCCCTTCTGCTTATTCGGTCCTTGTCATGTTTACTGTGAGTTTCTTCCAGGGCTTGCAAACGAACACCTAGGGTCTGTTCTAGGGAGTGAACCTCCTCTCTTACAAATGATTCTAGAATTTCTCATGGAATCATGGAAGTTTTTATGTTCTTCTGAAACACATGATTCCATGGACCTTATCTTATCAATTACTGATAATCTTTCTTCCTTATATAGTGTCTGAGTAGCCACAACTTCACTCTCGAGAGTTAGTACTCTACCATTAAATATTCACATTTATTTTCAATAAAATTAATTTTGGGTATAAGCCTGTTTTGTAAATCCTGGGTAGCAGATTCCAGAGAAAGAATCTTTTTATGTAAACCTTCATTGCTATCTCTTAAAGCCTGTACCAGTCCCAATAATGACTCATCTTTGTTCTTTTTATTAAACCAGTATTTGAACACTGTGTGAATTATTATGATGAATGCCAAAATGGTACAGGCCAGATATGCCTTAGGAAGGTCATATATTTCTAGAAAAATGTCATTCATCATACAGGCAAAAAGATTTTTAAATTCTTGTGAGGTAATGTTGTTGGCCATATTACAAGAATTACTCAAAATTTGTTAGTCAGTTTTAAGGTGTAAAATTATCAAGTAGTTTTAATTGAAATAAGATGCTAGTTTGCATATCTTACCTTTCCGTGATTGTGTGTGTGTTGGGGGGGGGCGTGTAGTAGCATTTTTCAGCCAGCAGGAGGCATTGGTATAGCTCCAAAGCAGGTCCTGTTGAATGCTTTGGCTGGCAGCACAGTGAGCACAGGCAGTAGGCAGTTCTTCCGGTGACTCCCTGGAGCCTCAGGGCGTGGAGAGTTCCAGGCCACTCTAAGCCCTTCTCTGCCTCTACAGACAATAGGTCTGCTACCAGGCATGGCTCCAAGCCCTCTCTGTGCCTAAGTAGGGTGCCATGTCTATTTTAACTAGGTAAAACTGTGGAAGCCTCAGACTAGGGCAGGGAGCCAACACTCAAGGAGGAGGGGGAATGCCTCACTCACAGCGGTTTCCTTGGTCTAGGGGCTAAACTTGCCGTGGAGCTGAGACCTGATTAGCTCCTTTTCAGGAATGGAACCGTGTATGTTTTTCCTGGTTTTATGGAGCTCTGCAGGCGGTACCCTGCAGCTTCAAGTGCCCCCAAGGCGGGGAGGAAGCTGAGGGTGGGAGCCACTCAGGCCTTTGGAATTTGCCCCACGTGAGTGCCAGATATTGGTGAAATTATTAAGGCCACTCCACATAGTTAAAAGGGAGGTTTATTTTGTGGGGTAACTTACAAGTGAAGGGTGCTGTGGGATGGTCTTTATGTCAAATTACTCTGATTGGTCAATAAATAAAACACTGATTGGCCAGTGGCTAGGCAGGAAGTATAGGCAGGACTAACAGAGAGGAGAAAAGAAAGAACAGGAAGGCGGAAGGAGTCACTGCCAGCCGCTGTCAGGACAAGCAGCATGTGAAGATGCTGGTAAGCCACGAGCCACGTGGCAAGGTATAGATTTGTGGAAATGGATTAATTTAAGCTACAAGAACAGTTAGCAAGAAGCCTGCCATGGCCATTCAGTTTGTAAGCAATGTAAGTCTCTGTGTTTACTTGGTTGGGTCTGAGTGGCTGTGGGACTGGTGGGTAACAAAGATTGGTCCTGACTGTGGGCAAGGCAAGAAAACTCTAGTTACAGAAGGGATAGGTAACAGGGTCTAGGAAAGGTGTAGTGCAGGCTGGCGGTGTTCTTTCGAGAACTCTGCTCGGTCTACCTCCAGTGTCCTGGGTCTAGGAACCAAGAGAGCTGGCGCATCTGGATCTGGAGTCTTCAGGGTCCTCTCTCAGCCCCACCTTGTAGGCATGACCTTTACTAAAGCTTCAGTGGGGGTTGGAACTTCCAGATCAAAGTTGGAATGGTTACCCACTACACATGCATATTCATATAAAGTCTACATAGTTTAATTAGTGTTACCTGTATATATATATATATATAAAATCTTAGTACTAGGAAATCTATCAATGAGCTTGTCCCTGGAGATAACTGAATTTCTCTCCCTCAGCAGTCTTTGACTGCTTATAACTCTTCATCTAGGTGGTAGGCCTTATAAAACTTTTTCCATCTACATTAGCATGGTGGATTAGTATGCTCTTGCATAAACAACTGTCCTGTTGGCATGGTGTGGATGCGGCATACCTGCCATGGTCAGAAGACACGACCTCTTAGTAGTCACTGCAGTCAAGTGACTCTTAAAATCTTGACCTTCCCTCTTATGTGATGCTCTTCAAACCTTCTGTCAGCCGGGTAGAAGGTACTAGTATTGAAGATATGAGTTTTAATGCCAACTTTCTTTCTTAGTCTATGGTTATCTAGGGAAAGTAGCTTCAAGTAAATGGTATACCTAGGATTCAGACTGACAATAGTTAGAAAAATTAGAAGAAGAATGATTTGAGTTTGAGACTGCTTAAAAAATGGGGGAGGGGTGTGAAATTCTTAAAATGGAGCCTTGAATAGGTTTCTAATTTTGGGAAGCATGGAAGGTACCTGAATACAATAATTTGCTGAAAGAGAAGAGAGGAGTAATACTCAGTTGTGGCATTGGTGTGGGGTACGGAAAAGTATTAAGATAACCTATATACAGTAAAAGGTTCAGCAGAGAAGAATACATATATGAAAGGCTCAGGCTCACAGCATTTGAAGACAGTGTTCTTGGTGGAAGCCTGCTCTGTTGTGATGCGAAGATCATTTCCTTTAGAAACTTGAAAGTATGTACATCATGTCTTTCCTCAACTATGACTGCGTGAGTACTTCTCACTGCTCCTAGTCTTAGTTGTTTGGTTGGTTGGTTTTGCTTTTGCTTTTTGCTTTTGTTTTTCCTGGTTACTTGTTAGTCTGGTTTTGTTTGTTTGTTTGTTTTTTGTTTTTTGTTGTTTTTTTTTTTTTTGAGATAGAGTCTCACTGTGTAGCCCTGGATATCCTGGAACTACCTATAGAGTCCAGACTAACTTTGAACTCACAGAGATCTACCTGCCTCTGCCTTAAGAAGGGAAGAGCCACCGCACCAGGTGGATGTGTGTGTGTGGATGTGTGTGTGTGGATGTGTGTGTGTGTGTATTATATATGGTGATTTGAATGAGAATGTCCTTAGAGGCTCATAGGCTCAGATTACTGAATATTTAGTACCTAGTTGGTGGCACAACTTAGGAGTGTGGCCTCGCTGAAGAATGGATGTCACTCCGGTCAGTTGCTGTTTTAAAGCCATGCATCATTTCCAGTTTGTGGTTCAATTTGTGAGTTCTTAGATGTTCCTATCATCACACCTACCACTCCCCTCCCACCACCAAAGACCTTTATTCCTTCGAAAGTATAATACCCAATAAACCATTCCTTCTTCATGCTGGCTTGCCCCATGGTATTTTAACATAGCAATAGAAAAGTAGCTAACAATATAAATATGAAGTCACTTGAACAGGATCAGATTCTTAGGGTAGAATAGACTGATGGTTACATATTCAGAACTATCCCACAAGTCATCTAGTTTTGTGTTACTTTGTCAAAATCCATGTTCATCAAAATACCATGCTTAATTTCCATATGAAAAATTCTGGGAATTAAAAGCTTGCTTGAGAGTAGTTCCTCTGTCCATAAATGTTAACAGTTTGGATTTATGTGGAATTTCATAATAGAGCTTTGTGGTGATATATTGTGTAGCCTAATAAAATTTGCCTGAGGATCAGAGGACTGAACAAGCCACTAGATTAAAAGAGGCCAGGCAGTGGTGGCACATATCTTTAATCCTAGCATTCATGCGGCAGTGATCCAGCTGGATATCTGTGAGTTCAAAGCTACCCTGAACTATATGAGATTGACTCAGTCTAGGAGAGAAACAGAGCCAGGCAGTGGTGGCACGCACCTTTAATCCCAATACTTGGGAACCACATGCCTTTAATCCCAGCACTTGAGATCTTATGCCTCTGATATCAGTACATGGAAGTTGCAGCCCTTTAATCCCAGCACTAGGAAGGGAGTCATATGGCTGGGCAGTGAAGGGTATATAAGACCTGAGGAGTCAGGAGCTAAGCTCTCTTTCGGTTGAAGTCCTTTTCAGCTGGAGGCCCTTTTTCAGCTGGAGGCCTGTTCGGCTGGAGCTTCTTCAGCTGAGGACTCAGAAACTTTCAAACAGAGGATTTGTGGAATTGGCAAGGTGAGATGTGGCAGTGGCTTGTTCCTTTGTCTCTCTGATTTTTCAGCATTTACCCCAATATCTAGCTCCAGGTTTTTTGTTCTTTAATTAAAAGACCATTTTAGGATTCGTGCTACAGAGATTCATATTTCCTTCATCAAACTATACTTCACTACACTGTTTTGTCTCACTTCAACAATGATATCTGAGCACCACATCAACAAATAGCTATGCTCTGAGTTGCTCTCTGATTTTACCAGTAGAAATCGATGTCAAAGGACTACAGTGTGGGAGAAGAAAATGGTTAGAACTGCAGGCTGTTGCTTCCCTCTACCAAAAGCACAACTCCAATGACGGGCTGTCTCCTCAAGCTACCACATACTCTAAGTCCCAGCCCTTTCCCGTTTTTTCCAGGGACACAGTAGTAATAGCACTATGCTCTGGCTTAGATGGGCACTTCATGATCTCATTTCTTTCTCATTAGCTCTGCCAACCACATTGTAAACAATTGCATTTTTCCTTAATTAAATTATGTCCAATTACCTGTTTATGTGTGTCATCTGTTTCCTCTGAGGACCACAACTGATTAATTATGAAATATGAGTGTATGTACAAATGAAACATGCCCACATTTGGCCAAGATCTCCCTTTTCATCTACACAATGAGATTAAATCCTATATAAATATAAATATATATAAATAAATATAAATAAAAACTATATAAATATAGTTTCATATTGATTGCCTTATCTTTACCACTGGTAGCGAGGTCCACCCAGGCCAATTACCGTGATACAAAACTACCTTTAGCTCTAGTGAATCACCTAGCCTACCACGCTGATTTATTTATCTTTACATTATTTATGATAAAACTGATGCAGGAGAGAAAGGGTTTTTTTTTTTCATCCAGGGTCCTATTATAGTTGTCACCTTGTCATTTAGATTGAAGTGATGATCTCTGAAAGAGATTTCGACAGTGCTGATAAATTTTTCAAAAATAACTAAGGGAAGAGAGGTTTGCATGAAGGGATGGTGATAGATAAAAATGGAGATGTGTATCTCTTGTAGAAAGGGAGATTTGTTATTGAAATTGGTTCACAAAAATGTGCTGGTTGAGAAGTCCCACAATAGACTGTAACTTCCAGAACCAGGAAGGCCAATGCAACAACTTAGCCTGGTTCTAAGCACCGGGAAGTAGGAACTCAGTACTCCCTGGACAAAAGGAGTGATTCCGAGTACGTGAGAGAGAATTTTCTTTTTAGACAGTATTGATCTATTCAGGTAAACTGGCATCTGATTAGATGAAACAGACATATGAATATAGCTGAGTCAAGTCTTTAAAGAAACATCTTCATGGTCAAACCAAAAATCACATTATTTTATAAACTATGTTGATGTTTCTGAGTCCAGACATGACAACATATAAAATTAATTATCATGAATACTTTGGGTATCTGTCATAGTAAAGAAACATTAGATTTTCAACTTGTTGGGTTTTTTTGTTTGTTTGTTTTTGCAACCGGAAAAAATTTAAATTATAATTACCTTCCTTTATTGTGAGTGTTATTATATCTGTAATGAGAACAGTCTTTCCACAAGAGTCTTTTTTTTTTTTTTTTTTTTTTTTGGTTTTTTTTTCGAGACAGGGTTTCTCTGTGTAGCTTTGCGCCTTTCCTGGAGCTCACTTGGTAGCCCAGGCTGGCCTCGAACTCACAGAGATCCGCCTGGCTCTGCCTCCCGAGTGCTGGGATTAAAGGCGTGCGCCACCAACGCCCGGCATCACAAGAGTCTTAATTTGTCCAAAAGCCTTCTAATCCAGTGAGGTTCCCACCCTAAACTGACCACTCACATTATATTAAGATTGCATCAGGGGTACTTCCATGATTCTCCAAATGCCTGTTTACCACAAGCAGTAACAGAAACTAGGTTTCTCAACTCAGGTATCATTCAAAATATTATTCTTTTATCATACAGCATTTCTCACAGCCGCAAACAATGTCATTCTATTTCTTGCCTTTCACACACACACACACACAAACCCTCTTAATTAAACCTCTTGAAAATCAATTTATCACTGAAGAGCAAATTCAATGCATCATTGAATCTATTGAATGTTTGGGTTGAAGAATTTCCACGCATGTACTTGGAAGTCCTTCGGACATGTCATCAAGCTCCTGTTCCTTTTCAACTGCTTTATAACCATGGACCTGTTGAATAGATTATGTCAAATCTTTATTGTATTTTTTAGTGTATGTGTGCATGAATATTCATTATCAATTTGACAAGATCTAGAATCACCCAAGAGACATGCCTTTGTACAACCCTCTACAGGACTTTTTAGATTAGGGTAGCCTTTGGGTATGACTGTAAGGATTTAATTGAGGTTTAAATATCACCCTTAAAAGTAGCCATATTCCCAGGACTGCCTAAAAAGGAAGAAGCTAGCTGAGCACAGCTACTTCTCACTCCCTTCTTCCTGACTGTGTATCTTACTAAAACCAGCTAGAAAACTAGCTTCGAGAGTGTGAGTGACAGTTCTTACCTTCCTTGAGGTATATTTATGTTTGCCCTGTCACACTCTATCTTCTTTTTTTCTTTTTC
Source organism: Peromyscus maniculatus bairdii (assembly GCF_049852395.1). Lineage (NCBI taxonomy): Eukaryota > Metazoa > Chordata > Mammalia > Rodentia > Cricetidae > Peromyscus > Peromyscus maniculatus. The sequence goes on from NC_134871.1 coordinate 14,382,716, forward strand.
ATTATTCTTCTCTCAAATAATACATCCTGACCACAGCTTCCTCTCCCTCTCCTCCTCCCAGTCTCCCCCATCCTCCCCTTCCCAGGAGACTTTGCTTTCAGTGAGAAGTATATACATTAACTACTACTCAAGAGCGGAGGGAGACAAGGTGACCATAAGCTCTTAGACTCATGTTTTGAATTTTTCCTACACACTGGTGTTCAGGATAAACTATGCCTCTCATCGTGTAATATTAAAAGAGGAAAACTGTAAAGTTTCCTATTGCTTCTCAGCAGTATAATGTACATTTAGTCACCGTGAAGAAGTTACTTCCATCACTTTACACATCTCAATATGAACCCAATATTCCAAATTTGTTCATATTCACATTCCTATTCGATGTACAAATATCACTGTTTAGTTAAAACATTCAATGCAACACTTTTAAGTTTACTATTATATGAATACCCATTTGGTAAGCTCATAAACAAAGTATTTCAATAACTTTTAAGTTCAAAGAAAGTCAAAGGAATAGAATTTTGACAAATATATTATTTTAAAATAAAGATTATATATACGCCACAGACAAATAATAATTGGAAAACCATAAATATATTACATAACTGTAGTGAAGTTATTGAGCTAGAAAGAATATAAGTACCAGAAGCAAAATTAAAAGGAAAAAAAGCTATTTACTATAAGAACACAGCTTTCTAGTTCATATTAGATTTATATGCCAATATTTTAAAATGAATAGGTATGTTATTTAATATACAAATAGATTTTCATTGAGATACATAGATATCTTTTAAAACAAGGGTTTTTCAAATTTTTCTTTTATCAATAAATATAATGACTTTACTATTTTAAAATGAAAACTGATTCTGACTACCTCTGAACTGTAAAACTGTGAGTGTTCCCACTTTAGGCCAATGTCTTCATCACACTTAGAGTGAAGCATTCGTCCATCTAGTCAATGTGAAAAATCTTATAATTGTACACAATGCTGGTTTCTTTTGAATTAAATGCTCTCTAATTCACACTTAAGAAAAATAT